>NC_030381.2:8909461-9219528 GCF_001625215.2 Daucus carota subsp. sativus
GACAGGTTATTCCTGGATTCTGTACCCTGCATTCTGTCGAGTAATGACCCTTCTGCCCGCACCTGAAGCAATCCACATTCATCTTGCACAATCCATCATGTCTCTTTCCACATCGTTTACAATTTGTAATCGGGGTTCTCACGAACCTGCTTTGGTCGGAACCAACTGAAGTAGTACTGGGTCTAGTTGGGGGAAAGTTCTGTCTACGGAATCCTTGATTCCTATTCCTTCCGATGCTCCCTTGAAACCTTTGGCTGGGTCCGCCTGATCCAGACTTATCCTCAACATTATCAAATTTCCTCTTTGTATCGCCTTTCTCTTTGGCGGCCAGCTTCTGATCACTTTATATCACTAAGGCAGCCTGGACCACCGAGGTATATGTAGTGAGTCGTAAAGCTACAACTCCACTCCTAATCTTAGGCTTCAACTTTTGCTGAAACCTTTTAGCTTTCTGAGACTCTGTGCTTACATATACTGGCACTAAACGGGCAAGTTCTGTAAACTTGTTCTCATACTCAGTCACACTCTTTCCTCCTTGATTCAACTCCAAAAATTCAATTTCCATTTGATTCGCCAAACTACTCGGGAAATACTTATTCAAAAACAACTCTGTAAATCTGGTCCATTCAACAGGACCTTCTCCTTCTAATGCCCGAGTAGACTCCCACCAATAATTAGCTTCATTCTTAAGGAAGTAACTAGCATACTCGGTTTTAAGCTCATCACTTACCTGGGTCAAAGTGAAGGCTTTCTCCATTTCTTTAAGCCACAGACTTGCAGCTACGGGATTCATCTCACCTTTAAACTCCGGGGGCTTCACTGACTGAAAAGTCTTGAAACTAGTGGTCTGATTTGGCCCCCTATGAAAGGTCTGTTGTTGCATTTGCAACTGTTGCTGCTGGATTTGCTGTTGTTGCTGTTGTATCAACTACTGCTGCTGTTGTTGTTACTGTTGGTATTGGAGTTGCTGTTGTTGAAATTGTTGCTGCTGCTGAGCCATTTGGACAGATTGCTGGCGCAGCATGTCCAGCACATCATTCATAGCAGAACCCCCAACAGACTCATTACCAGAAGAATTTGAATGGTTTGTTTTCTTTGGTGGCATTTTCTGAAACATTTTAAAAGAGAAAGATTCAGTTTTATTTAAAATTTACCAAAATTTTATATCTGCTGGGATCTGATTATAATGAGTAGCTAAACCAACAATATCGTCAACAGAAATAACAATAACAATGATAACAATCAACAAGAACAACAGTGCAGAAATGAAAATGATACAACGATAAAAGAAATATATTACAACAACCGTACAATATCCAGATGCAAAGCTGAAAGAAATACAATCCAACAACAGTACACTACCTCATACATGATAGAAAGAATATGGTACAAGAACTATACAACTACTACAATACACAACCACTATCTGAATATACAACGAAAATACTGCTACTACAACATACAACTGAAAAGGAAACTATAGGATTCCGAACTCTACAAGGCACGCTAGTCCGGATCCTAACAGTCACAACTCCCAAAAACATAAGTTTTAGTTTCAAAATTTAATCACTAGCATGCTATACAGGTTTTTATATAAAACGAATATCAGATATATTGGACGCTAACAGGTGAAGACAGCTGATCAGTCTATCAACACCGGACGGCTCTAGTCAGCCATCACGAAATAATGTTCCGGAACCTAAAGACTAGCTAGGTCTTTAGACGCTGGACCAGGTGGTTTTGGGTGTGTAAACCACGCAAGCCTCTTACGCCACCATGCTGGGTCGTTATCAAATAACGGAACCTCTTACGCAACTCCAAATAGAGATATCTGATCCATTTCCAGTTTTCACTTTGATTTGTATCCATCCCATTTTCAAAACCATTACATGATATTCATGAATCAATACCATGTCTCAAAAATTATATCACAGGTCTAGCAATGATAATCACTAAACATTTTCAGAATTAAAATCTCATCCGGGATAGATATTCACAAGTTACTATTCCCCTCAAACAATTTAAAAAGATATTTGAATTCCATAGTAATCGGGGAATACGTACTTAAAACATTTAATATTTGACATGCATTCTTGCTCTATTTTATTCATATATAATCTGAACCATAAAGAGTATGGTCAGTGGTACTTGCCTTGCTGAGGTATAGGAATCAGATGCTACAAAGGGAGTCGACTAGCCTTTCGAAGACTGGTGTCCTGAAACAGAACCTACAGGATCGAACAATCCTAAGTTAGACAGTCTCTATGTCAGACATCCTCGCTAGACTCCAACCCTATCGATAATACAACCCGACTCAAATAGATAAGATAGTACAAATAAGCAAATAGGGCTCACACAATTCAAAGCAGGTTCGGGTTGAATTCAAAATGTACGATACGTTGATAGTACGAGAAAATAGGGTTATAATACTTTTCGTAAAATATTACACCAAGTCATATATATTATTATTTATAGACTCGATTGATAGTTTGATAATTACAGGGGACGTTCCCGTATAATTTAAAATCTAATTTTATTAGAAAATCGGGCAGCACCTCCTCTATTTATCGAACTACCAGTCGATATTATATCGACACAACAAATCCAAAACAACCTGTAATCAATCCCAATAATCCAAGTTACAAATACCAACTAATCCAACAAATAATCCCAACAACCGAAATAAAAATTAAAAGCGTATCGGAAGCTCAAGTTCATGACTCAATCACTAGACACTCCACACAGCCACACTAATTAACGTCCGTAAATAATATACTTGACCCCTAGACTCACCCACGCTGTACACACTGGAACACACACAGATACACACGCCCTCGATACTCTGCACTCGCACACACACGACCTCAGATTCGCACACACACAATTACACCCACAATCGTACATATATACGCATATATACAGCAGCTAATCAGTAGGAAACGAACTGAAAAAGGGGAAGGAAGGAAGAGAGAACGGAGGCTGGCAGAGGTGGCCGGAAAACAGAGCATGAGCGGCGACTGGGGGGCGAACGGCGGTGAAGCAGCGGCGGCCGGAAATCGGAGAGAAACCAGGGAGAGGTGCGTGCGAGAGTGAGGAAACAGAGAGAGAGAGAGAGAGAGAGACTCAGGAGAGACGAGGCTGAGGAAGAGAGATTGTGGGAGAGATGTGAGGGAGAGATTTCCAGAGAGATTCAGAGAGATTACGGGAGAGATTTTGGAAATGAGAGAGAGAGATGAGTACAGGGAAAACAAGTGAGATATGTCAAGGAAAAGAAATAGATTAAGTTGATAAAAACAAAAACACTGCCACGTATCTGAAACAAGCCACGTATCTCTTTTTGGGGCCGGTTCTGGACTGAAACTAACAATTAACGAGCAAACTCACCAATAAAAATGATCCGGATAAATACTGAAATAGTTTTAAAAATCTTAAAATAATGGAAAACTAATAAAATAAAATTTTCATGATTTTTGGATCATTTTTGAAATTAACGAAAACACCCCACTTGAAACTACACAGAAAATCATTTAGAGCTGAATAATTAACGAAATATCAATTTATGAATTTTATAAATCTCTAAAAATATTTAATGAAATTTTAAAGCGATGAAAATGATTTTATAAGCAATACACAATTTTATAAAATCCAATCTCTACAAAATCCATAACAGATAGAAATCAATAACACGGCTCGACAATCAAATAGAAATGAAATACACCGACTCTCGAGAATATAATCACAGCACAACCAGATAATACTGAGCACATAATAAACAGATAATAAATTTATTTATTAAATATTTACAAATTTACAGATAGTTATACTCCTGCACTGCTATACTTGAGTATTTGCCTACTTGTGTTTAGTCATGTGATAATAAATTAATATTTACTTAGAGGAAAGTCAATTGATATTTGCTGATGGTGTGTCCTCTACAACTTGAACTTGTGTTATTATTTGGTGAGGTGTCCTGTGCTGGTTAATCTTGAAATTAATACATGTGATGTGTTCTGTTTTGCTTAACTATGTGATACTTATGGTGATGTGTCTATATTTCGTACTTAGTCACTTTTAACTGGACTTGTTAGTATGTATTAGTCTGTGTTAAGTAAACTATGCCATCTGCCAAGGTAAGTATTCTCATAAATGATTAATATCCATTAATATAAACAAAATACATATAAATTAAGTAGAAAACCCCTAAGATAGGACACTACACACACTTGCCCATGCATTAAGACTTGGCTTGGGGGTCCTATGAGCCCCTGGGTATCTGGATCACTGGTGCATCCGGCCACTAGACTTAGGTTAGAACATTAATTAAATTGTGACTTAATTTTAGCAATTTGTGACATAGGTTCTGCATAACTCTGTGTGTATGCCTCTTGCAAGCTTAAACTGATATACATGTGTTTGTATGCTCTTAACTGGTGACTTGGAACCATGTGTATATTCAAACTGGTATATGTAAATGGCAGCATGCATTAAATGAATTCTGAAGTGTGTCATATGTAGAACTGCTAATTGCATGCCTATGTGTATAGATATCATCATCTAATTGAACTCTGTGGTATTAACTTGATTTGAAAACTCACTTAAGCATGCTGATATCCCAGTTGTATCTTCTTGCCACCATTTTATATTGAGTCAGTCCATTAAATGTGATATATGCTAAATGTTTTGTATGTAAACATGACTGCACATATCATATACACACACACTCTCACTAATATGCATGCTTTCTCACTTAAACTGTGACATATATGTATGCCTGCTTATATATATACATCTCTGTCTCATATATGCATGCCTGAGCTAATGCATTAAATGATTATATGTGCATGTTTTACACACACACACACACTTATCATGCAAACTGATCATTGTTTTTTTTCTATAAATAGACCTGCATAATTTTTCAAAAACACACACCACCTCTCAGTTTTCAAAACTCTCTGCATGGAATTCAAAAAGTTACACTCTAACCCTTCTTCCAAACCTCTCCATACTCTCCTTCTTTTGCAAAACATGGAGAGAAAATTTTATTCTGAAAATCACAACCATGATTTCCAAACAATCAATGGCAAACCTCTTCATACTTATCATAAAAAGAAAAAACAAATGCATCAAAACTCCTCTCAAAATCATAACTCTAAACTGCATATGCACAAACACATCACTTCTGCACCAAACAATCATGTTTCTAGGCAGCCACACACTCAAAATGCTAAACCTACTGTGAATGCTCCTAAAAGTGTGTTAGTTGATCCCTCCGATCTGTCTAAACTTGATAACATGCTCTTAAATGTGGAACCTGGTATGATTATCTATGTTCCTCAGAATGGTGTAGTGCATAACATGTTCTTATATGCTAAGGGGAAAAACATGATTTTCTATAGAGGTCAGAATTATTTTGTGCATTTGATTGGTGAGTTTTATGGAAATATGGTGGTTCAGAAGGGGATAGATGATGTTCTTAAGATTAGTACTGTGGTGCATAACAAAAAGATGTTTGTTAATGTTAATACTCTGAATAGATGCCTTAAGTTAGGTGAAAATGTGCCATTTCAGCTTTGCATCAACATATATGAGAAGTTTGTGTTTGATAAGAAGGAATTTGAGTCACTGGTTGGTTACTTCTGTGATAGTGATGTTCCTTTAGACTTATGTGATAAGAACTGTGCTATTGAGCTTCATCACTTTACTCTTTTGTACCAACAGCTAGCTATAATTATTAGGTCAAATATGTTGCCTAAGCCTAAGAATACTCAGTTCTTTGATTTTGTGGATTTAAAGGTGATGTTTCAGTTGGCTACTAATCAGGTTGAGTTTAACATTAATTATGTGATTCTGATTAACATGATAATGGCTTTTGAAGTTGAATACATGCCTTATGGTTTGCTGTTGACTTCCCTATTTGAGTTGTATCACATTGCCATGCCTAGGGTGCTAGCTGAAAGAATTGAGTACTGTGACATATCTAGTTTGGTTAAGCACCAGGTTTCCCTTAGTGATTGTAAGCCTTTAACTGTTACCCCTGTATGCATTACTCCTGATGTGATATTTATTGGTAGCAAACAAGGTGATAATAGGGCTAATGCTGAATTTGATAAGCTTAAGGAAGAAGTTAACAATCTTAAGGAGATAAATCTATTCATTATGGCAAGGTTAGATCAATTAGAGAACAAGTCTAAGGAAGACTCTACTGTTGGAAATGTTGAGGGTATAAATGAGAAAATGGATAGGTTGTTTAATGAGGATATGGTAAATGAAATGGCTGAAAAATCTGATAAGTTGGTTGTTGATGATACTGGTAAAACTGAGGCAGTTGTGCTTCCTAGTTTGAATGATTTAGCTAATGATTTGGGTTTTGTTGATGTTGATGGGCCTGAGAAGGCTTAGATCTGGTTTATGTTTTTGCTATATGGGAATGATAGCTCTTTTGGTCCTGTTAAGCTGGTTTTGTGATTGCTGGTTCTTGCTGGTTATATTACTGTGGCTCTGTGTTGTTGGAATGCTGGTTCTCTAACCATTTTTAGTGGTTCAGTGATGTTTTTGTTGTATGGATGGCTGCTGATATAATCTCAGTATACTAAGATGTGTATGTTGGTTTTATATGGTAAGTTGGCTTGTAACAGTGCAGGTTTTTAGTCCATTCCATGGACTGATTTTGGTATATTAATGAAATCTGCAGTTTAAATATATTCTTACCAGTTAATTATATCTAAAACGATCATGAATGTGATATAATAGTTCTATATTATGCATGCTTAGTTTGGTTCACTGTTGATAATTATTCACAAAGCTTGCTTAAATTGATATTCTGGCTTCAGTCTTTGTAACTCTAGACCACAAATACTCTGTACTCAGTTCATGTTATGGTTTAATCACAACTAGAGTTTTTAAGTGACTTGAAATTTCTTAATAGGATGTGACTAAATATTAAAACCATACTCGGTCAAATTTTTTAGTTTACAGGATACTGTTCGCAAAAATCTACACGCAAGCGCACGTGATCACAAGTAATATATTAAGTTCGATCCCACAGAGACTGGTGAATTAAGAATACGCACCTATGCAACAATGTATGATCAATTATCACTGCTAAGACAATTAACAAGGATGGTTTCTTTTATACTAATAACTAAAATTACTAATCAAATTCAGAATAGGAAAACACATGGGATTCTAACTTCATTATCGAATTCATCTAGAATTGAAATTACTGATTAACATGCGACTGTTGATCCTAATCAGACAACACGAAAGTAATACATGCCAACTCTCGTTGCACACGTATCATACCAATCAAAATCCGCAATTAAGACAGAAATCTCATAGACACCAACAAAGCTCAGACCCTATATCTCTATAGCGGTAGTGTAAGCAGAGAGGTTTAAATAGCAAGTCATCTATCGTGATTACACAGGGTGATAAAAATAGTTCAAGTCTACCACAAATTATGTTTCATTCACATAATCCTATGTTTACATGGCATAGTTCTAAATTCAATCATCCACTCTCGCTTCAGAAAGAATTAACAAACAACTTAGAAGTTAGCTACACTCCTAAGAAGAATAAGCACGGCTCATGCAAAGAAATCAACGTACGTCACACAATCAAGTAATTAATATTCGATACTAGATTACATCGATAAATCCATTAGAATCCCATGAAGGCGGTTAGTTCATAATCGAACCAATCGACATCATGGGTTCTAATGAAAACATGATAGAATAAAGACAAGAATTAAATGGAATAAAAATGCTTGAATTAATAATAAAGATCACACGTTACAGATTTGATGTTCACGATCTCGCTCGAAACTGTCACTTCCTCGCGAAGAACGATCTAATACAAACTGATAATGTGCTTGAATGAATATACTTAACTACGATATTGTTCTCTACTAAAACTACTTTTTTCCGAGGCTAGGGTTTTACACACGAGAAATAAAAATACATTGACCAAGTCAACCGGGCCTCGACCGCTGCGAAAATCCGCTAAAAAGCTGTAAAAATCGGCCCGGGGAACTTCTGCTGGGCGCGGCCGCGCTAAACTAGCGCAGGCGCGCTAGTTGTCCCAGTGGATAGCGCGGGTGCGCTGTCAAGTAGCGCGGGCGCGCTACTGTCTGTGATGGCAGCCCCGTTTCTTCGTTTCTCGCTCGTTCTCGCGTGCATGTCCTTCCTCGCTTCTAGTACCACTTCCGTAGGTGATCACGGTTGCATTTAGCATATGCAACAAGCCCTTTAAACCCCTAGATAGCTCTAGTGGACGAGTGTGCTCTCGTGAGGGTTTGTAGAAGATATACCCACAAAATCCCAAGTCGCGGTGAATCAACAATTCTCTATTCTTGCAAATAATGCACCAAAACCAACCTAAAATGATAGAAAATCACTTCATCACCTCAACTCGTGACCTGCACAGAAAAACAATAAAAACACATCAAAAGACACTAAACACTTAAGTACAATCAACCAATTTAAGTGGAAATGAAGGCCTATAAGTGTGTATAAATACCACTTATCACACCCCCAAACTTAAACTGATGCTTGTCCTCAAGCGTCAACAACACTATACAATAATACAATGCAATGCATGAATGCAACTACGTGATGAATGAGTAAACTATGAAGTAATTGCCTTGTCAATTATAATACCTCAGATTGTGCTAATGTTCTTGAATTTCATCTCTCTCGCTACCAAGTCAATTACTTTTCTATTTACAAGTGTGGAGTGCCAGTGTGTGCAAGCATGCTCTTTTATTGAGACAAGACAAAAACTACTACTCCCACAGAATCCTAATCAAGAATCGTAAAAGTTCAAAACTAACACCCCGTCACTCAAGTCCAACTAAAAGCCAAGGTCCCAAAGAATGTCCACACCCTTCTATTTTATTCACTATTTTTTTTTCTTTTTCTTTTCATTGGTGATTAATTGCTCGATCTAAGGTCAGAGCGCTTCGCAGTGTAAATGCGTTACGAACACCACAAGACTTCACACACCAATTATTCACTTTATTCTAGTGGTTTATTTAACCGTGCAATGGTTGAGATCCCTAAAGATTTATGCACTAGTACCCATGTAGCGAGCGTTGGGTCAACAATCCCCAAACCACGAAGGGCTTTAGGTTGTTAGGCCCAAAGTCCCCTCAGACTTAATTACTCGAGTACTAATGAGCTCAACCTAGTTAATTCTACCACTTATTTTTTTCAGTGAATTTATTTACTACTTTTTTTTTTTTTAGAAAGGTATATCTACTCCTCAGTTCCCCCAAACTTAAGATTTACAGACCTAAGCTGAAGGGTGTTCAATTCAATCCTAGAATTCATGGAATTTCGTCTAAATCCTATCTCAAGAACATATGTGAATTACAATTTCCAACACAAGCAATTTCTAAGTACTAACCTAGCATTGCAATTGAAATTACTAATCAAGAACTACGCACATAACTCATCATAGGCAATTAACTTGGCTTAACTTCATAATTCATGCAAATGCTCGTGATACTAGCTACGACAATTACTACTAAACATGTAAAAATAAAATTAAAAAAAAATATGAGAAAAAAAAACGTGAGAAATAAAAACAAAATAAAATAAAAAAAAACGTGAACTACATGAACTAACTACACATGCAATAAACTGCATAATAATATGCTCTTCCTTAGATTACCACCCCCAAACTTAAAATTTTCAATGTCCCCATTGAAAGTGATAAAAAGGCTAGAGCGCCCATATACCTACTCGGAGTCCGAGTCCTCCCCCTCCTCTGCTGGAGGTGAATCAGGTGGAGGATACTGCATCCCTGCTCCGAATACTGGCCACTGAACTGTGACCCCCTGTGCCTGGAAAGCACTACCTAGAGCCTGTGTCAAGTCAAAAGCAAACCTCTGGTGGATGTCGTGCATGGTGTCCATCCGTCTCGCTAGGCGGCGATAATGAACATCTCCCATCGGTTCGGAGCTCCTCTCCGTCTGAGAAGTACCAGCTCCAGAAGCTCTAGTCTGCTCCCTCCTCACAAATGCTGGACGTCCCCCTGGCACCTCATCATATATGTACCCGAGGCCTCGAGGGTGGGGAACTCCTCCATCCCACTCCGTCATCCGACTGATCGCCGAATGATCAATAGGTGTTCCCGGCAACTGTAGTTGCTCGTTGGCTGGCCAACGAACACCGCTTGATCGACAGAGCTTCGTAACAATTGTGCCATATGGAATGGCACCAGTGGTTCCTCCCCGTAAGAACCTCAGCATCCCCTGATGAATAACATGTCCCAGATCAATATACTTGCCTGAGACAATCCCAAAGAGCAGAATAGCTCTATCCACTGTCACCTCATGCCCATGTGAAGATGGCATGATGTTAGCACAGATGAAGGCATTCCACGCCTTCGCATACCGGTTCAAAGCGGCTGCAGGAAAAGAAACATGTGCCGGCAAAGGAGGTGCAGTCATCTTCCAATGCGTGTCCGGTACACACATGTCATACACCAACCGCTCAAGATCAATCGGATCATCATCAAACCGGCGTTTGGCACGCCCAATCCTCTCAACAACCCAATCTTCTTCATTACGGCGCTTGGCACGCCCCCCAATAACTCTACGGATCGCCTCCGCACTATAATCAACTCGGATTCCCCGCACCACCGTAAATCCATCGCGATTCTCCTTGGCATTAGCATAAAACTCTCGAATAATAGCCAAGGGAACCGCCTCCGGAGCCTCGCAAAAAGACTCCCAACCTCGTTCTTGAACCATGTTCAATAGCTCACCATCTTCCGCCGTGGGTAAGAATCCCCTCTCCTTAACTAACGACTTATTCATAAGCCGTTGAAATTCGGTTCGTGCTCCATCGGAGGTGAACTCAACCTCACCCATCGAGGAAGAATCGCTAGATGCAGGGGCTTGTGAGCTAGTTCCTTGTGATCTTCGGGCTCTTTTGGGTGCCATTGGTAGAGATTTAGAGTTGCAAGAGGTTTGTGTGTAGTGGGTTTGAGAGATTTGGAGGTAGTTGTGTGTATGGATGTGTATATATAATTAGGGTTTATAGAATTATAATGGGATTTGGAGATGGTTGTTGTGTTTATATAAGGATTGGAGAGCTGAGTTAGGGTTTTAGAGAATGTATTTCGGGCTAGGCATGCAAAATTAGGATTGTGGGCTTTTAAAAACGAAAAGAAAGTATTTTTGGGAGAAAATTCGCCAGTCCAGCAGTCAGTAGCGCGGCCGCGCTAAGTGTAGCGCGGGCGCGCTGTGCAACTTAGCGCGGGCGCGCTGGACACTAGCGCGGGCGCGCTAGTGTCTGACACCGGGGGCTGAATTTTTTCGATTTTTGTGTTTTTGAGGTTTACAATGGTACAATGTGGTTCCAATGCGTGGGTTGCCTCCCACGAAGCGCTTGTTTAACGTCGTTAGCTCGACGTGAAGTCCAGAATTAATCCGATTCCGACTGAAGTATCGTGGTTTGTACCTCACGATTCACATTTCCACCAAAATAAGGCTTCAACCTTTGACCATTGACCTTAAATGATTCATCCGGTGATTTTGCATAGATTTCTACCGCACCGTGGGAAAATACCGTCTTGACTGTAAATGGCCCTGACCAACGTGACTTGAGTTTCCCTGGAAACAGCTTCAGCCGAGAGTTATACAATAGAACCAATTGACCAACCACAAACGATTTCTGTATCAGCCGCTGATCATGCAATCTTTTCACCTTTTCTTTGTAGAGTTTGTTATTTTCATAAGCACGGAGGCGGAACTCCTCCAACTCGTTGAGTTGAATCATGCGTTTTTCTCCAGCTAACTGTAAGTCGAAATTCAACTTCTTTAGTGCCCAATAAGCTTTATGTTCCAACTCTACTGGTAAGTGACAAGCTTTCCCAAACACTAGCTGAAATGGAGAAGTACCCAACGGTGTTTTGTAAGCTGTTCGATAGGCCCAAGCAGCCTCATCTAATCGTAAGGACCAGTCCTTCCTAGAAGGGTTAACCACCTTCTCTAATATGCGTTTGATCTCTCTGTTAGACACTTCAGCTTGACCATTCGTTTGAGGATGATACGCAGTAGCAACCCGGTGATTGATATTATACCTCGACATCAAGGTTGTGAATTTCCGATTGCAAAAATGAGAGCCTTCATCACTGATAATGACTCTAGGGACTCCGAAACGGGTAAAGATTTGTTTTTGAAGAAATTGCAAGACCACCTTAGCATCATTTGTCGGTAAAGCTTTCACCTCCACCCATTTAGACACATAATCAACTGCTATTAGAATATACTGGTTGTTGCAAGACGAAACAAACGGTCCCATAAAGTCAATACCCCAAACATCAAATATTTCGACTTCCAAAAGCATTTTAAGAGGCATTTCATTCCTCCTAGAAATATTACCTGTACGTTGACAACGATCGCAACCCAACACGAACTGATGAGCATCTTTAAACAGAGTTGGCCAGTAAAAACCTGCTTGAAGTACCCTCTTTGCTGTTTTCTCTCCGCTATAATGGCCCCCATAACCAGTGGAATGGCACTCGCGCAAAACTCCCTCAACTTCATTATTGGGAATACATCGTCTGAGAATTTGATCGACTCCTTGTTTAAACAGAAAGGGTTCATCCCAAATATACCATTTCACATCGTGAAGGAATTTCTTGCGTTGAGCATAAGAGAATTCTGGAGGAATGACCTTACTCACCAGATAATTTACAATGTCAGCAAACCATGGCTCTTCAGCCTCAACTCCAAACAACTGTTCATCTGGGAAGAATTCATTAATTAGAGTGCTGTCGGTAAGTTGTTTGCTGTGATCTTCTAGTCGGGATAAATGATCTGCTACCTGATTTTCTGTGCCCTTCCGATCTTTAATTTCGACATCAAACTCTTGGAGTAATAGAACCCAGCGAATTAGTCTTGGTTTAGAATCCTTCTTTGAGATGAGATACCGAATGGCTGCATGATCAGTATATACCACTACCTTTGTTCCAAGAAGATAAGACCTGAACTTCTCAAAGCTAAAGACAATAGCTAGAAGTTCTTTTTCAGTAGTAGTGTAGTTCAATTGTGCATCATTTAATGTTTTGCTAGCATAATAGATAACATGAAACACATTACTTGTACGCTGGCCCAATACGGCTCCTACAGCATAATCACTGGCATCACACATTAATTCGAATGGTTTACTCCAATTAGGTGCAGTGATGATAGGTGCTGATGTCAATTTCTTTTTCAAAATTTCAAATGCTTCCAAGCACTTTTCATCAAATTTGAATGGAATGTCTTTCTCTAACAGATTGCAAAGAGGTTTGGAAATTTTTGAGAAGTCCTTGATGAACCTCCGATAGAAACCTGCATGACCAAGGAAGCTTCGGATGCCCTTAACCGAGAGTGGTGGGGGAAGATTTTTAATTGTTTCTACCTTTGCTTTATCAACTTCTAGTCCTTTGGCGGATACTTTATGTCCCAATATGATTCCTTCTTGCACCATGAAATGGCATTTTTCCCAATTGAGAATCAGATTAGTTTCCACACATCGCTTAAGAACCATTCTCAGATTCGTGAGGCATTCGTCATAAGATGTTCCAAATACAGAGAAGTCGTCCATGAATACCTCCACGTTGATGCCGATCATCTCTGAGAATATTGCCATCATGCACCTTTGAAAAGTGGCTGGTGCACCACATAAGCCAAAAGGTACTCTTCGAAATGCAAATGTACCATAAGGACATGTAAAGGTTGTCTTTTCTTGATCCTCCGGAGAAATAGCAATCTGATTATAGCCAGAATACCCATCTAACAGGCAATAGAACTCATGGCCAGCCAACCTATCAAGCATCTGATCAATGAATGGCAGAGGGAAGTGATCCTTTCTTGTAGCTTTATTCAGCTTTCTGTAGTCCATGCAAATCCTCCAACCAGTGACAGTTCTAGTTGAGATGAGTTCACCTTTTTCGTTGGCTACTACTGTCATGCCTCCTTTTTTAGGCACACATTGTACCAGACTCACCCATGAGCTGTCTGAAATTGGATATATGATACCTGCATCGAGCCATTTAAGAATTTCTTTCTTTACAACTTCCTTCATGATAGGATTTAACCTTCTCTGTTGTTCTACTGAAGGTTTGCTCCCTTCTTCAATGAGAATTTTGTGTTGACAAAATGATGGACTGATTCCCTTGATATCAGCTATAGTCCACCCAATTGCTGTTTTGAATTCCCTTAGCACCCTCAAAAGTTTTTCCTCTTCCTCACCTGACAAGTTAGCTGCAATAATAACAGGAAGAGTAGAACATTCACCAAGAAAAGCATACCTCAAGTGATCCGGTAGCGGTTTAAGTTCAAGTTTAGGTGCTTCGATCACTGATGGTTGTAGTGGTTTATGATCTTCCTTTTGTTCTTCCAAGCCAAGAGATTCGATAGGTGGTTCAAAATTCCTACGCCAAGGTGATGAGTTAAGGTGATGGATTTCTTCCAATTCTTCTTCACTGTCCAATTCCTCATCATTGGTAAGGATTGCTTCCAATGCATCATTCTGTAAAACCCGATGGCTATTAGCTTCTGCCGTAGTATCAAGTACATCCATACTGAAACAAGATTCCTCATCGGTTGGTAATTTCATTGCATTGAATACGTTGAACGAGACCGTTTGATCTTGTATTCTCATTGTAAGTTCTCCTTTTTGTACATCGATCAAGGTTTGTCCGGTGGCTAAGAAGGGTCTGCCCAAGATGATAGGAATTCTTTTGTCTTCTTCAAAATCAAGAATCACAAAGTCGGCTGGAAATATTAATTTATCAACCTTGACCAGCACATCTTCAATTATACCCCTCGGATATGTGATCGAACGATCAGCCAGCTGTAAAGACATGTTTGCCGGCTTGAGCTCTGGCAGGCCAAGTTGTGTGAAGATCGATAGAGGCATCAGATTGATGCTAGCTCCCAAATCGCACAGACACTTATCAAAAGAGAACTTCCCAATAGTGCAAGGAATAGTAAAGCTTCCCGGGTCTTTCAGCTTAGGTGGTAATTTTTGTTGAAGCACAACGCTACATTCCTCTGTTAGAGCTACTGTCTCTAACTCCTCAAGCTTTAGCTTTTTCGAAAGAATACCCTTCATGAACTTGGCATAGCTAGGCATTTGCTCGAGTGCTTCAGCAAACGGAATGTTGATGTGAAGCTTTTTGAAAACTTCAAGGAATTTACCAAATTGTTTATCCAGCTGCTGTTTTTTTAACCTCCTAGGAAACGGAGGTGGTGGATATAATGGCTTTGATACTGGAGCAGCAGTAGGAATAGCCTTGTCCATTTCAACAGTAGGTTTTATGCTATTTGTATTCGAAGGAAGTTCTGCTGGAATTTCTTGCGGTTCATCATCCCGATCTTGTACTAATGTTGAGGTAGGCCCTGTTGTAGTTTTTCCAGATCTCAGCGTAATGGATTGGACTTGCTCCTTAGGGTCCCTCTTACCTGGTACCTCTGTATCACTAGGGAGATTCCCCTGTGGTCTGCTTAATAGAGCGTTAGCCAACTGACCGACTTGTGTCTCCAAGGCTTTTAAAGTTACTGCTTGACTCTTGTACATGAGTCTTAGCTCTTCCATGTCAGACCTTTCGTTAGTTGTTTGCCCATGATTCTGAAATCCCGGAGGGTGATATGGCTGTTTAGTTGCATACTGTTGTGAAGCCCCAGCCTGACTGTACTGTTTAGGTCCCTGTTGAAATCCTTGTTGAGGCTGATTATAACCCTGATTATTACTCCAGCTGAAATTCGGATGATTTCGGTTGTTAGGATGGTAAGTAGCTGGAGCAGGCTGTTGACCTCTCTGAAAGTTGCTCACAAATTGTGCTGATTCACTAGAAATGGCACACTGATCGGTAGCATGAGTACCAGCACATAATTCGCAAATAGAGATTGGCTGTTGAATTCCTTGGTGAGCAAGAGAATCGACCTTCATCGTGAGAGCCTTAAGTTGAGCTGCTATAGCTGTAGACGTGTCAAGATCAAGAATTCCGGCTACCTTCCCTTGAGTAAGTCTTTGAGTAGGGTTCTGATATTCATTAGCAGCCATCATTTCAATAAGATCATAAGCTTCTTCATAACTCTTAGCCCATAATGCACCTCCAGAAGCAGCATCAAGCATAGGTCTGGATTGAGGTCCTAGACCATTATAGAAACTGTTTATTTGCATCCAATCCGGCATGCCATGATGGGGACACTTCCTTAGCATCTCCTTATATCGCTCCCAGGCTTCACAGAATGTTTCTCCTGATTGTTGAGAGAATTGAGATAGAGCATTTCGTAGTGCAGCAGTCTTTGCCATGGGGAAGAATTTAGTGAGAAATTTCTGAGCTAGATCTTCCCATGTAGTAATCGAACCAGGTGGTAAAGAATGTAACCATCCCTTAGCTTTATCTCTCAGTGAAAATGGGAAAAGCCTTAGCTTCACAGCTTCATCAGAGACGTCATTAAATTTGAAAGTGTCACAGATCTCTATAAAATTCCGTATATGCATATTGGGGTCTTCAGTAGGAGAACCCCTATACTGTACCGAGTTCTGGACCATTTGAATAGTTCCTGGTTTGATTTCAAAGGCTTTGGCTGCGATTGCAGGCCTGACAATGCTTGATTGGATATCATCGATTTTTGGCATAGAGAAATCCTTCAATGCCTTACTGTCTGGTTGTGCTTCAGGTTCTGTCATTGTTTCAGAATCAGAAGAAGAAGATGAAGATGAATCAATTGCTTTTCTTTTACGGGTTTGAGAACGTGTTTGCATAAACGCGACCCAAGTACCTGAAATAAAGAAAAGAAGAAAAGTGAGAAGAGATTAGAATCCTAGTCAGTGAATTTTAATGCACACTGATGACAAGTACGTAAACTAATTAACACCGAGTCCCCGGCAGCGGCGCCAAAAACTTGTTCGCAAAAATCTACACGCAAGCGCACGTGATCACAAGTAATATATTAAGTTCGATCCCACAGAGACTGGTGAATTAAGAATACGCACCTATGCAACAATGTATGATCAATTATCACTGCTAAGACAATTAACAAGGATGGTTTCTTTTATACTAATAACTAAAATTACTAATCAAATTCAGAATAGGAAAACACATGGGATTCTAACTTCATTATCGAATTCATCTAGAATTGAAATTACTGATTAACATGCG
Source organism: Daucus carota subsp. sativus (assembly GCF_001625215.2). NCBI lineage: Eukaryota > Viridiplantae > Streptophyta > Magnoliopsida > Apiales > Apiaceae > Daucus > Daucus carota. The sequence goes on from NC_030381.2 coordinate 8,926,634, forward strand.
ACTGTTGATCCTAATCAGACAACACGAAAGTAATACATGCCAACTCTCGTTGCACACGTATCATACCAATCAAAATCCGCAATTAAGACAGAAATCTCATAGACACCAACAAAGCTCAGACCCTATATCTCTATAGCGGTAGTGTAAGCAGAGAGGTTTAAATAGCAAGTCATCTATCGTGATTACACAGGGTGATAAAAATAGTTCAAGTCTACCACAAATTATGTTTCATTCACATAATCCTATGTTTACATGGCATAGTTCTAAATTCAATCATCCACTCTCGCTTCAGAAAGAATTAACAAAAAACTTAGAAGTTAGCTACACTCCTAAGAAGAATAAGCACGGCTCATGCAAAGAAATCAACGTACGTCACACAATCAAGTAATTAATATTCGATACTAGATTACATCGATAAATCCATTAGAATCCCATGAAGGCGGTTAGTTCATAATCGAACCAATCGACATCATGGGTTCTAATGAAAACATGATAGAATAAAGACAAGAATTAAATGGAATAAAAATGCTTGAATTAATAATAAAGATCACACGTTACAGATTTGATGTTCACGATCTCGCTCGAAACTGTCACTTCCTCGCGAAGAACGATCTAATACAAACTGATAATGTGCTTGAATGAATAATACTTAACTACGATATTGTTCTCTACTAAAACTACTTTTTTCCGAGGCTAGGGTTTTACACACGAGAAATAAAAATACATTGACCAAGTCAACCGGGCCTCGACCGCTGCGAAAATCCGCTAAAAAGCTGTAAAAATCGGCCCGGGGAACTTCTGCTGGGCGCGGCCGCGCTAAACTAGCGCAGGCGCGCTAGTTGTCCCAGTGGATAGCGCGGGCGCGCTGTCAAGTAGCGCGGGCGCGCTACTGTCTGTGATGGCAGCCCCGTTTCTTCATTTCTCGCTCGTTCTCACGTGCATGTCCTTCCTCGCTTCTAGTACCACTTCCGTAGGTGATCACGGTTGCATTTAGCATATGCAACAAGCCCTTTAAACCCCTAGATAGCTCTAGTGGACGAGTGTACTCTCGTGAGGGTTTGTAGAAGATATACCCACAAAATCCCAAGTCGCGGTGAATCAACAATTCTCTATTCTTGCAAATAATGCACCAAAACCAACCTAAAATGATAGAAAATCACTTCATCACCTCAACTCGTGACCTGCACAGAAAAACAATAAAAACACATCAAAAGACACTAAACACTTAAGTACAATCAACCAATTTAAGTGGAAATGAAGGCCTATAAGTGTGTATAAATACCACTTATCAGATACGTTCGTATGTTAAATACTATTTTGTGCCTTTGGACTAACTTGTTTTGCAGGAGTTTGCTTTTCGCATCTTAAAATTCTATTCAATGTAAATTTCAAGAATTTATGTACTTGTATGAATTTCATGAATTAATGGAAGTTCATTTTTGAGATTTTATTGCAGCATTGTATTGCACTTATCTCTAAAATGATCTCAAGAATTTATCTCTTTTCCAGAGTCAAGGAAATATATTTTTTAATTTTGAATATAATTCAAGCAAATATTTGCATTTATCCTCGAAAACGAAAATACTATCACTTACAAATTTAAAAACAAAATGCTTTAAGTGATAAAATAAATAGAAAAATGCAAAAATAGATCTCATTTCGATTTAATGCGACTCATTTCCAAAAACATTACACGAAATATACGAGCTTTCCAAGTTTATCAAATTCCACATTCAAAGATATACTATACACACTTGATAAAAATTTGGATTCAAAACTTCTGCTAGAACAGCAAATTGACTCAAATAAATTAAAAGAGCTACTCGACTTATGAGCTCAAAAAGTTTTTTTTTTAAAACGAAAAACATGGACTTAACACTCAAAAACCCGGAACCACCAATGCATATTCCATCCAAGGAAATATTAAGAATTGGAATCTATCAAAGAAATTACTTTAGTCCATTAACAAAAGGAAGAGTTATCTTTACTCCTTAAAACGTTATACCTTGACCAAAGTATTTAAAGAAACATCTACAAAATGGTCAACAATTAAGGGGAAGCAAATCAAAGAAATATAATTTCATCTACAAAAAGATGTAAACATATTTTTATGGGAAGAGACGTTTTTTTAAGGAACAATATTCTACGAAACAATCGTACCTATCTAAAAAGGGAAAGATTTTTTGTTTTTATCAACCAAAAGGGGAAGAGAGACGTGCAATATATCAAAATTTAAAAAAAAAAAATTCATTGCACGATCAAAAATTAAAATTTTCCATTTTCAAAAAATAAATTAAAATTAAAATTTTCCAAAGATAGAGAAAAGAAAATTTTGGTTCAATGTTTTAAAATTGTCCATGATCTAACCAATTTCTTTTCAGGATATAACTATTGGAATCACGAGGATTATTGAAATTGCGAAACCTATAAGTAAAATTTCTGAACCCTTTTATGTGCCTATGTGAAAATAATTTCATGCATACACTAAGGGGAAGCACACACTTGTAAAATTTAAATTTTAGGTTTGTTTGATAAATACAAAAAAAGGGGAAGATTGAAAGGATATCTTCGACATTAATTTATTTTAGTATCTATAAATAAACGTAAAATTTAAATCACCTAGTAATCCTCCCAATAGGACATTAATTTCCATGATTATCTTTAAGTGGAAAAGTTATTTCTATCAAGTTATTTGAAAAATCATTTTATATTTCTTCGTATCAAAATACCTATTTTTAATAAATATATTTTCACGCAATATTCATGATGAGGGATATCGCCACTCTACGATATTTCCCTATCTTCATATTGCAAAATTAAACTCGCATGAAGATCGAAAAAGGATTATCAAGATTTGATATTCTTTAGAACCCTCATGTAACATTATTTTTTTAAATCTCTTAATTAAAGAAATTTATTCCCTGATTTACCTATTCTTATTTTACGAGATAAATTATCTTTAATTATTCAAAAATAAATCTTTCATTCCAAAAATTGCTTTCTATCCAAAAGAAAGATTTAATCTATCAAAACATTAATATTTGGATGGTCAAATATTAATATTCATTTTTCTTGGTTCGTTAAATATTTTCTCCAAGGTCTCTCAATTTACTCATTTTTCGGAGAAAAATATTTTAATTCTTAGAATGCACTTTAAAAACATCAAAACCATGATTTATCATGAATCATACTATTCTAAGTATTTTGGTATCAAAAACTAGTCAAGGGTCTACTCGTTTTGACCAAATACTAATTTTCTAGGTTTCATTATATTTCCTTATTTATCGAAAAAAAATAATTTAAATGCTCAAAAATATTTCCATAAACTCCAAAATATTTTAGCCTTAAGAAAATATATTTTTAGTGTTTATCCAAGTCAAAATTCTAGCCAAAAACGTTTTACAAATCGTCAAAAGGATTTCCATATTTTATTCAAACCCGAAAAGCGGTTTTTATCGTTTTAAATCCGGATAAAATACTTCCATTTGCTAGAATGACTTGAAACTTTGGGGATATCATTTTTATGATGTGATGTATGTTAGGTAAAAGTTTCGTGATTTTTGGAGAATGTTTGTCGGGGTGTGTTTCCGAACGGTTGACCCGAGAAGCTTTGACTGAGCGTTTGACCTAGGAGACTTTGACCAAAAATTACCAAACTTCACAGATTTCCATTTTCTAATATTTAGAAAATTGTCATATTTTTTGTTGGATTTATTGGAGATGTTTAGAAATAAGCTATTTTTAATTAACGATACTTATTCGTTAATTAATAGTTAATTGGGTTGCATTGGGGTGTGTGCCTTATCCTCTTCCAAGCATTAAGTGCTGAGATAAGGTGTCACATGTTGGTTGTCAAGTTGCTAGGCTAGTGGACAAGAACAATGTAGTCATCCCTTACATCACCTACCATTTACATCATCCCTTACATCACCTTCCACTACCCACTACCCCAAGTTTTCCCTATAAATACCACCCCATCCCCATTCATTTTCTACACAAGCTAAAGAGCCAATTAGTTGCTGGGAATTTTCTACACAAGCTCAAAATTTTTCCGGCGAACTTTCCGATCGTTTTTGTAAGTGGTTATTATTTTAGCTTCGATCTGAGTCTTAACCGACCATTATATATACAAGAGCTCGTTATTATTCTCGATCTATTCATCTTAAAGCTCTTCATCTTCTATCTCTTATAAAAGAGATTTTTTATTTTGAATTAAATTCAAACACGAACTAACAAAGTCGTGTTATTCGAAATATAAATATATATATATAGACGAACTAAAGATTCGGTGTATATTTAAACGAACTAAGATTCGTTATATTTGAGTTATATACACAAACAAAGTTTATATCTTTCAAATATACTCAAATATATTTTGATACAAACGAACAACAATTTGTATCTTCTTACGAACTAAAGATTCGTAATAAATCTTGAAAACGAGATTAATATTTGACGACAGTCAAAATCAATTTTATTAAGCTTGATTCTATTCCCAACTATCATCGTATTGTTCCGTGGGAAGTAAATGTAAAAAGCTTACTTCAACTTTTTGACTTTACTTAGCACTAACATAGCCAACTAACTTATTTACTTTCCGCTATTTACTTTCTGCACTTTATTGTTATTATTCATTGTTGTTGTAATTGCGGATTTTAGATCATTATATCACTTTATTTTTTTTCAATATTTTCATTTCTACTTCTTGTCTCGATATAATAATTCTAAATAATCATAATTTATAATTGAAATATATTAAAACTTCAAGAATTGATTCTAGTGTAGCATCAAACTAGTTCATTCCATGGTAGATTTTTTTTAATTTACAAGGAATATGAAAAATTGCAAGAAAATTCTTAGCAAATTATAATAAATAAGCTTGCAAATGTTTATGATTAAAATATTGTGACCGTAAGTTTTCATAAAGAAGCAATAAAATTTCATTATCAACTTGAATGTGTATAAACAAATTACGAGAAAGACCGTTTACAAAATGACTTATACATTTATTTAATTCCTGATGTGCTATTTAACTGCTAATAACGTTAATGAGCTCCTCCTAAGCTCCAAAGTCCTGATGATGCTAAATTGCTAATCCATATACTGAAAATATGCTAAATTTGCTAGGAAATTCTAAAGAAAATTTGGTCATGAAAATTTAGTTCTATAGATCAATATTAAAATTTGGTCCTTAAATTTAGAAGAAAGTTCGGCTCTTCTCATGTGAGCTGTCAGGTGTGTACCAAACACTCTTGTTACGAGCTGAAAGTGTGAGAATAAGCTCAAATTAGATGTGTCTCTTGTTAGAGACAGAATCATGTTACTCGCGTCCTTCATCTGGTTTTAAATAATGAATCACCACCGGTCCACTACATACGAAATGCATGGCAAGAGGATGCCGGACTTCGTTAAAATTTTGGCAATAAGAGCAGCGATTTGTTTTATAACCCGTAAAATTTCCTGCAAGAAGATTCATAGAGTTACCAAAACAAGTAGTCCGACATATCTTGATCACAGATGGACAAACAAACAAATTAATAATCAAGAAAAATAAATTCTCCAAATAGCAGTAAGAGATATATATTAACCACTCCTACATTTCAGAATCAAAACATGATCTGAATCTGTTTGAATCAAGATTCTGCAATCCTTACAAGAACAAATCCTACCAGTACTAGTCAGTTGGGCAAGAAACAACTCCACTGATGAAGTTGAATCAGTGTCCTTAGCCCTGAAGTTGACATGGTAGAGGAAGCATATCAGCAAGATCACACGTGTAGCAAAGCCCGACTTCACCAGTTCATAGTTTTGATTCTATAAATTTTAGGCCAAGGAAAACAGAAAACGGAGAGAGATAAAAGAAACCAAAGACAATAATAATCCATGATTTACATTCAGAATAAGCAAAACATAACATCCGAAAGATGCCGACTATTATTTGGTTGTAGAACTTCAAGGCTTCAGTTACATGAAGGCTTGTATCATCATCAACTTGTTCCGATGGGTACTCAAATTCCTCTTTGGGTTCACAGGCCTGAAAAACTTGTTTTAAGTCTACAGTTTTAGATATCAAAGTAAAAATTTTGAGCAAATCAAGAAAAAAAAAAAGCTTATTAAACTATGCATACGAGAAGTCATGATCTGGTGTTGGGTGTAAATTGGCTAGGATATTTAGGATCCAGTCACACTTTTGACTACAGACAATTGCAAATGCAATTTTTACATCAAAACCAAAAAATCACTTTAAAAGAAGTTTGGAACGATGTAAAACATGTACTGTAACAGTCTAACAGATGACAACGGCATACTGCATAGTTTGTCGAGAGTTACCAGAGGCAGGAGAGCGGTGATTTAATGTTCATAGTCAATGTGGTAGAAAACGCACCAACATTGTTGGCACATCAAGCTGAAGGACCAAAGTTGATTAGCAAGAAATTCCACTAACTCAACCAGTTGTTGGAAGAATATAATCACCTGTTCGAGCCACCAATTGGTCTACCTCCCAACAGAGTTATTGAGCACTCCATTGAGCTCAAAATTGGATCTTAGTCCTTTTCAATGAGGCTATTTAGGAACTCTTGTGACCAAAAAAACGAAATTAAAAATTTGTGGTAGAAATGTTGGAATCTGGGGTCATGAGGCCTTATATCTCTCCATTTGCTTCACGTATATTGTTGATTAAGAAGAAAGATGGCAATTATAGATTTTGTATTGATTATAGGAAAAGAATTCCTTGACAAGTAAGAACAAAGTTGTTATTCCTTCAATAAAAGAATTGCTAGATGAACTGCATGGAGCTGAGCTTTTTCTAAACTAGATCTGAGGGCTAGCTATCACCAGGTGAGAATGAAGGAAAAAGATAGATAAAACATCTTTCAGAACACACTTAAGGCATTATGAATTCACCGTGATGCCTTTTGGCTTCACTAATGCCCCTGCTTTCTTCAAGAATTTGAGGAATTAGGTGTTTGGCATCTTAGGAAGTTCTTTTAATGACATTTTGACATATTCATAGACTGCACAAGAGCATCTACAACATTTGGAACAAGTCTTTAAGATCATGAGACAACAACTACTATATGCCAAAAAATCAAAGTGTGAGTTCATGAATCCCAAGTGGCTTACTTGGGACACATCATTTATAAGTAACGAGGGGCAGATGATAACAAAAAAGTAGAAGACATGCTTTCCTGGCCTGAACCATAGAGTTTGAAGGCTCCAAGAAGGTTCCTAGGACTAGGTGGATACTAATAGGAAATTTTTCAAAAAGTAATGGTGTTAGATATAATTGATGATTACTAATGTTCTTAAAGTTTGTTTTAGAACAGGAGTGATCAGAGTTTAAGCTGGAAGCTGGTCAGAGTTTGATGAAGCTGATCAGAGTTTAGTAAAGTCTGACCAGAGTTTGATAAAGTCTGATCAGAGTTTACATAGTCAAGACTCGTCAGAGTTTACACGTGGAAAGAGCTCAGAAGCGGATATACTTCAAGGAAGGATAGAAGCGGAGGAGTGATTTGCTGACTATGGAAACTAAACAGAAAACTGGAGCAATCTTTGATTGATAGAATACATAGCTGATTTATAGGATATCAAATCAGAGATTGATTTTGTAACTGTGCCTATATAAACACAGAATAGGGTTACTCTATATGAGTTGAGTTATCGAGTATATTGTTAAGAACCCTAGCAGCTCTTAGTGATAATATATAAATCACTGAGAGAGTTTTTGTAACCATTTGAGCTTTGTGAATAAGAGTTTATTGATTTCAATCTCTTATATTGTCATACTGTGTTACAGATTGTGATCACTATATCATCTTATATAGTGAGTTAATAGGACCTAACAAGTGGTATCAGAGCCAGCTCTGTTAAGATTACTACAGTGAGATCTTAATCACAATCATGTCTGAAAAATCACAAGCTTCATCCTTTAGAGTTCCAATCCTTAAGGCATCTGAATATCCAGTCTAGAAAGAGAGAATGATCATATTCTTAGACTCTGTTGATCCAGAATACCTTGACAGGATCTATGATGGACCACATATGCCCACCAAGCTCTCTGTTGGGATTGCAGATGAACCTCAGAAGATGGTTCCACAGGAAAAGAAAGACTATACCCCTGAGGACATCTTGTCAATTGGTAAAGACTCTAAGGTGAAACACCTTCTGCACAGTGCCCTTGATAATGCAATGTCTAATAGGGTGATTGGGTGCAAAACTGCCAAACAAATCTGGGATGCTCTGGAAACCAGATGTCAGGGAACTCAGGCTATAAAGAAAAATAGAAAAACAATCCTTACACAGGAGTATGAGCACTTTGACTCAAAATCTGGTGAGTCCTTGACAGATCTGTATGACAGATTTGTCAAACTGCTGAATGACTTATCTCTGGTGAACAAGGAATATGATCTTGAAGACTCAAACCTCAAATTCCTTCTGGCTCTTCCTGAAAAGTGGGATTTGAAAGTCACCACAATAAGAGACAATCTTGATCTTGGAGAAATGTCTCTTGATGATGTTTTTGGAAGACTGAAGACCCATGAACTTGAGATGGAGCAAAGAAACAAACGTCATGGAGGCAAATCAAAATCTATTGCTCTGAAAGTTCAAGAGGAAGCTGCTAAGAGCAAAGGAAAAGCTCATGTCACAAAGTCTGACATTGAGTCATCAAACTCTGATGACTCAAACTCTGATGTCTCAGACTCTGATGACAGTGATGGTGAAATGATGCAGTTAGCAGCATTGATGGTGAAAAGCTTCAAGAAGTTGGCCTACAAAAAGTTCAACAAAGGCAAAAGTTTTTCAAGGAAAGACAGAAACTCTGACAGAGTTTATGACAAGAAGAACTTCAGGAAGAATGAGGGCAATGAAGGGAAAGCTGGAAAAGCTGACAAGTATACCTGTTTCAACTGTGGTGAAAAGGGTAACTTTGCATCTGAATGCAAGAAAGCCAAGAAAGAAAAAGAAAAGGCCTTTATCACCAAGAAAGGAAACTGGACAGATACATCTGACTCAGAGGAAGAAGTCAATTATGCTTCGATGGCAAACACTGAAAACAACTCTGAATCTACTGCTAAGGTACCTCATTCTACTCTTGCCTTTGATACTGAAGATATAACTGAGTTAAGATTGTTCCTTAAAACTTTGCATACTAGCTTTAGAGATCAGACTTTAGAGAATGAAAGATTAAAATCTGAAACTCTAAGTGTAAAGAAAAGGAATGATTACCTAGAAAAGGAATTAGTTCATATGTTAGAAGTTCAGAAAGAGAGAGATGATGCTGTCATTATCAAAGATGAATTATCAAAGAGGTATGCATCTCTTCAATCAGAACTTGCTAAGGAAAGGGATATTATTAAAACATGGACTAGTTCAGGCAAAACTACTCAGGATATCTTAGGTAGTGGAAACTGGAAGAAGGGACTAGGTTACACTGATAACTCAGAAGCTGAGTCATCAAAAGCAAAGGCTGTTAAAACTCAAAAACTTAAGGTTAAGCCTGTTAAATTTGTTGCTGAATCCTCTAAGTCTAAACATATTAGACCAGAATCAGAGATTAACAACAATTTAAAATCTGATAAGCCCAAACAGGTTAACATAGGACTGATGACTCAGAAACAGCTTAAACATAAGCTTAAAGAGGTAAAGTCTGATGACAAAAACAAGGAGCCTAGGAAAAACAGAAATGGCAAGGTTGGAATAGACAAGAGTAATAACTACATGCCTATACCAAATGCACCTAGGAAGACATGCCATAACTGTGGAAATACTAATCATCTTGCTAATTTTTGCAGGAAGAACAAGGACATTAACTCCTTACCTACAAAGTCTGGAGTTAGAAAAAGTAGTATTAGATATAAACCACAAGATCCATGTTTTCATTGTGGTAGTTTATGGCATTCTATTTATACTTGCAAAGAATATCATAGCTTGTATTATGATTATTATCAACTGAAACCTTCTTTGAGAAAGGTTAATAAAAATTCTGCAAGTACAAAATCTGTCTCTAGTACAAACTCTGTTTCAAAGTCTGTTAGCTCAAACTCTGATAATGATAATTCCGCTGCAAAAGCTAACAAACTTAATAAGGCCAAGGGATCCAAGCAAGTCTGGGTCCTTAAAACTAACAATTAGTGGTCTTTGTGATTGCAGGGCAACAGGAAGAATATCCTAGTCTTGGACAGTGGATGTTCAGGACACATGACTGGAAATAAGGCCCTGTTGTCAGAGTTTGTGGAGAAAGCTGGCCCAAGTGTTTCTTATGGAGATGGCAACATAGGAAGGACTCTGGGATATGGCAACATCAACCTTGGCAATGTCATCATATTAAATGTAGCTCTTGTTCAAGGGCTAAAGCACAATTTACTCTCTGTCAGTCAGATCTATGACAGAGGATATCATGTTGATTTTTATGAAGAACACAGTGAGATAGTAAGCAAGTCAACAGGCAAGGTGGCAGTGATTGCTCACAGACATGGAAATATTTATGAAATCCACTTGCCTACAAACTCTGAAGGAAAAGCAATTTGCTTATCTACAAGAATCTCTGCAGAAGAAAGTTGGAAATGGCATAAGAAGCTCTCACATCTAAATTTCAACTCCATAAATGAGCTTATAAAGAAAAAGCTTGTGAGAGGACTCCCTGAATCACTACTCACATCTGATAGATTATGTGATTCATGTCAAAAGGCCAAGCAGAGAAAGACATCCTTCAAGAGTAAGACTGAATTCTCAATAAAGAAACCATATCATCTTCTACATGTTGATCTATTTGGACCAGTTAATGTACCATCCATTGCAATGAAGAAATATGCTCTTGTCATTGTTGATGAGTATACTAGATACACTTGGGTATATTTTCTTCACTCTAAAGATGAAACAGCCTTGCATCTGATGGATCATGTGAAGCAACTGGATCATGGATCTGAAGACAAAGTGAAGATCATTAGAAGTGATAATGGAACTGAGTTCAGAAATTCAACAATGGAAGAGTTCTGCAAAGAAAGAGGTGTAGTGCAACAATTTTCTGCACCTGGTACACCACAGCAAAATGGTGTAGTTGAAAGGAAAAACAGGACTCTTATAGAAGCTGCCAGAACTATGCTTGATGAGGCTAAATTGCCTACTTATTTCTGGGCAGAAGCTGTTCAAACAGCTTGTTTCACTCAATATGCAACCTTGATTAATAAGCATGGCAAAACCCCATATGAGATGGTGAAGAAAAAGAAGCCAAATCTGAAGTACTTTCATATATTTGGGTGCAAATGCTTTGTATTAAAGACTCATCCAGAACAGCTTACCAAGTTTGATTTAAAAGCTGATGAAGGCATTTTTGTAGGTTATCCTCTGACAACAAAGGCCTTCAGAGTCTATAATCTGAGAACCAAGGTGATCATGGAATCCATACATGTGTCATTTGATGACAAAAGAATTATGGGTTTAGCAGATATGGATGATCATGAAGAACTGCATTTTGAAAATGAAGAAATATTTTCTGATTCGACAAACTCTGATGAACAGTCAAACTCTGACTGTGAACAAAATACAGCAAACTCTGGTGAAAGCTTACAAGTTCATGATGATGAAGCAAATGTTGAGGGGGAGCATCAGAATGTTTCAGACTCTACCCAAGACCCAAACTCATCAGAGAATGCTGACTCAAACTCATCAGAGAATACTGATTCAAACTCTGATAGCACAAATTTAGGGGGAGCTACAGAGAATGAACAACAGAATCAAGAGAGCATGGATCAAGGGGGAGGATCCACTGATGAAAATGGTCAACTTCCACATGCTAGGAAGTGGACAAAATCCCACACACCTGATTTAATAATTGGAGATCCAGAAGCAGGTGTGCAAACAAGGACAACTACAGCAAATGAGTGTTTACATCATTGCTTTCTGTCCCAAACAGAACCCAAAAAGGTGGAGGAAGCTCTTCAAGATGCTGACTGGATACAAGCAATGCAAGAGGAGCTAAATGAGTTTGAGAGAAACAAAGTATGGACCCTAGTACCAAGACCTAAAGATAGATCCATAGTTGGTACAAAATGGGTTTTCAGAAACAAAACTGACAGTGAGGGTATCATTACAAGGAATAAAGCAAGACTTGTGGCAAAAGGGTATTCACGACAGGAAGGTATTGACTATGATGAGACATTTGCTCCAGTTGCAAGATTGGAGGCAATTAGAATCTTTCTGGCCTATGCTGCTCACAAGAAATTCAAGGTATTTCAGATGGATGTCAAAAGTGCTTTTCTAAATGGGAAACTGGATGAGGAGGTATATGTTGAACAACCTCCAGGCTTTGTGGATCCAAAGCATCCAGACTATGTCTATAGATTGGACAAGGCACTTTATGGACTAAAGCAGGCTCCAAGGGCATGGTATGAAACTCTGGCTCAATTTCTTCTTGAAAGTGGATTCACTAGAGGTACCATAGACAAAACCTTGTTTTATTTGAATCATGGCAATGATCTGCTTTTAGTTCAAATCTATGTTGATGATATCTTTTTTGGTTCCACTAATGCTAAACTCTGTCAAAGATTTGCCAAGCTCATGCAGTCTAGATACCAAATGAGCATGATGGGGGAACTCAGTTATTTTCTGGGTTTACAAGTTAAACAGACTGAAGATGGGATTTTTATAAATCAAGCCAAGTATACCAGAAATCTTTTGAAGAAATTTGGTATGCAAGACAGTTCAGCTGCAACTACTCCTATGGCAACAGCAACCAAACTAGACAAAGATACTGGTGCATCAGTGGATATCACAAACTATAGAGGAATGATTGGATCTTTGCTTTATCTGACTGCAAGTAGACCAGACATCATGTATGCCACATGTCTATGTGCAAGATTTCAGGCAGACCCAAGAGAGCCTCATCTGATTGCAGTAAAGAGGATATTCAGATATCTCAAGGGAACCACATCATTGGGATTATGGTATCCTAGAGAATCAGACTTTAGTCTAATTGGATACTCTGATGCAGATTTTGCAGGTTGCAAAATTGACAGGAAAAGCACAAGTGGGAGCTGTCAATTTCTAGGTGGAAGACTTGTTTCTTGGTACAGCAAGAAGCAAAAGTCAATATCAACATCAACAGCAGAGTCAGAGTATATAGCTGCAGGCAGCTGCTGTGCTCAAATTCTTTTGATGAAGAATCAACTGTTGGACTATGGGTTATCCTTTTCAAAAATTCCTATTTATTGTGATAACCAAAGTGCTATTGCTATGACAGGAAACCCAGTTCAACATTCTCTGACAAAGCACATCAGTATAAGATATCATTTTATAAGGGAGCATGTGGAGGAAGGAACCATTGAACTTCACTTTGTTCCTACTGAACAGCAGCTAGCAGACATATTCACCAAACCACTAAGTGAGGCAACCTTCACTAGGCTGGTGAATGAACTAGGAATGATATCAGGAACTGAGTAAACATAATGGTTAGATCTTTCAAATTTAAATTGTCAATTTACCATATGTATTGCTCACACATTTGCTATGATATACTCTGATTGTTAAAATCTGATGACATTCTCTGATGATATACTCTGTGTGTTATACTCTGATGACATTCTTTGATGACATTCTCTGATGTCATTCTCTGACGATATTCTCTGATATTTGTAAACTCTGAATCTTGATAAATAATCTCATTTTTTTTCTCTGAGACATATAACCTGTGAAGATACTATGAAGCATGATCTGAATTAGTAATCATGAATCTTAGTTAAGTTCCTTAATCTTGATCTCAATTTTGTGCTACTATTTTACACTATATGCATATTGATATCATTGAGACTCTACTACTTCACATATCTTAATTATAAGTGAGACTGATTAATTTGTATTTTCTCTCAGTAAATTAGACAGTGTTTATAAACTCTGATGCTATACACACCCCTGCAAATAAGCATGGTACTCCTTTGAGATCTTAGATGTCTATATGACAGTGACTGGGAAGACCCAAACATTTACTGGTATTAAGTAATTGCCAAGATTCTATAATCTATGGTGACCAGTCACAATCTCTGATTACTGGAGAAATACTGTTGCAAAATTATATTTAAAGGTCGTGATTCATTTACACTGAAAAGCGTCCTTGATATGAAAAAAAAAATAAATAAATAAAATAATTAAGGGGTTAGTTTATTTTATATTTATCCATCAGAGTATGCCTATTGTCTATGTCTTGAGAGTTTAAATAAATTATTCTTGTCTACCTTATAATTACGAAATTGTGAAATTCTTTAGTCTCTGATTTCATATGTTAAATCACACACATTATCTCACAAGCACATTATTGAGCTATGGATTTTATAACAAACTCTGATTTATTGATGAATATTCTGAACATTATGTCTTTATTCTGAGGTATTTCGAAATTTATTTTCTTTGATTTAAATCTCAGAGTTTAAAATTCGAGAGACCTGATCTTGATTTTTTAAATCATGTACATTTCAGGAGTCCAAATATTCAGAGAATGTGAAGAAAGTGTTCCAAACGGATGTATTATTAGTGGGTTTACATGAAAAACATTTTTAATAGGAGAACGTGTAATCAGCATTTATAACTGCACATGTTTTACTGCACTCATGATTATTAATCTCGTTTCTCCATCCCACTAACATTCATCTACCAGTTAAAATCTGACAGGTGTCCAAGTGAACAAAGAGCCCAAGCGTGTACAGCTAAACAAAATCTGAAGAGTTTATCATCAGATTTTATTGCTTATTCTTCACTTATACACTTAATCTTTACACACACTCTCTCAACAAACTCTTACGCTCTTCTCTCTGAATTTCAAATCTTCTCTAACACACTTTCTCAAACACCTTCATTCACAAACTCTGTTCTAATGGCCACTACAGCTTTTACCTTTGCAGGTGTGGAATTCGTTCCAAACAACCATGCTGCCATTCTCAACACTGCCGACGCTCCAAGGGATTATCATCCCATCCAGCAATTTTTGGCACAGAGTGCCCTTGCTAACGCCCTTACCGCTCCTGCCAGACTCTCAGGAAGCCAAATCATCAATTTTTGGAGGACGGGTAAATATGACAATGGTGGTGCAGATGGATCACCATCAATTGTGTTTTCATATGAAGGGGAGGAGTATTCTGTTACTCCAGCCACAGTTCGTCAGGCATTCAACCTGCCAGAGCATACTGCTTATATCACTAATGGAGATGCAAATCTGAGAACAATGATGACTGATTTGGGCTACAGTGAATCACTTGAAAAATTGGGACAACTGAAGCGTCCAGGGCTCAGAAGGGAATGGAGTTTCTTCTTCGACTGCATCACCAGGGCCTTTCAAAAGAAGTCTACAAACTGGGATGCAATACCAATGGACATGCTGCAGATTGGGTATTCTCTGATCTACTCTACTAATTTTGATTTTGGTAGATTAGTTCTTAGAAATATTGGTGAAAGAATGCATGAGAATAGACAAGTCATATATTTCTCAAGATTCTGTCAATTATTGTGTAATACTACTGTTGGTGAGGTAGATTTTGATGTTGATGATGAGATCAAGCCATTCAGGCTTCATAAAAGAGTGTTTAAGGACCTCATCTCCAAGGATGAGAAGTATCCAATTCAGAGACCTCTTCTAATTCCAGCTCAAGTTAGAGCCAGGATGGATATGCCCCCAGTACAACACCAACAACAACCACAACCACAACAGCCTCAACCTCCAGTCTCTCCTACAATCCCCAAACAACCCAGAACCTCTGCATCCAGATCTAAAAAGGCTACAAAGTCTGATGAAAATCTTTCTACTAAGAAGACCAGAACCTCTGTTGCAACACAAGTTCTGAAGACAAAGTCTGATAAATCAGCAAACTCTGATGCTGTAAACTCTGATGCTATAAACACTGATGCTTTAAACTCTGAAGCTGCTTCTCCTCCAAAGCAGAAAAGAAGGAGACTGGTTGCAGCCTATGATTATGATGATCTTGAACCTGCACATGCTGTAAACTCTGAACCTACTCCTACAACAAACTCTGAACCTGTTCAGACCAGTCCTCAACAAAAGCCAGCCAGATTCAAAAGAAGGGCTCAAAAGCCTGCGAGGGCAAAGGTACCCATAACAGAGATTACAGATTTTACTGTTAATGAAGAGCAAACACCATCTACCACACTACCAGAATCTTCTCAAGCTCTGATGGTGCTTCCTCTTCAGGCTGTTCCAATCTCTGATGGTGCTACAGCATCTACTACATTCTCTGAAGTAGATGAAGAAATAAGGTGTGATGAACCAGTTACAACTGAAGCTGGAGCAACAATGTCTGATCCTCAAATTCCATTATCTGATCTTGGACCCTCCACTCCAATTCCTCATTCTCCAATGAAAATTCCTGAGGGTGCCATTGTTCATGATACAGCTCCAGAAAACTACAAGTCAGATGTTGTAGTTGATGAATCTGACAAAGTAGCATTGGAAGCCCTACAGTCTCTTGCTAAGGCTGGTGAAGAGCCTAGCAAATCACAGTCTGAAGCTCAACAAAAATCTGTTCAAGATCCTGTTGAGAAAGTTGCTAATCCTACATCTGATAGTAATGAGGATGATGAAAGTTCAGATGATGACAATGATCAAAATGATGAAGTCCCTCAGTCACATCTACAACAAAAGTGGGAGTCTACCAGCCAGTATAATGCCAGGCTACAAACTCTGGACACAAACTCTGAGCCACTTCCCAGGGATCTTCAGGTTGATCCACCAAGTGAAGTATGGGACAAACTCTGGCTGAGCCACCAACATTCTCTGGAGCCAGCAAAAGCTGAAGATTTTCTATCTATGGCAGAGAATAAAATCACAAACTCTGATGTAATGTCAAGCCTCAAGGCTACAGTTCTTTATCTAAAGACATTTCATCCTGCTCAAGCTCAGACATCTAAGTCTATAGATGGTCTCAGAACAGAGGTAGCCAGTCTCAAGGAAACTCAAACTATGGAGAAGAAAAGGACTCTACTACCTCTGAAAGATGATGTTAAGAAGCTGGTGTCTGCTAATGACTCTCTGGAAAAGAGGATGACCACCATTGAGTCTACTCAAGAGAAAATGTCCAAACAGCTTGAAGCCATCCAATCTTCACTTTCTCTGATAACTTCAATACTGATTCCTTATGAGGATGATGTCAAAAAGGGGGAGAGAGTAGCACAAGTCAAATGCAAGTCTACTTCTCAAGCTCTGAAGAGAAAGAAGAAGGAAGATGATGATGATGTGGATGACTTCACAAAACACAAGAGATTTCAAGCAGGGACTGGTGGAAGAGTTTCAAACTCTGACAGTCAAAAACAGTCTAAGCTAAGCACAAAGTCTGCTCCAACACATAATGTCACATCTGGATCAAAGCACATACCAGTGGCTGGAGCAGATAAACCATTGACTGATGAAGAGCTTGCCAGATTGATTTTTGAACAAGAAAATCCAGAAGCCAAATTGGATTTGGAGTTGATTGCTGCAGAGGAAGCTGAGCTAAAGAAAGAACATGTTGAAGCTATAAACTCTGGAAAGATCCAAAAGCCTGCAAAATCAACTACCAAGCCAAAAGAGAAAGGGATACTGATCAAGGAAACTACTGTTGCTGATCAGAGTTTACCAGTCAAAAAGGTATACTCTGAAGATGAGTATACATCCAAGGGAAAAAGCAAAGTAGATGAACACCTTGAGAAAGGCTGGGATAAGAAGAAGTCTACAACCTCTGACAAGGCTCAAGTTGTAAAGGAAAAGAAATCAGAAGCTGCAATCTCTGACAAAGCTCATGTTGCAGAATCACAAAAAGGAAAATTAACCTCTGACACAGCTCAAGTTAATAAGGAAGCAAAGAAAGACACAACCTCTGACAAGGCTCAAGATGTGTTCAAACCAACAACTACTCCATTGCTAGGATTTGCAAAGCCTAGTCTGATGACTGAGATAAACTTTGAAAAGGGCTCAATTCAACCAATCTCTCATCGAAAAGTAGGAAGAGATAAAGGAGGGCTGGGATCCAAATATGAGAAATTTGATCAGAGTATAGGATCAATGTCAACAGACCCCTCATCTCTATGTGCTCCCAAGACTGGAGCATTGCAAGAAAGAATGGACAAACTGGATTCAGTCCAACTGGTGAAGAATGACAGAGGAGATAATATACTTATCTACTTCATGTCTGATGGAACAGTGTTTAGAGTAATTGAAGCTGATCTCTATGCTAAACACTGGGAGGAATTGAGATATGTCTCATACATATTTCAAGTAAAGAACAAGTCATGCCAACACATCTCCAATCTGCTCAAAGATCAAATCAGAAGAAAGATGGGTATTACAGGAAACAAAAATGCTGGACCTTTCATTCCTAAATACTTTAATCATCAAGGAAAGCTGGTTGAGATGAAGAAAAATTCAGCAAAAATAGTAACAATAGCTGGAATCAGGACTCTTGCATTCAATGAAGAGTCTGATAAAGCTTACAATATCAGGCTGGATAGAGACTTGAAGAGAAACAAGATATATGATCTCAGAGCTGCAATTTACCAAACTGGAGTTTCAGATCCAGAGCTGAGAGAGATCAAGAGACAAATGATTACAGTACTTGAAGAAGCTGAAAGACAACTCCTCAAAGGATATCTAAAGACAGCTCATGGTGTCTATGAAGCTAGAGAGTAAAGTATCTGTAAGTTTTAAAAAGTTTTCTGTTATATAGTTAAACTCTGTTGCATTTGACTTATCTGTTTTGACATCATCAATTATCTGTTAACTTGCACATAACATATTTATGCACAAGTTGGGGGAGATTGTTAGATATAATTGATGATTACTAATGTTCTTAAAGTTTGTTTTAGAACAGGAGTGATCAGAGTTTAAGCTGGAAGCTGGTCAGAGTTTGATGAAGCTGATCAGAGTTTAGTAAAGTCTGACCAGAGTTTGATAAAGTCTGATCAGAGTTTACATAGTCAAGACTCGTCAGAGTTTACACGTGGAAAGAGCTCAGAAGCGGATATACTTCAAGGAAGGATAGAAGCGGAGGAGTGATTTGCTGACTATGGAAACTAAACAGAAAACTGGAGCAATCTTTGATTGATAGAATACATAGCTGATTTATAGGATATCAAATCAGAGATTGATTTTGTAACTGTGTCTATATAAACACATAATAGGGTTACTCTATATGAGTTGAGTTATCGAGTATATTGTTAAGAACCCTAGCAGCTCTTAGTGATAATATATAAATCACTGAGAGAGTTTTTGTAACCATTTGAGCTTTGTGAATAAGAGTTTATTGATTTCAATCTCTTATATTGTCATACTGTGTTACAGATTGTGATCACTATATCATCTTATATAGTGAGTTAATAGGACCTAACAAATGGCATTATGGCAAACCCTTTGACTAATTAGCTTAAAAAAGATAACTTTCATTGAGATGAACATGCTTTTGTAGCTTTTGAGCAACTAAAACAGGCTATGACTACTCCACCAGTACTTAGACAACTAGATTTCACTCAAGAATGTACTGTGGATTCGGATGCTTGCAACGCTAGCTTTGGAGCTGTCCTAACACAAGAAAGTCAAGAAATGGACTCCTTATTTGATGGATAAACATTTTTCATTAAGATAGACCACTGGGTTATAAATTTTTTGGAAGTACAGAAAATTAGTGATCTTGCAGAAGAAGTGGATCAGCAAACTTTTGGGTTACAACTACAACATTTTTTATAGGAGAGGGACAGACAATACAGTTGCTGTCTTGCTGATACTCTGTCTAGGAGGCATGAGGAGAATAATGTCCAAGTTGAGCAGTCTAAAGTTTAGAATTTGTTATGATGCCAACATCAGTATTAGCATTGTGTCATTGGACTAATTTGGTGTTATCATCAGTACTGTAGTAATAGTAAGGGCAAGGGTCTAATTTCAGTACTACTTAGTTAAGGCGTGATTCTAAATAACAGGCAGGAAGACCGATCAAAAATAACAAAACAAATTTGAAAGCTCAAAATGACACTTACTTTACAGTGCCCGAGTTCCGAGCCCAAAGCGAAGCTGGAATCACGAATGTTAGAAGTTTAGCCACACTAGAACATTTTTAAGAACTGAAAACTGCATCAGAGAACTCCCCAGCACTGCACCAGATGGATACTGATCCTCTTTGCATGTTACATATTTGATGATGTCACAGGTATCTAACTTGTTTAGTGTGCAGAAGCAAATATCAGAGTTTAGCTGAAAATCAGAGTTTAACGACTGACAGCTGGATCAGAGTTTAAGCAATGATCAGAGTTTGCAGGCGGCTGATTTTCAGGAGCATATCTGACTAAATAAGGAAGATAAATATCAAGAGAGATTGTTCAGATCAGGACAGCAGAAGGATAGCTACTGATTAGATTATTTTAGGAAGCAGATAATTATAAATCAATCAGTAGATATCATGTAACTGTGTATATAAACACAGCTTAGGGTTTACTCTAGATGAGTTATCAATTGAATATCATTCGTGTAACCTAGCAGCTCTTAGTGATAACATATAAATCACTAAGAGATTATTTGTAAGCTACTGAGATTTGTGAATAAGAGTTTATTGAGTTATTCTCTTATACTTGTGTTTGTCTTGGATTGTGTTCACTATATTATCATATATAGTGAGTTTATTTGGCCTAACAAGTGGTATCAGAGCCAGCTCTGTTGATATACCTACAGTGAGATCTTAATCACACAATCATGTCTGAGAAATCACAAAACAGTAGATATGAGTCTCTTAGGGTTCCGGTCCTCAGGGCATCTGAATATTCTGTCTGGAAAGTAAGAATGATCATGTTTCTGGAATCTACAGATCCAGAATATCTGGATAGAATTTATGATGGTCCACACATGCCAACAAAGCTCTCTGTTGCAGTGGGAGATGAACCCCAGAAGATGATTCCTAAAGAAAAGAAGGACTATACTCCAGAGGACATCTCATCTATCAGTAAAGATGCAAAGGTGAAGCATCTGTTGCATAGTGCTCTGGACAATGCTATGTCCAATAGAGTAATTGGGTGCAAAACTGCAAAGGAGATATGGGATGCTTTGGAAGTCAGATGTCAAGGGACCAAAGCCATCAAAAAGAACAGAAGAACCATACTTACTCAAGAGTATGAACACTTTGATTCAAAATCTGGTGAATCACTGACTGATCTTTATGACAGGTTTGTCAAGCTGCTGAATGACTTGTCTCTTGTGGACAAAGAATATGATTTGGAAGATTCAAATCTCAAATTTCTGCTTGCTCTTAGTGAAAAGTGGGATTTGAAAGTAACTACTATAAGAGACAATCATGATCTTGAAGAGATGTCTCTGGATGAAATCTTTGGAAGGTTGAAAACTCATGAACTTGAAATGGAGCAAAGGAGCAAACGACATGGTGGGAAACCCAAACCAGTTGCTCTAAAAGTTCAAGAAGATTCAACTGTGAAAAGCAAAGGAAAAGCTCATGTCAAAAAGTCTGATACTGAGTCATCAAACTCTGATGTTGACTCAGACTCTGATATGCCTTCAGACTCTGATGACAGTGATACTGAGATGATGCAGCTGGCAGCACTGATGGTGAAAAGCTTCAAGAAGATGGCTTATAAGAACTTCAACAAAGGGAAGAAGTTCTCAAAGAAAGACAGAAACTCTGATAGGAAGGTCTTCAAAAAGAATGAAGGCAAAGAAGAAAAATCTGGAAAATCTGATAAGTCTAAATACACCTGCTTCAATTGTGGAGAGAAAGGCCACTTTGCAACTGAGTGCAAGAAAGCTAAGAAAGAAAAGGAACAGGCCTTTATCACAAAGAAGGGGAGCTGGGCAGACTCATCAGAATCAGAGGAAGAAGTCAACTATGCCTTGATGGCAAACATGGACAACAGCACTGAGACTATTGAAACCAAGGTACCTCATTCCACTCTTGCTTTTGATACTGAGGATATAACTGAGTTAAGATTGTTTCTTAAAACTCTGCATGTTAGTTATAGAGATCAGACTTTAGAAAATGACAGACTAAAATCTGAGATCTTGGATGTTAAGAAAAGGAATGATTATCTTGAAAAGGAACTAGTTCAAATGCTAGAAGTTCAGAAGGAAAGAGATGACTCTATCTTTGTTAGAAATGAACTCTTAAAGAAAAATGCTTCTCTTGAATCAGAACTTGTAAAGGAAAGAGAGATAATCAGAACTTGGACTAACTCAGGGAAGACTACTCAGAATATCTTAGAAAGTGGAAACTGGAAGAAAGGGTTAGGTTACTCTGATAAATATGAAGCTGAGTCATATAAACAAGAAACCATTAAAATTGAAAAACCTAGGGTAGTTCCAGTAAGATTTGTTGCAGAATCAAAAACTGATATACCTAAACAGGTTAACATTGGTTTGATGACTCAGAAACAATTTAAGCATAAGCTCAAGGAGGTTAAGAAAGAAAACAGGATTAAGGAACCTAAAAAAAATAAGAATGGAAAGGTTGGAATAAACAAAAGCAACAGTTATATGCCTATTCCAAATGCTCCTAGGAAAACTTGTCATAATTGTGGTAATCCTAATCATCTTGCTTCTTTTTGCAGGAAAAATAAGGACATAAATGCTATGTCTCCAAAATCAGAAGTTAAGACTAGGAATACTAGATTTAGACCAGAGAATCCTTGTTTTCATTGTGGTAGTTTATGGCATTCCATTTACACTTGTAAGGAATACCATAGTTTATATTATGATTATTATGAATTAAAACCTTCTTTGAAGAAAAAGATTGATTCTCCTAGTTCAGCATCTGTTAAAAAGCCTGTTAGCACAAACTCTGATTTAAACTCTGATAAATCTTCCGCTGCTAGTGTTAACAAACTTAACAAGAACAAAGGATCCAAGCAAGTCTGGGTCCTTAAAACTAATCATTAGTTGTGTATGTGATTGCAGGGCAACATGAAAAACATCCTAGTTCTGGACAGTGGATGCTCAGGACATATGACAGGAAATAAAGCCCTGCTATCAGACTTTGTGGAGAAGGCTGGCCCAAATGTTTCTTATGGAGATGGCAACATAGGGAAAACCTTGGGATATGGCAATATCAATCTTGGAAATGTCATCATACAATCTGTAGCTCTTGTCTCAGGACTTAAGCACAATCTGCTGAGCATAAGTCAAATCTGTGACAGAGGATATCATGTCAATTTCCTAGAAGAACACTGTGAGATCATTAGCAAAAGAACTGGAAAAATTGTTCTGAAAGGATACAGACATGGAAACATCTATGAAGCTAAGCTATCTTTAAACTCTGAAAGCTCTGCAATCTGTCTACTTGGCAGAGCTAGTATTGAAGAAAGCTGGAACTGGCACAAGAAATTATCTCACCTAAACTTCAATAATATAAATGAACTTGTGAAGAAAGATCTTGTGAAAGGACTTCCAAAATCAGTTTTTACTCCAGATGGACTCTGTGATTCCTGTCAGAAAGCAAAACAGAGGAAATCTTCCTTCAAAAGTAAAACTGAGTCCTCAATTCTTGAGCCATATCATCTGCTGCATGTTGATCTTTTTGGACCAGTAAATATAATGTCCATTGCAAAGAAGAGATATACTCTGGTTATTGTTGATGAATTTACCAGATATACATGGGTATATTTTCTACACAGCAAGGATGAGACACCATCTTTATTGATTGAGCATGTCAGACAGTTGAACAAAATCTCTAAAGATGCAGTAAAGATCATCAGAAGTGATAATGGCACTGAGTTCAAGAATTTTAA
Source organism: Daucus carota subsp. sativus (assembly GCF_001625215.2). NCBI lineage: Eukaryota > Viridiplantae > Streptophyta > Magnoliopsida > Apiales > Apiaceae > Daucus > Daucus carota. Next base: position 8,950,379 of record NC_030381.2, read on the forward strand.
AATGGAGGAGTTCTGTAAAACAAATGGCATTAAACAGGAATTTTCAGCACCTGGAACACCTCAACAAAATGGTGTTGTTGAAAGAAAGAACAAAACTCTGATTGAAGCTGCTAGAACCATGTTGGAGGAAGCAAAGTTACCAACCTACTTCTGGGCTGAAGCTGTGCAGTCTGCCTGTTTCACACAGAATGCAACTCTGATTAACAAACATGGGAAAACTCCATTTGAAATGGCTAAAGGCAGAAAACCAAATCTCAAATACTTCCATATCTTTGGATGTAAATGTTTTGTTCTGAAAAATCATCCTGAACAGCTAACCAAATTTGATTTAAAAGCTGATGAAGGAATTTTTGTTGGTTATCCTTTATCAACAAAAGCCTTCAGGGTTTACAATCTGAGAACAAGGGTAATCATGGAATCCATTCATGTGTCCTTTGATGATAAGAAAATTACTGGAATGGAAGATTTTGAAGATCATGAGCAACTGAGATTTGAAGATGAAGATGCATTCTCTGATTCCATAAACTCTGACTCTGAGACAATATCAGAGCATGTCACTTCTACTCACCAACCTCAAGCACATGTTGAGGGGGAGCACTTTCAAGATGAAAATCTGGATGAAAATGTTGCAGACTCGGCAGAAAACACAAACTCTGATTCTGACTCCTCAAACTCTGATCACTCTGCATCAGAAAATCAGGAGAACACATCTTCAGGGGGAGCATCAGACACTCAGAATGCTCATGGAGATAGCATGAATAATGGGAGAGAGGCATCAGAGAACCACAATGATACTGGCATGGATCATGGGGGAGGGTCTAGTTCCAGGAATCAACTGCCACATGAAAGAAAATGGACAAAGTCTCATACACCAGATCTGATTATTGGAGATCCAGATGCTGGAGTACAAACCAGAACTGCAACAGCAAATGAGTGTTTATTCCATTCATTTTTATCTCAGACAGAACCAAAGAAAGTGGAAGAAGCTTTAAAGGATGCAGACTGGGTAACAGCAATGCAGGAGGAGTTAAATGAATTTGAGAGAAATAAAGTCTGGACACTTGTACCAAGACCAAAGAACAGATCAATAGTTGGTACTAAGTGGGTTTTTAGGAACAAAACAGACAGTGATGGTGTAATTACAAGAAATAAAGCCAGACTGGTAGCTAAGGGATATTCTCAACAAGAAGGAATTGACTATGATGAGACCTTTGCCCCAGTTGCCAGATTGGAAGCAATCAGAATTTTCTTGGCTTATGCAGCACACAAGAAATTCAAAGTTTATCAGATGGATGTGAAGAGTGCTTTTCTCAATGGGGAGCTGGAGGAAGAAGTATATGTTGAACAACCTCCAGGATTTGTGGACACAAAATTTCCAGATCATGTCTACAGATTGGATAAAGCACTGTATGGACTAAAGCAAGCACCAAGAACATGGTATGAAACTCTGGCTCAATTTCTTTTGGACAGTGGTTTCAACAGAGGTACAATTGATAAAACTCTATTTTATCTCAACCATGGTAATGATCTGCTATTAGTTCAAGTCTATGTAGATGATATCATTTTTGGGTCTACTAATTCTAAACTCTGTGAGAGATTCTCAAAGCTTATGAAGTCCAGATATCAGATGAGCATGATGGGAGAAATGAGCTATTTTTTGGGACTTCAAGTCAAACAGACTGATGAGGGTATTTTCGTTAATCAGTCTAAATATACCAGGAACCTGCTAAAGAAATTTGGCATGCAGGATAGCTCAGCTGCTACCACTCCAATGGCAACTGCCACTAAGTTAGATAAAGACACTGGTTCACCTGTAGAGATTACTAACTATAGAGGTATGATAGGTTCACTACTGTATCTGACTGCTAGTAGACCTGATATCATGTTTGCAACCTGTCTCTGTGCAAGATTTCAAGCAGATCCAAGAGAGCCACACCTTGTAGCAGTCAAAAGGATTCTCAAATATCTCAAAGGAACAGTTGAGATGGGACTCTGGTATCCCAGAGAATCAGACTTTACACTGATTGGTTACTCTGATGCAGATTTTGCAGGATGCAAAATAGACAGAAAAAGTACAAGTGGGAGCTGTCAATTTCTAGGAGGAAGATTAGTTTCTTGGTTCAGTAAGAAACAAAAATCTATCTCCACATCCACTGCAGAAGCAGAGTATATTGCTGCAGGAAGCTGCTGTGCTCAGATTTTATGGATGAAGAATCAACTACTGGACTATGGGTTAACTCTGACTCAAATTCCTATTTATTGTGATAACCAAAGTGCTATTGCTATGACAGGAAATCCAGTACAGCATTCCATGACCAAGCATATCAGCATAAGATATCATTTTATCAGAGAACATGTGATGGAAGGAACAGTAGAGCTTCATTTTGTTCCAACAGATCAGCAGTTGGCAGATATCTTCACCAAACCTCTGGCTGAAGCAACATTTACAAGGCTTGTAAACGAATTAGGGATGATCTCTGGTCCTCTCTAAACTCTGATACATTGCATGATACTATATCTGTTAGTAATTGTTGTTATAAACCTGATCTACAACTGCATCTGTTATTCTCTGATCTAGACTCTGATGATTATACTCTGATTTGATAAACTCTGATATTTAAACTCCGACCCGACAAACTCTGATGACTTGAATTTTTCATGATGAAAGATACTCCTGTGAAGAATATGTTGCACTTAACTGAATTTAGTCGTTAGCCTCTCCAAAGTCTGAATTTTGTGATATTACAGCTGTGGAAATCTTTAGCACACAACACATGAGTTAATTTTGTCACCTAGACTGTCTTACTTCTTAAATATTAGATATGTACTTAGAAAAGAATCTGCTTTCCTCCTCTTATGAGCTAAGAGTTAATAAACTTCAGTTATGGATCCTCAAGATATTTCTTCTCGGAAAAGAAAATCAAAAGAAAAGAAAAACAAAAGAAATAATCTCAGGTACTCCTTTGAGATCTTAGAAAATTTGTGAAAGGAAAGATCCAAGTGCACTGCTGGTATTAAGCAAATGCATCGAAAATTAAGTTAATTTTTGGGGACTTTTCACATTCTCTGATTACTGGAGAAATACTCTGAGCAAACAAAAGTCTGATAAAGGTTATGACTCACTTACCATGAGAAGTTCCCTTTCAAAAGACAAAATGTTGTTCAAAAGAGAAGAAATTGTATACTCTGATCCATTTTGTAAGAAACTCGGCTTATGAGATGATTAAAACAGTTTCTAAATATCTGATTCTTTCTAATATTATTTGAGAAATTTGACAATCTCTGTGACATTAGAATATTCATGTTAACACACACCTCACTCCACTTCTGTGATTAACAATTTTTCTTGGCTTCGAGTAATTTTTGACTAGAGTTCAATAAATATTTGCAAACTCTGAGGAGCAAGTGTCATTTAGACCTTGAATATTTATCTCTCATCATTACAAGATTCTATGATCACTCTTTGATTTGTCATTTTATAAGTCATTTATTTAAACTCTGGTCAATGGTCAGCTTCTGATCGAAGTCCGAGTTCTCACCCTCTGGAGATCAGCAAATTACGATGATGGAGGTGAAAATGGTTCTCCATCTCTCACCTGCAATTATGAAGGCCAAGAGTATGCTATCTCACCAGCAACCATTAGGAAGGCTCTTCATCTTCCTGAAGAAAAGAAATATGATGCTTCAGTACCCACTCAGACTTTGCGTGACATGATGATCTTTCTTGGGTATTCTGCAAGCACAGACAAAATGGGGGAACTTAAGCGTCCACACCTCTGCAAGGAGTGGAGCTTCTTCTATGACTGCATAACCAGGGCTTTTGGTAACAAATGCAGCAACTTTGATGCCATTCCCATCTTCAGTCAGCAGATTGGGTATTTTCTAATCCACAATCTCAAATTTGATATTGCCACATCTATATTGAGATTTATTGGTGATAGGAGAAAAGAAAATATGAATATTGTCTATTATTCAAGATTTTGTCAGCTCATATTTTCTTACTGCTTCCCTGATGTGCCCCTTCCTGAAAATGGAAATGAGCTCCCATTTAAGATCACCAAAAGAGCTTTTACTGATCTGATTAAGAAGGACAGTAAGAAGAATACTGTACCTGTATTGGCTATTCCTGTGACTGTACAGGATAAACTGAAGATAGCTTTACCTGACAAGTATGAAGCCTTATTCTCTGATGAGAATATCCCACAACCTTCATCTCCTGCTCATGATCCAATAGCAAAATCTGATCCCAAACCAACCTCTGGCTCTTCTCAACAAGGACCAGTTGAAAAATCTTCACCAAAAAGGATACTCAGATCTACCAAATCCCCAACCAAACCCTCCCCTCCTCCCAGAAAAAGAAGATTCCTACAGAAAATTTCAGATTCTGAATCAGAAGAAGACATACCTCCTCCTCCACCGGCAAAGAGACTGAGAAAGAAAATAAAGCCAACCTCTATTACTGATCTGACTGTGGAACCACCACAATCAGAGGATCCTGAACAAGCTTTGATTCCATTCTCTGATCAATCTGCAGAGCCACTATTGATTGAGCCTATTTCTGCACTGCCACTTGATACAGCTGCAGCTGACAAACAACTGTCAGAGTCCACCTCTGATCACAATGATCAGCCTGAAGGAACAAAGTCTGTTGAAGAGAAAGTTGCAGCTGATACTGATATATCAGAAAAACCCTCTGATGCTCCTAGTAAATCAGAGGATGCACAAATAGAAATGGTCCTCCAGTTAATCCAAGATTCTCTGGTTCAACCTGATGATATTGTTGCAGCTCCTGCTCAGGAGATTCCCATGGCAGAAAACTCTGAGGCAGCTACTGAAGCTCTAGAGTCCCATACTCTGAGTATTTTTCTTGCAGACATTGATGATGATGAAGGCACAGAAGTCACATCAACCCCCATTCAAGCTCCTGGTCTACACTCACTAATCTCTGAGCCAGTCAGAGAAACTACACCAGTCAGGGAATCCACTCCTTTTATAGCTCCTGCAGTTCCAAGTTCTCCAATTCCATTCTCTGAGCCTGTCAGAAGGAAAATTTGCCACTTGTCTTATAATAGCAGGATGTGCAGAACCACATCACCTTCTGTTGAAGACAGACTTACCTCTATTGAAGCAACTCAGGCTTCAATGAATTATACTCTGGCAGATTTGAGTGCTTCTGTGGCACAGCTGGTACAGGTTCTCACCTCTGCTGATGTCAAAAAGGGGGAGAAAACATCCAAAGACAAATGCAAACCTGATCAGCAAATAAAAAGGAAAAAGCCAGATGATGATAAGGAAGAAAAAGGGGAGATGAACAAACAGCAAAAGCTGCTGCAGATTAAAGAAACAAAGAAGAACAGTAGAGAAGCAGCAAGCTCTGAGAGACCACCCAGAGAATCTCAAAAACACAAATCTATGGAATTGACTGTTGTAACTCAAGCTCAGAGTATAAGTAAAGCAGTCAGAGATTCAGATGCTATATCTAAAGAGATAGATCTTGTGAACTCTGAAGTGGAAAAGAAGAAAGAAAAATTGGTTGCTGAAGCTGAAAAGCTGATTGAAGCTGGAGACCCTGAGTCTCAGAAATTTTGTCAAACTCTGAAGTTCAGAGGCAAAGAAACCACTCTCTTCTATAAATCTCCTTCCTTGCAAGCAATTGATGAAGCCATGGCAAGAAAAATCTTTGAAAAAGAAAATCCAGGAGTAGATATTGAGGCCATCAGACTTGAAGAAGAAAGATTGGCTGCTGAGAAGAAGAAGATCAGCAAAACAAAATCTGATGAGCAAAGACAGATTACTGATTCCTCTCAGAAACAGAAGATTCCAAAGCAAAAGGGAATAGTAATAAGTGAGGTGAATTACACTGACATCAATAGACCAAGAACCAGATCTCAAACTCAAACTCTGCCTGAGTCTGACTCAAAAGACAAAGGTAAGAAACCAGTTGATATAGTTCCTTCAGTTCCTACTATGCCAAAGAAATCAGTAATTACATTAGCACCAGAGAATCCTACAAAGAGGATGGTCAAACTGAGCAAGAGTGTGCATGTAATGGCAAATGTATCTGAGCAACCAGAAGAAAAGGAAGTTGGATTGGTCAGAAGAAGAAAAGGTGAATCCAAATCAATTCCTAAGATAACTTTAACCTCTGACAATGCTCAAGTTAAAGCTCCAATAACTGAAGAAAAGATTGAAGATACTAAAGCTTCTTGGTTGAAGTTAAACTCTGAAAAGACTCAAGATGATCAGAAGAAAAAGAGTTTATATGGGAGTCTTGGTACAAATTTATACAAGGAAAGCCCAATGCTCACCAGAGTAAGAACTCATGGTACCAGAGGGAAAGAAGCTTATGACTCAACTGGTCTTGGTCACAGAAAAGAAAAGATTCAAACAGGCTCAGCAACTACTTTCAGAGATCCTTATCCTCTGACTGAAAAAGTAGGAGAAGCTGTTACACAGAAGGATCTTGACAAAGTTGAGTCAGTACAGATTCTGATGGACACTCATGATGGGCCAGAAGATAAAGAAAAGATTGCTATATTTCTAGAATCTGGCAGAGTGTATAGAATATCAGAAGCTGATTTATTGCTGAAATCTCTGAGAGAGCTGGAACATTTTCACTATATGTTGGAGATCAAGAATGAAGCAACTCAGAGGTGGTCAGATTTGATGAAGAAAACTGAAAGGCATATGTTCAGCCTATTTGTATTTAAAGAGGTACAACTCAACTCAGATAAGAAAGCTCAGTAAATAGCAAGTCAACGGAATCCGTACGAAGAACGTCAAATGATTTATGGGAATTATATGTCAGATAAATTCCAGGATGCTGCTGCACACCACTGAAAGAAGTTCATTAATATGTTCAAGCCTCAGTGCACAAATAATCTTTTGTGGCATGTCCAGGAGTTCAGAAGATATAAAGTTTCTATACTTTATTTTATCAGAAGATTCCAGTTAATGAAGAAGTACTTACAAGACGAAGTCTCGACGAACAAATCAAACTCTTAATGTTTATTTGACAAAGAATATTTGATTCAACTAGATACAGATGAACCAGACAGTGCATCTGTGTATCAGTTATTCAAATTGAATATTTGAAGTCAAGCAGAGTTGGTGGTTCGTTCGCTCGACTGATCAAGACGGAGATTTTAATGTTTAAAGAAGACGGGATGCAGTTCTGCTGTTGAATGGGTGATTAAATATTTAATAGATTATTATTTCACTTCTCAAATAATTAAATTAGTTATGTAATTTATTTGTTAAATTAATTCACTCTCGAATTAATTTAATTTATGAATTTATATGATTAAATTAATTAAGTGGATAATTTTCTATTTAAATATAATCTACAAATCACATTCAATCATCCACTCAAGCTCAGCAAGACAATCTGAGATTGTCTTACCGAATTTCCAACTGCCAAGACAATCCTTGATTGTCTGACCGAATGGTTCTCAGCAAGACAATCAGGAATTGTCTGCCCGAGAATGCTTTGCCAAGACAATCTTCAATTGTCTGCCCGAGAACAATCTGCCAAGACAATTAGGAATTGTCTGACCGAGATAAATTGTCTGCAAGACATTCTGTGACTTCCCAGACAATCTAAGATTGTCTGACCGAAGGTGCTCTGCCAAGACAATTGGATTGTCTGGCCGAGAGAACCACACTGCCAAGACAATTTAATTGTCTGACCGAATGGGAATTGTCTGACCGAGCTCTGGATTGTCTTACGGGCCTTGAAATTGTCTTTCTGCATTGTCTTGTGCTTGCAAGGCAATCTAGAATTGTCTTGCCCTTGCTACTTTGTCTTTGCAACTTTCAATTGTCTTGTCTTTCAATTGTCTTACAAGTACAAATGCTTTGCCTATAAATATGGCATTGCATCCTTCATTTTTAGTGTTCATTCACTTTGTAATCAAAGCATTTGTAAAGCTTTCAAGTTGTTTGTAACTTGCTTGATCGTTATATCCACAGTTTTCTGTGCTTTGATAACCCGGTTGTTTTAATCACTAAATCTAGAATATACCCTGTCGAATTTATTCTACGAACTTTAGTGGACATTAAAACTGAACCATCTTAATTATATAACGACGTCAAACATTGTTATATTAATTAATTATAATCTGATTAACAAATCATATTCAATCAGATTAACTTCCGCGAAGATTTGGTACTGATTGTATTCAACCCCCCCCCCCTTCTACAATCATATCTGGACCTAACAATTGGCATCAGAGCGGTTGATACCATTTTTCCGTATCAGATCCTATACACACTCTGTAACGTCCAAATATTTTTTATTCGAATTAATTTTATTCCAAAAATTAATTTTGATTAAAAATATTTTTCTTTCAAAAATCTAAATCTCTCCAAACACTATTCACTTCAAATCCTTAAACATGAGTACACAAAAGATCAGTAGCATTAAAATCCCACCGTTCAGCCAGGAACACTTTGGCCTATGGAAGAGGCACATGTTCCTATTCCTCCGCACTGCGAACAGAAAATACATTGGGATTTTAGACAAAGGTGTTACTACTCCGATGAAGGTCATATTAGCACACGAAGAGGATGGTGTGTTGATACCTCATCAGGTCATTCCGAAAGAACTTTCTGAGTACACAGACGAAGAGAGTGATCAGATGAACTTAGATGATGCTCTTCAACTAATCTTGGTTGAATCTCTAAACCCAGTAATGTACAATGCTGTTGTAAATTGTACGAACGCCAAGCAAATCTGGGATACATTAGAGATTATCAATGAAGGCTCAGAGGAAGTTAGGGAAAACAAGAAAGAGATACTGATGGCTCAGTATGAACAGTTTGGTTCTCATCCCGGTGAAGGGATTTCAGAAGTATTTATCAGACTTAATAATTTGATAAATAATTTAAATCTGAATGGGAAATTCTACGACAAGAAAGAGGTCAACATGAAGTTTCTCTTAACCCTTCCTGAACATCTGGAACACAGAATCACTGCCATCAGGGAAAGCAGAGACCTGAATGAGATTTCTCTGGAAAGACTCTACGGAGTTTTGAAAACTTATGAACTGGAGCAAGTTCAGAGTAAACAGAGATATGGCTGGGGTAAAACACAGAACCATTCGAGAGCTCTAGTTGTTGAGTCACCTGTACTGGAAGAAAAGAAGAAGGATGTTGTTGTTCCTTCTGAGACTACTCAGGAATTTGTTGTACCTGAGATGGGTCAGACTGCTTCTACCAGTGGTGATGAAGAGTTCTATACAATGGAAGAGCTGGAACAGTTAGAAGATCAATCTCTATCACTGTTTGCCAAGAAGTTTGGAAACATGAGATTCCGGAAGAACCCTTCCTATAAATACAAACCTACTGTTAGTAAGTTTCAGAAGGGAGGCTATTCATCTTCTACAAGTAAAGGAGGATATAAGACTGGGATGGTGGACAGAAGCAAGTTCAAATGCTTCAATTGTGGTGAACCTGGACACTTTGCAACTGAATGCAAACAGCCCAAGGTTCAAGGAAAAAGAAAAGATTCGTATGATGAGCTGAAGCAGAAGTATGATGCACTGGTTAGAAAGCATCATGGTACTTCTGGAAGTCAAGGTTTCAAAAGCAAGTCTTATCTGGCAGAAGGCAAAAGCTGGGATGATACAGATAGTGATGAAGAGGAGCAGCTAGGGAATGTTGCTTTCATGGCTACTACTGGATCATCTTCACCTCCTCCTGCTGGAAGCTTTCAGGTAGATCCTACATGCCCTAAACTGTTTATGCAATTAGGACTTGAAAGAGATGATGCTATTAAAAGGATGAAAGCTGCTAATCTTAAAATTGATACTTTAGTCTTAGAAATTCATGATTATAAAATGAATGAGATGAAAGTATTAAAACCTAAAATAGAACAATTGACTATGGACTTAGGATTACAATGTGCTAAAGTCAAAGTTCTAGAGAAAGGTGAGATTGCTTTAAGACTTCAGCTAGACGAAGAGAAAGTGAAATGTAAAGCCTTTAAGGATGCCTCCTTGATAGTCAAAGAACTCAATGATAAACAAGAGATCAAGAGAACTGTTGGAATAGGCTTTGACTATAACAAATCTGTAGGTAAGGCTAGTAACATCACTCCTTTTAAGAAGAGTGCTGAAGAGAGAGGGATTCCTTTTGTTTTGAAAGATTCCCTTAAACCTTTGTTTAAAACCTCAGAAGCTGAACCTCTTTTAGAGACTCCTGTTGTCATTAGATATGAACTAAAACAGGAAGACCTTAAAATGAAAGAGAGTAATGAGATGAGAGATGAGATTCTGACAAACCTGAAACCAATTAAAGTGAAAGGCAATGTTAGGTTGCCTAAAGCTGGTTTAGGTGTCAACTCTGAGAGAACTAAATTCAACAAGCCCAATAATTTTGTTAATAGTAAGAACAAGAACAATAGGTGTCATTCTACTGAGAACTTTAAATCTGATAATAAGGTTAGAGTAGAATCTATTGATGTTCCTACTACTATGACTGATACTTCTGTTGCTCCTGCTTTTGATGCATGTCATAAATCTTGTAGTGTTGATAATTGTATGACTTGTGCTTTCAATTTGATGTCTGCTTATTTTAAAAATTTGCATGCTAAAAATGAAAACACATCACCTAGACAACACACAAACAACAAGCATGCTAGATCAAAGACTGCTAGTCCTTCTCACAAGAGAGAGGAGACTTATGTTCCAAAGCCTAAAACCAAAGTTTATAAGGCTGTTGTTAAGGAGGTAAGTTCAGTCAAATCTGAACCAAGTATCAGTCTAAGGGGCTCTGTTGTATTACCTGATAGAAATCAGCTCTTTAAGACTGCCGGACCCAATCAATTGTGGGTCCCAAAGACTGTCTAATCAAGTTGTCTTTTGCAGGGTGCCAGTGGAGTTGTTCGTGTTACCTGGGTGCTTGACAGTGGAGCGTCAATGCACATGACTGGCAACAAATCCCTGCTGGAGGACATAAGAGAAGGAGCTGGCCCCACAGTCAGTTTTGCTGATAATAGCAAAGGTCGTACTGTGGGATATGGCAAGTACAAAATTGGAAGGATCATCATAGAAGATATTGCAATAGTTGAAGGACTTCAACATAATCTCCTGAGTGTCAGTCAATTCTGTGACAAAGGTTATTATGTTCATTTTGAAAAAGAGATATGTATCATTAAACATATCAAGGATAAGCGTCCTTCACTATGTGGCATAAGGAAAGGCAATATATTCGTAGCTGATTTGTCTTCAGGACCAGGAAACGAAGTTCACTGTTTCTACGCCAAAGCGTCTGCTGAAGATAGTTGGTTATGGCATAAGAAGCTCTCACACCTCAACTTCAAAACCATGAACTCTCTAGTCAAGAGAGATCTAGTGAGAGGGTTGCCTTCCCTGGAATTCTCAACTGATGATCTTTGTGAAGCTTGTCAGAAAGGAAAAGCGAAGAGAGCATCTCACAAAGGCAAAACCATCAATACCATTACAGATCCACTTCATTTGTTGCATATGGATTTGTTTGGCCCCGTGAATGTTGCATCTATTGATGGAGGAAGATATGCCTTAGTCATTGTGGATGACTTCTCTAAATTTACTTGGGTTTACTTCCTGTCTTCCAAGGATGAAACTCCCCTGACAGTGATTGATCATATCAAGTTGGTTGAGTTGGAAAAAGGTGTTCCTGTAAAAGCTGTAAGATCAGACAATGGAACTGAGTTTAAAAATCAAACTCTAATCAACTTTTTCTCTGAAAAGGGAATTAGAAGGCAGTATTCAGCACCAAGGACTCCTCAGCAGAATGGAGTCGTCGAAAGAAAGAATCGTACACTGATCGAAGCTGCAAGAACTATGATTGCTGAAGCAAAGCTTCCTCTGTACTTTTGGGCTGAAGCTGTGTCTACTGCCTGCTATACCCAGAATAGAACTTTGATCAACAAGGATCATATGAAAACTCCATTTCATCTGTATAACAACAAGAAACCTTATGTCAAACATCTTCATGTCTTTGGAGCCAAGTGTTATGTTCTCAAGGATGGTGAAGAGAACTTGAACAAGTTTGAGCCAAAGGCTTCTGAAGCAATTTTTGTTGGTTATACAAATAATGCTTATAGAGTTTTTATAATTGATACTCTGTCAGTGAAAGTTAGTGTCAATGTTACATTTGATGACACTAAACTTCCAAGTATACAATCTGCTGATCCATCTGAATCTCTGAAGTTTGACAACTATCCAGACTCTGATTCAGATGATGATATACTACCTGAGGTTGCAACAGGAGATGACAACAATGATAATGATCCAGGCAATGGTGGAGGAAATGGCAATAATGCTGGAGATTCCACTGATGCCAGTGGGGGATCATCAAGTCAACCTGGCAACAACTCAGGGGGAGCTGTTGGATCAACTAGTCACACATTTCAGCTTAATGATAATACTGCTGAATCATCAAGGACACAACTTCCAAGGGAAAGGATTTGGAGCAGAGATCATCCCTTTGATTTGATTATTGGTGATCCTGATGTTGGTGTAAGGACTAGAAGTGCTACGACAAATGAATGTCTATTCTCTGGGTTTCTATCTCAACTAGAACCAAAGAAAATAGAAGAAGCACTTGCTGATCCTGATTGGGTTCTTGCCATGCAAGAAGAACTCAATCAATTTGAGAGACAAGAAGTCTGGGCCCTGGTTCCAAGACCAAAAGGAAAATCTACCATTGGAGCTAGATGGGTCTTCCGTAACAAGTTAGATGGTGATGGCATTGTTGTAAGAAACAAAGCCAGACTGGTTGCAAAAGGTTATTCTCAGGAAGAAGGAATTGATTACGATGAAACCTATGCTCCAGTTGCTCGTCTTGAAGCCATCAGAATATTTCTTGCATTTGCTGCACACTCCAACTTCAAAGTATATCAAATGGATGTGAAAAGTGCATTTCTGAATGGAAAGCTAGAAGAAGAAGTATATCTGGAACAGCCCCCTGGCTTTGAAAATCCAGAGTTTGCTGATTTTGTATACTTTCTATTCAAAGCTGTCTATGGACTCAAGCAGTCACCAAGAACATGGTATGACACTCTCTCTGAGTTTTTAATAGAAAACAACTTTACTAGAGGTGTCATAGACAAAACTCTCTTTTACAAATTGCATGATAAGGATATGATATTTGTACAAATATATGTTGATGATATTATATTTGGTTCTACTAACGATAACTTGTGCAAGAGATTTGCTAAGTTAATGCAGAGTAATTATGAGATGAGTATGATGGGTGAACTGTCCTACTTCCTTGGTCTTCAAGTAAGCCAAAAGGAAGATGGAATATTCATTTGCCAATCCAAGTATGTCAGAGATCTTCTTCGAAAGTTCAATCTAGAAGACTCTTCACCGGCAAAGACACCCATGGCCACTGCCACAAAGCTTGACCAGGATAAATCTGGTAAGAAAGTTGATATCACAAGCTATCGAGGTATGATTGGCTCTCTACTTTATCTTACTGCAAGTAGACCAGATATCATGTTTGCAACATGTTTGTGTGCTAGGTTCCAAGCTGATCCTAAGGAATCACATCTTATAGCCGTCAAAAGAATCTTTAGATATCTTAAGGGTACACCTGGCTTAGGTATTTGGTACCCTAAGAATACTGGTTTTGACTTAACCGGCTATACAGATTCTGATTATGCAGGATGCAGGATTGATAGGAAAAGTACGTCTGGAAGCTGTCAATTTCTAGGACGTCGGTTGGTTTCCTGGTATAGCAAGAAGCAGCACTCAGTGTCTACCTCTACTGCTGAAGCTGAGTATATAGCTGCTGGTAGCTGCTGTGCTCAGATCTTGTGGATCAAGAACCAACTGAATGATTATGGTGTTGTAGTAAACAAAATTCCTATATTTTGTGATAATACAAGTGCCATAGCCATTTCCAACAATCCGGTTCAACATTCAAGAACCAAGCACATTGATATCAGGTATCATTTCATACGAGAACATGTCATGAATGGTACAGTGGTGTTACATTTTGTACCCACGACTGAGCAAATTGCTGACATCTTCACTAAACCACTGGATGAATCCACTTTCTCTAAGCTGGTTTGTGAGTTAGGGATGTTAAATATGACATAGTTCTCTTGTATATATTTTTCATATGCATTATATGTTTTTATATATTTTTTGTGAATTTACTGTATAATTATATCTATATTATTAGATTTTATATGATTTTCTGTATGTTATCTGATAATATTCTGAGTAATTATGCATGTTTGTATATTAGTCTGTAATTTTCTAAGTGCTCATAAACTCCCCTGTACAATTCCCTAAGCATTTAGATAATTATTTGTAATTATTTTGTATTTTTCAAAATTAATTAAGCATAAATATTTGATTTTAAGTTAATTCATCTTTTTGAATTAAAGTTAAAGTCATAAGTATTGATATTTAATTAAAAGTTGAAATTTACAAAATATTTGTGTAATTTATAGCATTGTTTTTATTATAGATTTTTGATTTTAATTGCAAAAAGTTTTATCTTTTAAATTAATCAAAGATCATATTACTATTATTATTATTTGTTTTTCTTTTAGACAATTACATTGTCTACTGTTTGGCTCGGCAAGACAATCTCATATTGTCTTGCTGAACCGGTTTCTCAGTATATTTCGTTTAAATCAAACAAACTCGGCAAGACAATTATTTTGTCTTACCGAGCCTATCTCTTAATGCGCCCTTTTATCTGTAAGACAATTCTAATTGTCTTACAGACACGTGACTTGTCTGCTTCTTTAAATCTCGGCAAGACAATTTTAAATTGTCTTACCGAGACTAAACTTGTCTTTGTCTTGCTAGCGTGTATATATTTGTCTCAAGACAATTCGAGCAAGACAATCTCGTTTGTCTTGCCCGTTGCCTTCATCTTCTTCATCACGAATATACACACAATACACACACTCATTCGACCTCGTTTTTCAAGTTTTAGAGATAAAAACTTGCTCGGTTTCGTATTTCAAGCCTTTGTTGCTTGCTGTGTTACTCGACTTTCGTTGAATCGTGTCGAAGCTCTGCCAAAATCGAACTGGGTTTATGTGTTCTTGAGAGACTCGATCGTTTTGGTTGATTTGATTCTGGGTTTGATCGACTTACTGAACCATATACCTGTATTCGGCTGTTGAACCCGTAAATCGAAAGCACCTGTGGTTGATTTAGGGTTCTTGGAGTGATTTGGGGCTTTTCTAATTTAAGGGCTTGTTTGGTTTGTGTTAGGTGTTTAATCTTAAGGCTGCGTTTGGCTAATCTGAATTATTTGGGACTTTAGGCCGTGTTTGGAACTCTAGCTTGTGGAGTTTAATTGTTTAGTGCCATTTAAGTTAATTAACTTCTAATTCGATATTATTCAAATATTTCGAATTATTAATTAATTAATTAAGCTTTAATTAATAGTTGAAATTTGCGAGACATTTGAGAATTCACATTTAATTTGAAAAAATCTCGCTTAATTCAATTTTTAATTATTAAAAATGGCCGGAGAATTCGTGGTTGCTGAGACTAATTACTGTGCCAGTCTTAACCCTGACGATTGCTCTGATAGATTTCGGACTTGGGTCAGATTCCTTTCGAGACAGAGTTTGGTCAGTACAGCAATGACAGCAGATATTCCGATCAAGCTGCAACCTCTTTTTGACTTCTACTCAAATGCTGTCAACTCTACAACCCTGGAGAACTACAAGTTAATAGGGGATTTACCTAACCGGAAGAGGATTGTAATAACTGTAGATGATGTGAACCGGATCTTAGGACTTCCTAGGGACAATTTTGAGCCAGATCCCTCTGAGGATGAATTGAGACAGTTCTTTCAAGATATTCACTATCAAGGTCAGATTTTTCTCCCGAAGATGTCAAAGGGAAATCTGAAAGCTGAATGGGATGTGTTCTTTGACACCCTTGCCAAGGTGTTTGCTCCCACAAATAGGAAAAATTTTGGAAATATATCTTCAATGCTGCAGATCTTTGGATTCAGCATAGCTTACAACCGTCGAATCAATTTTGGGAAGATATTGCTGAGGGAGATCATAAGGAAGATGGGGTCTGTTTCACAGAGATCTATTCAGAAGAATGACAAAGTTGAATGCTTCTACCCCAGATTCCTGATGTTGTTTATGAATGACAAGATGAATGCTGATGATAGGCACATGTACAACGATTCTCCTGTTGTTCCTATTCAGAGGACATGTGCCAAGATCCAAACTAGGCTGGTCAACAAGAAAAAGCATGATAATGTGCCACTGGTAGTGACTCCATTCATGCTCGAACAATTTAGTGTTCCTTTTCAGCCTGTACAAGTTCCTGAACCACTACAACAGCAACAGTATCAACCACAACAACAACAAGCTCAACAACAAGAACAACCACAACAACAATCACCTCCACGTATCAATCAACCACTTCAACTCCTCCAAGACTACCAATCATCCAGTCAATCCTCACATTACTCTCCCTACAACCCTCCTTACAATTCACCACAACAATCACCTCATCAATCTGATTACAACTCTCCTCACCAATCTCAACACCAATCCCCTCCACAATACAACTTCTTCCCAGAACAACAAGCCTCCATTCTTCCCTCTCAATCTGAACCAACACCTTCACCTACACATACACATACCATTCCTCAACCTCAATCAACCTCTCAGCCACTTCCTGCTGATTCTGCTATCAATCCTGCCCTACAGGACTTCAGGGCTGATTTACAGGTAGCTCAGGTACTTTCTAATCTCACTGATACCTTTAATATTGATATTGCAGATTTCGATTGTGATATTGGATTTGATTTCCAGACTCCCAGCATTGAACCTGTAAACACCCAGGTTCATATCCAAGCTGATGTTTCCAATTCAACAACTGAGTCTTCGTCAAACACATCAACCGACACTACTCATACACCTGTTGTTCGAAAGGTAGCCCGGAAACGGAGTGGGAGTGCTATTCTGAGAGAACCCGCAGCTCTGTCTCATAAGAAGCAAAGGGTGGCAGAACCGGAGACAACTGCAGCCGCATCCATTTCCTCCCAAAAGGATTTGGACTCTGACATGGTAAATATACAGTCTCTAGATTCATTCTCTCCACAGAATGCATTTATTGAAATTGGCCGTCCGACCGCGGTATCCTGTAAAGAGTCAAGCACACAACTAGCACTCACGCTAGTAAACACTGAACCTGTGTCTTTTGATTCTTCACTTAGAGAGAGCACAGAATTTCAAAACATGTTATATGAAAATCTTTCTGATCACTCTTTCTTTTTGGATCAGGATCTACTTGGCAACCTGCAAGTACATCCGCCTTCACAGGCATTCGGAGAACAATTTGTTTCTTCACCTCCTTCAGTTCCATCTCAGGGAACTATGGTTGTATATACAGGTGCTGGTGACGGTGTGAAAACTACGAGTGAAATCAGGCAAACACCGAGCGAAACACATGCACGAGAGGATAGTGAAAAATCTTTGAGTGTTCGTGAGGTGAGTGCACACACCAACACAGATCTATTACAGGAACAAATGGCTGCTCTGAGGGCTGAAATAGAAAGGCTGAATGCTGAGAACGCAAGATTCAGAAGTGGAGAGTTGGTGACTCTACAAGAAAAGGTTGTTGATCCTTCATTCTCTTCCCTCAAACAGGAACTAGATGCTCATGTCAAGGGTATTCACTCTAGGATGGACAAATTTGATACAACTCAGGAGCTCTGTCTGACGAAGCTTGACAACTTGGAGCAAACTATGGCTCAAGTTGTTCAACACTTAAAGATCAATCCGTCAACATCTCAGTCTACTCCAGAGGATCCCTCAACTAAGGGGGAGAAGGATAAGGATAACAAAGATAAGGATGACAGCAATGCTGGTGGTGGTGGCAATGGTGGAGATACTGATAAGGGTGAAGAAGAAGCAAGTGAAAAGGATTCTTCTGCAGCTGGCAAATCTAAAGGCAAAATGCCTGAAACTGAGAACATCTTCACTAATCAGGATTATGATAACATTCCTGAAGATGTTGATGATGATGATGCATTTGATTCTGCGTACTTTGAAGCTGAAGAAGAAGGTCGTTTCGAGGAAGGCTTTCTTTTCAATGAAGATCAGTCTGTAGATCCTGAGCACATGGAAAAGGTCAAGATGTTTAAAGCTCAACATGAAGCTAGCAAAGCAAAGCTTCAGGAACTGCAGAAACTGGTAGATGAAAAGAGGACAACTGATGAGTTGGTCAAGCTGGAGAAACAGAAACTATGGGATGCTAAGTGCAAGGAAAAGAGAGAGGATATCTCCAGGAAAGTTGGTGAAAGCTGGGATATTGCAAGGCAAATCCTCTCTGGACCTCAAAGGGAACCTTTCAATGATGGTAAATTCAAATCCTTCATTTATGACCTGAGAGAGGCTAACCCTAATGAAGATATGTTTATGCGTGCTCTTGCTCTCGAGTTAGAATATATAACTATTGGTGTCAAGAATCTTCTCAATGAATGGGAGATCATTATTTCTACTCAGAGAAACGGAACATTCAGGGTTTCAATTGATCTATTCAAGTTTCTATCTCTAACTGAAATCTGGGTGATTCGTAACAAGATTAGACGCAGCTCGAATTTGAATGAACTCCTACGTGACAAACTTATGGATTGTGCTATTCATAACAGTCCACAAGTTGTCAGAAAGCCTTACTGTGTCAAGTTCATTCACGAGAGAAAATTTGGAACCTTCTACCTGGATCACCAACATCTTCTCAAGTATGATGTGAGTCAGTTGGTTCTTGTATCCACTATCCTACGTACCAAGGGCTTCGCTACTAAGGCCAAAGCTGATGCTGATACTGAGATTGTGAACTACTGCACAAGAAGAAATATTCAGCAATACTTCAGGAAGATGAAGTATATCAACCAATCTCAGCCAGCAGATTTCATCGAAGACCCTGTGGATATTGAGGTTCAATATTATCTCTCTTTGGCTCGTGAAAGAAAGAAGCGTGGAGAATCCACTGCAGCTGAAGAGCCAACTCAGAATGAGCCTTCTACTCCAATTATTCACTGTTCAGATGCTGAAGAAGGAGAAGTCACTCGTTCTGAGTGAATAGATTGATTAGGATATTTTGTTAGATATGTTCAAGGAACATCCTTTTGTAATCTATTATGAATATGGTTTAATGTTCAATGCAAGCCATAAACTTTTGCTATTTACATTCCATTGTTTAAATCTTTGTCTTATCTGTTAGTTGAGTTATCCTCTAGGAAATTTGCATGTTATGTTAACAAACAAATAGGGGGAGATTGAAAGGCATATGTTCAGCCTATTTGTATTTAAAGAGGTACAACTCAACTCAGATAAGAAAGCTCAGTAAATAGCAAGTCAACGGAATCCGTACGAAGAACGTCAAATGATTTATGGGAATTATATGTCAGATAAATTCCAGGATGCTGCTGCACACCACTGAAAGAAGTTCATTAATATGTTCAAGCCTCAGTGCACAAATAATCTTTTGTGGCATGTCCAGGAGTTCAGAAGATATAAAGTTTCTATACTTTATTTTATCAGAAGATTCCAGTTAATGAAGAAGTACTTACAAGACGAAGTCTCGACGAACAAATCAAACTCTTAATGTTTATTTGACAAAGAATATTTGATTCAACTAGATACAGATGAACCAGACAGTGCATCTGTGTATCAGTTATTCAAATTGAATATTTGAAGTCAAGCAGAGTTGGTGGTTCGTTCGCTCGACTGATCAAGACGGAGATTTTAATGTTTAAAGAAGACGGGATGCAGTTCTGCTGTTGAATGGGTGATTAAATATTTAATAGATTATTATTTCACTTCTCAAATAATTAAATTAGTTATGTAATTTATTTGTTAAATTAATTCACTCTCGAATTAATTTAATTTATGAATTTATATGATTAAATTAATTAAGTGGATAATTTTCTATTTAAATATAATCTACAAATCACATTCAATCATCCACTCAAGCTCAGCAAGACAATCTGAGATTGTCTTACCGAATTTCCAACTGCCAAGACAATCCTTGATTGTCTGACCGAATGGTTCTCAGCAAGACAATCAGGAATTGTCTGCCCGAGAATGCTTTGCCAAGACAATCTTCAATTGTCTGCCCGAGAACAATCTGCCAAGACAATTAGGAATTGTCTGACCGAGATAAATTGTCTGCAAGACATTCTGTGACTTCCCAGACAATCTAAGATTGTCTGACCGAAGGTGCTCTGCCAAGACAATTGGATTGTCTGGCCGAGAGAACCACACTGCCAAGACAATTTAATTGTCTGACCGAATGGGAATTGTCTGACCGAGCTCTGGATTGTCTTACGGGCCTTGAAATTGTCTTTCTGCATTGTCTTGTGCTTGCAAGGCAATCTAGAATTGTCTTGCCCTTGCTACTTTGTCTTTGCAACTTTCAATTGTCTTGTCTTTCAATTGTCTTACAAGTACAAATGCTTTGCCTATAAATATGGCATTGCATCCTTCATTTTTAGTGTTCATTCACTTTGTAATCAAAGCATTTGTAAAGCTTTCAAGTTGTTTGTAACTTGCTTGATCGTTATATCCACAGTTTTCTGTGCTTTGATAACCCGGTTGTTTTAATCACTAAATCTAGAATATACCCTGTCGAATTTATTCTACGAACTTTAGTGGACATTAAAACTGAACCATCTTAATTATATAACGACGTCAAACATTGTTATATTAATTAATTATAATCTGATTAACAAATCATATTCAATCAGATTAACTTCCGCGAAGATTTGGTACTGATTGTATTCAACCCCCCCCCCTTCTACAATCATATCTGGACCTAACAAAAACAATTAGTGAAAAGAGAAGATTCTATGGAATAAAGTCTGATGATGAATATATTCCACAAATAGCTCAAGATGATGGTTCCGAAATTAGCATGGAAAAGAATAGTTCTGTGATGGAGACTATTGCAAACACCAGAATCTTGGGTTATAATAATGAAGCAGACAGGCCTAGAGTCATTCAGCTTGGAGAAGCAATGAAGAGAAGCAAGGCTAATGCCTTGAGATCAGCTATATACCAGACATGAGATGAAGATGAAGAGTTAAAGACTGTCAAAGCTCAAATGATACAAACTCTGAAACAAATTGAAGAAGATTTGATTACTCAGTTTGTCAAGGAGAGCTATGGATATAGACTGATTGGATAATTAGTTCTGCTATGATCTGTAAGTTGTAATTAGTTCTGCCTAATCTTTAAGTTTTAATTTATTTATGCAGAATAGTTACTTCATGCATTTGTCCTTGATTGTTTTTGACATCATCAGTAAATATATAGAACTTGTTCATTCTGTCTAATGCACAAGTTGGGGGAGATTGTTACATATTTGATGATGTCACAGGTATCTAACTTGTTTAGTGTGCAGAAGCAAATATCAGAGTTTAGCTGAAAATCAGAGTTTAACGACTGACAGCTGGATCAGAGTTTAAGCAATGATCAGAGTTTGCAGGCGGCTGATTTTCAGGAGCATATCTGACTAAATAAGGAAGATAAATATCAAGAGAGATTGTTCAGATCAGGACAGCAGAAGGATAGCTACTGATTAGATTATTTTAGGAAGCAGATAATTATAAATCAATCAGTAGATATCATGTAACTGTGTATATAAACACAGCTTAGGGTTTACTCTAGATGAGTTATCAATTGAATATCATTCGTGTAACCTAGCAGCTCTTAGTGATAACATATAAATCACTAAGAGATTATTTGTAAGCTACTGAGATTTGTGAATAAGAGTTTATTGAGTTATTCTCTTATACTTGTGTTTGTCTTGGATTGTGTTCACTATATTATCATATATAGTGAGTTTATTTGGCCTAACATTGCAGTTCACCAATGAATCAACACCTTCACCTTTAATTTAACACCCTTTGTCACAATATATGAAGATGAGAAAGCTAACCAAGATCAGGTGCTAAACTCCCTGACAGATTTCTATTTAGTAGCAAGTTACAAAGATACGACAATTCTACAAAATTTGGTTCCATCACATAATCATAATTTAGCTGCTGCTCCATAGATTTTGGTTATATTATAAAATCTTAATTTTAAAACAACTCTTACTATAAAATCACAAATCTACAAATTTCGATTCTATTACGGAATCATAATTTATACACAAACCGTAAAGACATGATATACATATGCTTGTGTAGAAGCACAATTTGACAAATTTTGATTCCATTACATAATATTAATTTTAAAACAAAAATAAGCATTAACTTAATTTAGACAAAACTAATTTCACAAAAATACACCGGTGCTTCTAGTCTAGAACCTGAATTTTCCAAAATATGGTTCGAGCCGAAATTTTAAATAAGACACATAAAAATCAAATTTGTTAACTGATTTGTATATAGAATCAGCACTACGAAATTAATTCAATCTTATAAACACACACATACGTAGGGCTGTTTAACGAACCGAGCTGTTCGCGAACAAGCTCGAGCTCGGCTCGTTAAGAGCTCGTTCGGCTCGGCTCGTTAAGTTAACGAGCTCGAGCTCGAACACAAAAAATTGTTCGTTAAGTAAACGAGCTCGAGTCGAGCTTTTAGTATGTTCGGCTCGAGCTCGCTCGGCTCGAGCTCGGCTCGTTAAAACTCGAAAAAATGTAATATTTTTGGGGTTTTTTTATAATTTATATATGTTATTGAACTCAGAATTCAACATATAATTTATATATATCTATTTTAGTGATGTAACCAAAATTTCGGAAAATAATAATTTTATATGGTTTGCTATTTTGACAGTCAAGTAGAAGGTTAACTAGTACCGCTAACTAGTGTTTAATCCTAAATTAGTGTTTCAATTTTTTAAAAAATATTTCTTACCGATCCAACCTTATGGATGTTAACATATATACATTTTAGTGATATAAACAAAGTTTCAAAAAAAA
Source organism: Daucus carota subsp. sativus (assembly GCF_001625215.2). NCBI lineage: Eukaryota > Viridiplantae > Streptophyta > Magnoliopsida > Apiales > Apiaceae > Daucus > Daucus carota. The sequence continues at coordinate 8,973,304 of NC_030381.2, forward strand.
TTAAAATTATTTGGTTAGCTATTTTAAGAGTCAACTAGCGGTTTGTCTTTATTTTTTTTCTGGCTCGGCTCGACTCGACTCGACTCGGCTCGGTTTGTATTTGTTCGCGAACAAGCTCGTGTTCGGCTCGTTAGTTAACGAGCCGAGCTTGAACACAATTTTTGTTCGATAAAAAAGCTCGGCTCGGCTCGGCTCGTCAGAAAAAAAATTAAAGCTCGGCTCGGTTCGGTCAAAACTCGGCTTGGCTCGGTTCGTGAACAGCCCTACACATACGCGTCTAGAATCATACCTAACAAAAAAAACACATGTCGAAATCAAAGAATTGATAATAATTAATACCTTTTCATTTTCTTATATTTTTATTTAATTAAATCACAACCGTTACAAAAACGAAAAACAATCCTAAGGTTTTAGAAACCCACCAAAAACTCTTCATGTTGTCAACTACTACTACCTAACAAGAAACTCCTCCTCTCACCAACCCAAACACACCAACTCTCTCCTTTTATTCTTTAAGTACATTCCCCAAACACACCCCAAGCTAAAATACTGGTCTTTTATTCAAAAATGGCAACTTTTTCTGTTCAAAGCTCTCCAAGCATTTCAAGAATTGAATCATCTGGGCTTCAGTCTCATAATTCACAGAGCTTCAGATTAATCTCATTCTCCTCTCAACTCTCCGGTCTCTCTCTCAGGTACCCATCTCTCTATTTTATTTGAATTTGTAGTTTTCATATCTGATTGATACAATGCGTATACTTGGTTGTTCTCTGCTTTTCTTGGAGGAGCTGTGTTGACTGGGTGATGTAGTTAATATGTTTGATGAATTGTCTGACCCAGGTAACTTCACTAAAGTAAGGTAGAATGTAAGGAATTATGAGAAATGAGAAAGGGCATAGATCATGGGTTATTTATCTCTATTAAAAACTCTATACTTTGATACCCTAAAGTTTCACTCGAATTCTGTTTACACTTACCGAGCTCAATAATAATTATGGAGAACGGGTCTGGAGATCACCATGATTCTATTTTCCGATACACTTGCTTGTATTTATGTTGGTTTACATTGTTTTATGTATATAAGCATCCGGATGTGCTTTATTTTTCTTTCCATCGCGATGCTTGTTATTCTCACTTTGGCACACGTGATTACACTATTTCAATCGCGATGCTTGGATTATTATTCAACAGTTCGGGATATTAGTTTATGTTGCGCTGCTGTGCTCTTTGGATTATTATTTCTGTCATACTTGCATACTCGTCCAGCTCCATGTAGCTTGTCTTGGTGATCTTTGATAAGGTATGAGGAGCTTTATATTTGATATTGTCATTTGGGTGGTTTCATGAGGAGATGTTTCTGTTTTGCCAGTGACTTGTAAAGAAAAATACATAAATATATGTGCTTGTTCGGATAAGTTGAGCGGTGATGTTTTGGCTTGCAAGTCTATATCTAAAGAAAGATCAGTTACTCTCTATGACCTGCGTAGCGTTAAGCTTAAGAACGAAATTATGACCAAGTTATCTGGTCACCCTAATGTTGTGGAGCTTAAAGCAGTTTAGGAGGAAGCAGATTATGTGCATCTTGTTATGGAGCTTTGTGTGGGAGAGGAGTTTTTTCACCGGTTTGAGAAATACAAAAAGTTTAGTGAGTCCGAGGCTAGAATTCTGTTTAGGCATCTAGATTTTAGTCAAGTGGAGGCAACGACTGGTTGCCTCTTAAACCCACATGTGGAAATGAATCAGGTGCAGGGACGCATCCCCTGCAGTAGTTGATAACTTGGAGAGTTCACCTGCATTTACCTGAAAATCATCATTTTTTTCTTTCTTAATTGACCAAAGAACTCCTTACTCGATATCTGGAGATTTTTCTTTTAGTAGCAGCTATGAATATAATGTACCACATTTTTCATCCTCGATCCCGACAATGTCAAGTTTACCTTCTTCAGTTACTTGAGCTGAATAGCATTGTCCTCTTTATATAAGGGATAAATACTTTCTGGCTGATTTAGTATTGCAAGTTTTACGCAAAAATCTTCTGCGAGGAGCAGAGGAGGCCATTTTTTAAAAATCAAGGATGCCTTTTGCCAATGTTTAAAAGTATGAGAGCTGTATTTGGCGTGTCTGCAGCATATTTGGACTACAATGGAATCCTGGAAAGAGCCTGTTACTCTTTCAACAATCTTTGCTGCTATTAAGGTTAAACTATCAGAAGGCTGCAATATGCAGTCTGCAGTTAGCCTGTAATCAACTTCGTCGGGTTGTTAAAGCCGAGAGGTCACTCCATTGAAGTGACCGAGTACTCGTGCTTCTTTTGAGCTCTGTGAGCAATTGTCCTCTAATGTCAAGCTAAGCCAGGATTCCTCTAATGGCAATCAAGGCCAGGGTCCTTTAATGGCAAGCAAAGTCAGGACTCAAATGAAGTTGAAACAGTCCTCTAATGGCAAGCAAAATCCAGGATTCCTCTAATGGCTAGTAAAGCCAGGATCCTCTAATGGATAGCGAAGCCAGGACGTTTAGAAGCCTCGATTCTCCGTTTAGAATTCCGCCAAAATCTGTTGAGGTATAGGCTACGAACCTTGAAGTGCCTTTAGAAGCAGATGTTAGTGCTGAAGAAATGAAGAGATCGATGGAGATTCAAGAAAAGAAGCCATGATTCGGTTATCTTTTATTAATATTTTATTAAGCTTATCTTGGATTGTCAAGTTGCTTTCTTCATATTTTTTTCCCTCTACAATTTTGTCAGCTTAGCTTGCCCTGAGACAAGTTGCTGTAATTTTTCTTCCTGTACAAAATTGTCAGGTTAGTCTTCCTGTACAAAATTGTCAGGTTAGCTTGCATTGAGTCAAGCTATTGTTATTCTATAAATCTCTTCTTTGATATCTCTTCCAATCCATTTCTTCATCTCTTGGACACCTTGAGTCTTTCATCCTCTATTTTCTTCTATCTTTCAATCTGATCATCTTCAGTTTTTGGTTACCATTACTTCTGCGTTGGTGTCGAAACATTTTTCTCCAATCTAGGAGCTTCACCATGTTCTCGCCCCATAGCTTGAGGGAGAGTGTCAAGGGATAGTGTAGTAAGGAATTAGTTGAAAGGGTAATATAGACTTTTGCCAAAAAATTAGTTTATATTAGGTTTTGTTATTTGTTGCCTCTAGACAAAGGATTGAGGCAGCCACTCTAAGGATCATCTCAAAAATGTAATCCCTTAGTTTTCTTCATGCTGTAAGCCTGTAGCTCTATATTCTTACATCAATAGCTTGACATTCTTTATATTTATAAAGTTATCAATTGTAGTTTTCATGTCTAATTGATACAATGGGTATACTTGGTTGTGCTTAAAATGTGTATTTATTAGGTTGGATTGTGTTTAAATTAGTAAATGCATTTGGGTTGGTTCAAGTTTTGTAATTTCTTAACTAGAAATAATCTTTGTTTCTTCATTCATTTGAATATGTCAATTCAGTGGGTTCTAAATAAAAAAGAACAAACATATATGTAGAGAGAGTGTTTAACTATGTAGTTAAATCAAATTATATTGTAGAGTTTCAAACTTTTCTAGCCATTATCCCTTTATTCATCTGTCTGAGAACTGCGCACCTATTGCGAGCGTGAAAATCTGCTATTCTTAGATATTGTAAAGGCTTTTTTTTACGATGAAAAACTAATATTTTGGGATTTGAGCAATTCACAAAATTGGCATCATCAGAACTAATACCTGTAATTTTGGTATTTGGAAAGCCCGGAGAAAATGCAGGTTTAAAAGTTTGTTGTATCATGTATGCTATATTTTCAAGTAGTTTATTGAGAATATTCGCTCTAATGCCTTCTATTTTTTGAATGAGTACTGTGATTATGTATGGGGAATGAGAAAACACACACAAAAAGGTATCATAATTCAAGTTTAATAAAATTTAGATGCTTTTTAAACAATTTGCCGAAAATCAATACATATGTGCAGACCTATACATGTATTTTGCTCAACGTTATCCAATATCCATACTAGTCTACATAATCCTTAACAATTTCCATCAAAGAATTGATGTGTAATATGCAATGCTCACTTTAGTATTTTTTATTTTTTAAAATAATTCTTTAATTATGTCCAGATAACATATTGTGACTTAATTTGTATCAGATCTTTAGAGACTTCAAATAAACTGCAACGAAATGGCTTGGTAGTGAGAGCAGTAAAGAACGTTGATCAAATGGAATTTGATACCACACTTAGTCCCAGAGTTAATTCACTTAAGCCTTCAAAAACGGTGGCCATAACTGATCAGGCAACTGCACTTGTACAAGCTGGTGTGCCTGTGATCCGATTAGCAGCTGGAGAACCAGATTTTGATACCCCAGCTATAATTGTTGAGGTAACTTCTGAATGTTTATATACATGTATATGTAGATTTAGATTTAGATTTAAATATAGGTGTCTATCCCCATCATATCTGCAGTGTCGATAGTTTCCTCATTAATAATTGTGATCTTTAAACTTTAGGCTGGAGTTAATGCAATCCGTGAAGGTTATACGAGATATACTCCCAATGCAGGAACATTAGAATTGCGGTCTGCAATTTGTCATAAGCTAAAGGGTTAGTTGATGCATATGAAGACACCTGCCTCTAGTTAATTATTTGACTTATTATTTTTTATGGAAGTAATTTGTTGTTGGCAGAGGAGAATGGGTTATCTTATTCACCTGATCAGATTCTTGTTAGTAATGGAGCAAAGCAAAGTATAACTCAAGCTGTTCTTGCTGTCTGTTCCCCAGGAGATGAGGTGATAAATTTCATAATTTTAAACATTCACCAATTATAGCTATCACTGTGCATAGTTGGATTAGTTCCTTTTGCTATTTGTAGGTTTTGAAATGTAAAACTACTGCAGAAACAATCACACAAACTGAATATTCATTTCACAAACTGTGCAAAAAAATACACACTAATACAGAATTCTTAATATAGGACTGCCTATATAGTGGCCGTTATAACCACACAAATAACTACCCCTAATCCCTAAATACAAGGTCTGCAGTTACAAATAACTGCTGCAGACTTTATTCTATTTAAAAGACACTAGATTTGCAACTAGACACATAACAAGTTGGACTTGGTAAACATTCTTAAAACGAACTGTCTATTGCAGCGACTAAGGCATATTTTAACACTCCTCCTTGCCTTTGATGCTGCAAACTCCCAGCTTATACCTCATGTATTCAAAATTTTCCTTTGGAAGCGCTTTGGTGAAAATGTGGGAAAGTTGATTTTCAGTCCTGCAATGCACTAAAATTATCTCTCCTTTATTCTGAAATTCTCTGATAACATGTATTTTATCTTAAAATGCTTAGTCCTGCCATGGAAAACTGGCTTTATGGAGATTGAAATGGCTGCTTCATTCTCAACAAATATTTGAGTTGCTTCGTGTTGCTCAAGATTCAAGTCTTTTAGGATTTTTCTGAGCCATATAGCATGATTTGCTGCTTCAGTTGCAGCAACCAACTCAGCCTCTGCAGTGCTTTGAGCGGTGATGTCTTGTTTCTTAGAGCACCAATTAAACACTCCTGGACCAAACATAAAGCTAAACCCAGTAGTACTCTTCATATCATCAATTGCACCTGACCAGTCACTATCCGCAAAACCAGTTAAATGTAATCCTTGACCACTTGCGTACTTGACTGCATAATGAATAGTTCCTTTGATGTATCTTACAACATGTTTGGCAGCTTGCAGATACTCTTCATTTGCACAGTGCAAAAATCTAGACAAGAAATTCACAGTTTGCACAATATCAGGTCTAGACGCCGTGAGGCATCCAATAAGACTTCTATAATAGTATTCATCAACCTTCGGAGCACTATCATCTTCTTCACTCAGCTTTGCTCTTGCTTGCATAGGTGTATCAGTAGATTTACAACCTTCCATGCAGAACTTTTTTAGTCTCCTTCGCGTACTTGCCTTGACTGATGCAAATTTATTTTTCTTTGGCCAAACCTCTAAACCAAGAAAGAAAGACATTAGCCCCAGGTCTGTCATCCCAAATTCCTTCTGCATTTCAGCTATGAATTCTTCTATGAGTTCCTGATTATTCCCCGTGACAAGTAAATCATCAACATAAATGGAAACCACAATTAAATCGGCACCTGCTGTCTTCACATACAAGGTTGATTCGCTTAAACTTTTAACAAATCCTAATTCAAGAGATAATCATTTACTCCCTCCGTCCCTCTGGGATGTATACGTTTGGAATGGACACGGAGATTAAGAAAAGTGTATAAAGTAGTGTAAAGTAATGAGAAAGAGAAAGAAAAGTAGGTAGATTGGTGGGACCCATGCATATTTAATTGATAGATTTGAATAAGTAGATGGAAGTAGTGGGTGGGTGGCATTTTTATATTATAAAGTTTACTATTTTGAGAAAGTTTTGAAATGTATAGAATTGAATGGGACATCCCGAAAAGGAAAGTGTATATAAATCAGAGGGACGGAGGGAGTATACGACTGTGCCAGGCCCTTGGTGCCTGTTTAGGGCCATACAAAGCCTTATATAACCGATACACCTTTTTCTCTTGACCTTGCACAAGAAATCCTTCCGGCTGTTCAACATAGATTTCTTCATTTAAGAACCCATTTAAGAATGCAGACTTCACATCTAAATGAAAAACTTTCCAGCACTTTTGAGCTGCAATAACAAGTGACAAGCGATTTATATCAAGTCTTGCCACTGGAGCAGACGTTTCAGAGAAGTCCACACCAAATATTTGTGCATAGCCTTTCACAGCAAGCCTTGCTTTGTGCTTGTTTATTGATCATCAGCATTAAGCTTAGTCTTTAACACCCCCTTTTCTATTTTTTGGCCTTTCAACAAGCTGCCATGTGTGATTTTTTTCCTATCATTCTCACTTCTTCTTCCATAGCAGCTATCCACCTTTCATCATGCATTGCATCTTTAACATTTGCTGGTTGCAGAAGTACAATATTGCACGTATCATAGATGTCAGCAAGCTGCCTCGTACCTCTAACTGGATAATCATCGATATCATTTTCATTAAATCGGAAATTATGAGAAAGTTGATCATTTTAGCTAGCATTCCAGTCCCATTGCTCCTCCATAAAAACATCATCTCTACTGTTAATAATTTCATCAGTAGGAGGCTGATATATCCTATAGGCCTTAGCAGGACTACTATAGCCTATGAATATTCTTAATATAGGAATGCCTATAGCCTATGAATATTCTGTACAAACTAATACACGCTAATACAGAATTCTTAATATAGGAATGCCTATATAGTGTCCAATGTCCATTATAACCACCACAAATAACTACCCCTAAATACGAGGCCTGCAGTTACAAATAAGTGCTGCAGACTTATTCTATTTAAAAGACACCAGATTTGCAACTAGACACATAACAAGTTGGACTTGGTAAACATTCTTAAAACTAACTGTCTATTGCAGAGACTAAGGCATATTTTAACTATATTAATATAATGTCTGCCACTTCCTAAAAATTTACTAGCATTTTCTTTGAATATCTTTATAAGTACTAACATTCGTAGAGTTTTTTTTCCCAGATCCAATATTATTACGTTACGAAACAAGCACATATTTTATATAACGAGTATTTTCAGATACGGACTGTTAAAAATGTACAATGTTATATGTTTTTTACCAACAGGTTGTGTGGGTCTTCCACTTGTAAATCTGGTTGTGCCTTAATCTTAAGTATATTTGATCAGGTTATTATTCCAGCTCCCTTCTGGGTGAGTTATCCAGAAATGGCAAGGCTAGCAGATGCAACGCCTGTGATTCTGCCAACTACCATCTCAGAAAATTTTCTGTTAGATCCCAAGGTTCTTGAGTCCAAGCTAACAGAAAAATCTAGATTGCTTATCCTTTGTTCTCCTTCAAACCCGACAGGATCTGTATACCCAAGAAAATTACTTGAACAGATTGCTGCAGTTGTTACGAAGCATCCTAGATTGCTGGTAATACCACTAGATCTACACTCTTATATGTGAATATAAATTTGTCCAACTATGCTAACATTTAAATGCCTTCAATGTGCATTGGTTATTACAGGTATTGTCTGATGAAATATATGAACACATTATATATGCACCAGCAACTCACACAAGCTTTGCATCTTTGCCAGGCATGTGGGATCGTACTCTAACAGTAAATGGATTTTCAAAGGTACTTGTATTCTGTTTGTGACATTATACATATTTTGATATATTAGTTTGTAAGTATACGGGAAGGGGAACTAAGGATGCATACCCCTTGTAATGGGGAGAGCAAGGGGAAAAGGCTACACCTGAACCCTTTAGGTGTATGTATTTTTAACTATTTTAGTTTGAAAAGATTTATTGCTTTTTAATTTTATTAACACTTTTGGGTCAATTTTCAGGATTTAAAGGAATTTTAAACTATAAACTTCGCATAGGAATCATAAACTAGTGATAGAAAAGTACCTTCTTCGTGACTTTAGTATGGGGAGATTTTTAATTATAAATACGTTTTCAAATTTATGGCATTATAAATAAGAACGGGACAGGAATAAATTTTTTAAGAAGTCTAATTGTCTTAATGTCTTTCCCTTGAAAGTTAGCAGTTCTATAACCAAATATTTCAACTTTCAGGATGTGTTGTATTTGTTTTTTCAAAGTTAGCATAGCTTACAGACAATGTGTAGTTCTCCAAAATCATTTTCACTGTATGATATCTTAAAAATTATCTTTTCTTCGGACATGAAATGCCTAAATTTGATCGTAGGCTTTTGCGATGACTGGTTGGAGACTTGGATATATTGCTGGTCCCAAACACTTTGTTTCAGCGTGTAATAAGATTCAAAGCCAGGTAAATCATTACTTTCTGCAGTTAGATTTTGCATAATTTTCGTGGAGTACAAAATTCTGAAGTTGTGAAGTAACCTGATTGTATCAGGTATAATAATTATTGATGTTAAGTTGTTCTCTAGTTGTGTGTACAATGTTTTCTCTTTAAAGCATGTAAAAAGATTAGCTATTATTAACCTTATTTTATGAAGTTAGTTAGAACTAAATTATCTAAGAAATTTTGATAGATTGAGAACATATGATTTGTTCAGAAACTAATCTATGCTCTCCTATAGATTGAAGATGTAATACTTTGAGACATTTCTTAAACATAGTCACGTCAGACATATGGGATCGTATTCAGCAAGTTGCTTCAAGAAATTCAAATGTATTTTGATATCTGTAACGCTTTTGTCAACTTCCAGTTTAAATACATTACAGCTTTTCTGTCATAAAATTACTTCGATACTGTTCGACTTACCTGCAAGTATTTACACATTAATTTAATAGAAATCGGGGTACATGTAGATTTAATTATATCGTTGAATGAGGTGTTGCAACTGTACTGTACTATGTATATGCCTGGCTGGTAAATTATGTTGTATTATGAAGTCTATCATATCAATATTACACACGTGACACGACCCAGATTTAATTATAGTTTAGTAATACATTTGGTCTTATTCAACAGTATTAATGAATGTATTACTCTCCCACACATGATCTCGATTCTAGATGGTAGAATTCTTCAAGTTCCTGTTTTAGCAGAATATGGCGCATGTGTTGTACCATGACAGAATGAGAAAATGTGCTGAAATTATCTAATCACCATTAACATGCTCAATCTGATTGAGTGCTATTTAATTAAAATATTTCCTTATTGATCTCACTTACTCTCACTTGCTCTGGTGGTGATTTTCTGTTATAAAAGTTCACATCAGGTGCCAGTAGCATATCTCAGAAAGCAGCTGTTGCTGCTTTAGGTATGGGCTATGCTGGTGGGGACGTAGTTTCAACAATGGTAAAAGCATTTCGGGAGCGACGAGATTTTCTTGTGAAAAGCTTTGGGGAATTAGATGGTGTCAAAATATCCGAACCGCAGGTAGTTTTAAGTAACTGTATGCAGCTAATAAGATGCCTGTCCAAGTTTGATAAATTGTTTTTTCTTCCATCTATCTATCTATCTACATATCTATTTATATATGGGTAGCGGTCCACAGCATACGGATGCTGTGGAGCGCTTAACCGGCATACAGATTCTGGACCGTTGGATGCATATCCAGCGGCCAGGATCATATTAAAATTTTAATATGTCCAGCGCTTTTTTAGCGCTGGACGGGGATTCCCATGTCCAGCGCTTTTTTAGCGCTGGACATGGGAATCCCCGTCCAGCGCTAAAAAAGCGCTGGACATATTAAAACTTTAATATGATCCTGGCCGCTGGATATGCATCCAACGGCCAGGAAATAGGGTGCCGGTTAACCGGTCCCTGGCAGCCGTATGCCAGGGACCTGGTCCCTTTATATATATATGGAAAACTTATATGGAGACCACTATTTTATTCAAGACCTCGAAAACCATATATGTACTGCAAGCAGATCTGTTTTGCATGATAATAAATTTTGTAATGTTCTACTTGCGGTATATATATGGTCTCTGAGGTCTCCAATAAAATGGTGGTCTCTGCATAACTCAACCACACACACACACACACACAGATATATATATTTTGTTATTCCTATACCTTCCTTATAATCTCTTGATGTCCTGTCAGCATGGTCTTTACCTGATTCTATTTGCAGGGGGCTTTTTATCTCTTTATTGATTTTAGCTGTTACTATGGCTCGAAGGCTGATGGCTTTGGCCTGATCCAGGATTCAGAATCTTTGTGCCGTTATCTGTTGGATGAGGGTCAGGTAAGCTATATTTGATTTAACTGATGAATAACACAAGTATACTGTGCCTAAACATTTAAGATTCACAAAAAACAAATAACCCGGGAGCAAGGCCAGTAAAACAGGGGTACTAAATCAATAGCTGACAAAGTCAAGTTTTAATTGCTTGCCAGCGGTATCAGTTACTGGATTAGGGACTCTTTAGGTCTAATAATCAAATTAATAGGACTACAGTAAACCTGCTGCTTATCCTGTTACATTATGTGACAATTTCTTGTACTTTCAAATAACAAGGGTCGTTGATGTACAGGTAGCTCTTGTCCCTGGGGATGCATTCGGGGATGACACTTGCATCCGCATTTCATATGCAGCTTCACTTTCTACGCTTCAGGCTGCTGTAGAGAATATTAAGAAAGCTCTGACTGCTCTTAAGCCTGCAGTCCTTGCTTAATTTAGACCTACGGTAATTCAAGACATTATTCCAGTATTGCTTGTATGCGCTGCATTTGTTGATATAACTTGTGTGTAATGTTTAAATCCTCTTTTATATCATCATTTTATATGCCAGCCAAACCATTGCCTTTGTATTCATTAAACATGTAAGAGCAGAAAATAAAAATATCCCTATCTTATGCAACTTTTGTTGAATCTCAGTGTCCCAAAGAATTTTAAGAAATAGTGCATGGTAAAACTGACAATCTAACAGTAACCAGTGTGAAGGCTGCATATAGAATTACTACCTAGTATATTTGTATTGGTATTAGTTGTCGTAACAGTTGCCACATATCAGTGAGTGATGCGAAGAATCACATTTAGCCTCAGTTTACAACTTCACTCAACCGATCTACAGTTTAGTTAGGAAATCCAACTTGGTACTTCTTGCCCAAGTTTGGATTTAGACAAGGCAATTGACTCTTTTATGCATTGGGGCAGTCCAGTCACATGGTATAGGCCAACTATATCTACTGTGGACTCGTCCTCATGCCAAAGTTAGCTTTTGGGGTTGAGATCGGCCAGACTGGCCAACTTACTCCGATAAGTATAGGGATAGTTCAGTCACATAGTACAGGGTAACTATACCCAGTGTGTCCAGGTCCTGATCATGTGAATTTGGATCATGAAAGGAGGATTGTTGGGAATGTACTGGTTATGAAGCCTGAGGATGAAAACATAGTTCTTACTTCTTATAGACAATGAAAGGCAGCCTGTGATTATATTGGTTTTCGCTCACTTATAGATAGATGGTTCTAGATTGTCACTCTGCCTCCATTAGAATTCCAGGACACTGAATAATATTTTTCTACAAAGATGAAACCGCTGAAGTGTTTCACGTTTCTGGCGTTATTACATGCCCTTATAACATACACGAAGGCAGGTCTACAAAATTACACACATACACACATGAAAGCAAGTACTTGAAATAACTAGACATGCATCCTGTGACCAAGACATGCATCTGCTGCTTCTCCGATGGTTAAAAACACCCTCCCTCCGATCTTTTTCACCAGATTGGATACCTTTAGCTTGTGAACAACTTGCCATTTAGGGTTTGTTATAGCTAACTGCAAGAGTTACAAGTTTATTAAGTTTTACCACTTATTTTATGTAAGTAGCGAGAGTATGTGATTGTGGTACCATGATTCCTTGTGAGAGCAGCTGCTCGTACAATTCTTCTAGCGTAGCTAGTCCCGTGGTATCTATATTCGTCAAGTCTGTCAGCAATTCTCAGAAGAATTAGGATCTGTGTTCGCATAAGTATACACTAATGTTGAGAATGAAGATAGATGGCGTACTTGTCATGTCGAGAACTACCAGCTGAATCTTTCCTTTAGCTTTAACTATTCCTTTGGCATCCATCTCTTCCTTTTCAATTGCCCATTTCGAAATCCTGTAACAGCAGATGACGAATTTAGCTTAGGTATATAGATAAAGTGTGCATGTGTACAAATGTCTGGTGTTACCTTTCTCTAATGAAAGTGGCATTAGCAAAACAAAACAATGGAGACTTAATGCGGACCGAGAGGACACCAGGAAGCATAACAGCCATAGGATACTGGTTTACATCGCAAAAAATGTCTGTTCCTGGAACCTTTCCTAAGGTTTCAATTCCTGGTTGTATCGAACTTATGATGATCTTTGCAAACGACATTGCTACCTGCAAATCATCGTAAGTTTGATCAGAACACTCAACCTCCAGCAGGGGAGTGAGATTTTACAGGAGCGAGAGATTTATCATCAAAACGCTCGGACTCCCGTAAGAGAGCGAGAGAGTTATCATCATAACAAGAATGACTATCTTTTGTCTTTCTTTCTTGGATTTTTTTTATTGAGCATAGTTGACCAATAACCCAATTAAGTAAATTCTAGCAAGAGCCCACAACTGATGAGAATATTGTGATAATTTTGGTGGGTTTCAGAAGGCCGGATCCACCACCTTTATGTCCAGGCTTTTTACACCATTCAAATCCAAACCCATGATAGTGGAGGTCCCTGCTAACCCAAGTACTACTACATGATACATAAAATCATTGTTCTGCCCTGTACAAACACTGCACTTAGCGTACAAATCCAAATTGTTCCTTTGTCTTGGTTTAAAATCAAAACCAAGTCTAGCTATTATACTAGCTAGTTGTTTCTTGTATGGTACTCACTATTGTTATAGAATAAAGGTTAGCTAGTTACCCTTTGTCACTCACTTTGATTCTATATCACAAAGGGACAACCATGTTATTATACAGACTTTTTTGCTTTTCTTGTCCTTTCTGTCATTCCAGTGAAGCAATATGTCTTTGAAATGTTGCATCAGAAACATTGACCCACTCCATATTGCTATTGCCCATTTAATTTCATCAATAATTTACCAAAGTTTTAACTTTAAGTTGTCTAGAATTATTAAAGAAGAAGAAACAACAAAAATATACCTGCATGAGCTTTAGGCCTCCAGCCTAACTTTATATTATTGCACAAATTTTAGAATTTTGTCTTGATCACGCTTATTTATATTTACTATAATTATGTTGTAACAATTATTTGTCAGATTTCTACAAATTGTATAGTTACCCGTGTTCAAATAAATCTCTTAGGTGATGTGTAGGAAGAAGATGTTACCGCTACTAGCAGACCAATCTCCACTGAACAAAACAACACTCCGAAGAATGCTCCGATGAGAGCCAGAAAATCAAGCTTATCGACTTTGTATATGTTGTATGCTTCATGAACATCGATGAGCCCCGGCAAAGCCGATATAATAATCGAGGCAAGAATCGCATTGGGAGTGAAGTACAATAGCCTTGTTAGCGCTTCCAGTGATATGATCACAGTAATAACCATGACAATGTTTGATACCACCGTCTCACAACCCGCACTGAAATTCACAGCAGTGCGAGAAAATGACCCTGCAAATAACCACAAGTCTTAGGCACTGTTTCGCATTGCTGTTGTAGATAGCAACAACAGTTTTTTCCTGAAATTCAGGTGAAAAATTATTTAATAACTCTGAAAACAGCTTTTTTGAACAACATCGTTTTAGTTGAAAAGCTACTTTTAGTAAAAGTAGGTCATCCCATACTTTTGCAAAAAGCTGTATTTCAGCTTTTGCGGGAAGTTGTCATAAATTTCATTGTCAAACCTCATAAAAAATATTACCTTTTTATATTATAACTCAAAATATGTAGATATCAAAAAACATTACCAAATAGCAATCTGAATTCTACAACAACACATTTTGTTGATATCATAACAAATTTTAACAACTATCAAACAGACTCTCAATAAACTATCCACTAATTAATCCCGTAAGTATTAACCGTTTCATTCCATTCTTGGTAGTAGAGGTACGGTATGTGTACATCTTACTCTTGACGATCCACCAGGGATACACTGGTATCTTCGGTTTGAGATATATATGCAATAATGATCTTTTTATGAAAATTAGAGCTAGCTCACCAGTCGCGACGTAGCAAGAACTAAGAGAGCCTGCAATATTCATGACACCCATGGATAACATTTCCTTGTTTCCGTCAAGATGATAACCTTTTATGGTTGCAAAAGATCGACCGACAGCAATTGCTTCCTGATTAATTTGACATTCAGATTTCAAGAAATAAGTATGTATAAATAAGTTCATCTAATACCTGGGACCACAAAAGATAAACTCTTAACCACTTGAGCTATTCACTCATCTTCTGAAATGTTAAATGTTTAGAGTTTAGACTGCAGTACCGTTAGCGCGACAACTGCAACAATTGCTCCGATTTTCACCAAGTCTGTAGCATGAGGATCATTCAGCTGTAACTGATGAACTGATATTGGATTCAGCCCACTTTTGATATGTTTCACAATCTTAACTCCATGTTTATCAGCTCTTGTCAGGTAAACAATAAGAGTCGATATGACAACGGATACCAGAGGTGCAATGGCCGGTAACCAGAACAGTTTCTTATTTCTTCTCCCCTGAATCAGGTGAAAAATTTCATTATGAAGTCTATGAAAATTTCAGATGTTATGAAGCCGTGGTTAAAATATAAGAATTCACGAAATCTGTATACGTACCACGATCCTCATAAGTAGTAGGAAACACAAGAAAGAGCATCCAAGGACAAAGTTATAAGGACTCCACTGTCAGTAAGAATTACAATAGTGTCAATTTTTCTGGCAAATTTTTAGATAATTTCTTTGTTCGGAAGATCTGCTGCTAGAAGTTAGTCTTGCGTTATACATGTACAATTTATCAATTTGTCGGGTACTATTAGGGTGTGCAACATTATTCTTATCTACGCGACCGGCAAGAACTTACAGGATTATGAAACAAGGACTTGAAGACAGCTGCCAAGACAGAGATGATGTCGGTTTTATTTGTCGAATAAGTGATCCCAAGCAAGCCCTTCAGCTGTTGCAGACCGATAACTATGGCAGCACCAGCCATGAATCCGACAATGACAGCATGTGACAGAAAATCCACCAGAAAACCCAACCTGCGTGCAATATCATACGATATATCAGTACATACTAAGCTAGAATGTATTAATTTTATGTAGATGCAAACTTTTCTGTGCTTATGAATTGATTTGAAATTGACAGGTGAGGAAGAAGATGAACCTCAGTAGCCCGAATGCCGCTTGAAAAATTCCTGCAAAAAGCGTTACAGTGAACACGAGATTCCTATAAGCAATTGGATCAGCCTCAGGGTCTTGAACTTTTTGAACCATTGAAGATATCAAGAGTGAAACTACAGCCACTGGTCCGATAGCTATTTCCCGTGAACTTCCCATGAACGCATAGATGATCGGAGGGACAACGTTCGTGTCTGGAATCAAAAACCATCTTGATCAAATCAAAGTTACTGATCATATTTTTCGTTAGTAGTATATCCAACATGGACAAATGCACTTAGCCACTTACAAAGACCATGTTGAGGAGCCAGCTTAGCCAAAGTTGCATATCCAATACTCTGCATGGAATTACAACAGACGTTACAAAGTTCATTTCAAGTTTACTGGCCTGTTTGGAAACCTGGATTTCATTTGAAATCTTGGATTTGATCAAATAACCTGTTTGG
This sequence comes from Daucus carota subsp. sativus, assembly GCF_001625215.2. Classification (NCBI taxonomy): domain Eukaryota; kingdom Viridiplantae; phylum Streptophyta; class Magnoliopsida; order Apiales; family Apiaceae; genus Daucus; species Daucus carota. The sequence goes on from NC_030381.2 coordinate 8,989,591, forward strand.
GAATTTGGATTTGGATTTCAGTTGAAATCCAGATATTCAAATATTAGTATAAATATAAGAATTTGAAATGACAACTCAAATCCTATCATTTGAAATGAAATGCATGTTCCCAAACGCCCTCTGAATAAATTTTGAGGTGAATTATTTAGACAAGTTCATACCTGGGGAATACATAAGCTTGCTAGAGTTAGACCAGCCATAAGATCTTTCTTAAATTTGTTTGCAGTGTAGGTTCGAGACCACACAAGTATAGGAAACACACTCTCCAGGACCGAAACCATGCGCCTAGACTTAGAATGCTCACCTGAAGATTTGGATTTGTTTCCATTGGGAAGAACAATCTCCTTGGTCGAATTCACAAGCTCGCGCCACAAACCTGGCGGCTCAGGGGCATTCAGCACCCACTGAGCTGCCCTTTCACCTTCTGTAGGTGTTTGAAGTGTTTGGGAGAACTGAGACAGCTCTCTTTCACTCATGGCTACTGATGAAAGCATGATAATTATTACTTTCAAGTAATTTCTTCAACAGCTTTATAGGTATAACTAGCTGTAATCTGTGATAGCTAGTTAAGGTTTGTTAATGCCATGTCTTACATGATAGAATGAAGCTAAAAACGTTTACTTTGTGGTTTGCCCTTGTTATATGAAATGAACTGATCATTATATTCGCTTACTATATATTTAAGCTTGCTTAAGATGTACAATGGACAAATTTGTGGTCCGTCTTTGTCATCCTCAACTTTATACTTTTTTTTTGCCAAGTCACTTTATACTTTTTACAGTTACTATCCTATATTTTACGAAAATACTCTCTCCGTCCCGGTCAATTATATTTCTCTTTTACTGCTCGACACGCATTCTAATATTCTTTCTTGTAAAACATAGAGTTCTACACCTTATTTTTAAAATTTATTCTTTTATAAAAATATAATTGTTATATTTTTATACAAAAAAAGGGTATTTTAAAAATAAGTTGCACAACCATACTTTAGTGAAGCATTAAAATTTGTGCCGCGTTCTTGTTCCCCAATTTATACTATTGCCGGGACGAGGAGTTGGTGTGAACTTATAAGTTACCAGAAGTGTTTGAATACCATGGCTTATAAGTTTTTTAAGTGTTTGGATAACTTAATTTGTAAGTTGGTATTAGTTTGGTAATTTTGAAGTCGTTTTATGTTACAAATAGAAAGAACCAAAAGTTAGAGCATCTCCAGCAGATTAGTTATATGAGATCTTAAGCTAAAAATTTGAGGAATATGGGCAAAAATTCACTCCATCAGAGTCCCTACTCATTCCCTAAACTTTAGGATTCACTTTTCATTCCCTAGCTCATTCCTCATTTGTTTTTTAATGATTAAATATTCAACCTTCACTTTTGGATACTCTTTCCCATTTTATTCTTATTATCTTTTTTGTTAAAAGAATTTGAATTTAATACTATAATAATGATAGGGAATACATATAGGAATTATTGTTGGAGTTGTTAATCGATCCTTAGTTTTTGGAATTCGAATTGTTTATTATATATTTAAAGAACGTACTTGGGACACTGCCGAAGATACTCTTAGAGTATAAAAAAACCTAGGAAACCTAGCTTTTTTCATTTACTTAAGCACTTTCTCACATTTGCCAAACGGACAGATAATAAGTGGAAAACTAGAAGTAGACTTTCAGACTTTTAAGCCTATAAGCAATGCTCCCAAACACCCTCATTATATACGGTCATGATAGCAGACGAGATGCAGCATATTCGTCATGTATACAAATAACCTTACTTTTGAACATAAATAAAAAAGATAATTATTTTATTTCATTATTATTAAATATACTCACACATTTTTTTTTATTTTGAAAAAATTCAAATCATTAATTTGACCGCGTCATACAATTATTCTTGTTGTGTTTTTATTAGGATTTTAAGTTAAATGAATATATTGCAACGGGGTCTTCGCCCTTCTCCATTAATATACATATACTCCCTCTCTAGGTTGTTTTTTCACGGTTTGTACATATATATTTTGAGACTTCTATAAAATATAATTTTAAAATATTATTTACTGTTTTTAAATAAAAATTTAAAAATTAAACTTTTATTCAGGAAAATTTTTAAAAAATATCATAAAATAAAATTTTATAGTCTACAAAACCTAAAGAAAAGACTCTCTAGAGTGCTCTATAGTTAACTAGTACTCCTCAAACTAGGACTGCGTACTGTAACACGACTCCGAATATTTCAATACAACATCAACCACAGGTGCAGTGGTTCTTATCCAGTGTCGAAGTCAAGCAGAAACGAATATTGCACGTGAAAAAGAAATGACAACAAAATGAAAGAGATTTGTAAGAGTTATAAATCACAATAATATTAGCAACAAAAAAAGTGTTTCATGATAAAAGTCCTAAAATAAATTAATTTTTTATTTGATAATATTGTAGTATCAATGTATCATATATATATATATATATATATATATATATATATATATATATATATATATATATATATATATATATATATATATATATATATATATATGCATTAAAATTTTGTTTCTCTAAAAAAATCTCAAACTAATACTCCCTCCGTACCACTAGGATGTTTACGTTCACTGTTTTGCACATATTTTGAGACTCTTATAAAGTATATATAGTTTAATAATATTTTTTTAATTTTTTTCTTTTTTGAATAAAAGTTTAAACGTCAAACTTTTTTTCAAAATTTTTTATAAAAATAAATATATAATGTAAGTATATTTTATAAGATCATTAAAATACGTGCCAAAAAGTAACGTAAATTTCTGGCGGGACGGAGGGAGTATAAGGGGCCGTTTGGGTGAGCTTAAAATAAGTGCTTATTACTTAAAATAAATAAGTGGAGTAGAAGTTAGAAGTAAGATAAGACTTATAAGTGATTAAAGTGTTTGGGAAATAAGTAGAAGCCCTGAAACAAAAGCTAGCATTCCTAACTTTTTTTAAGTGCTTCTTGACTTCTTACACAAACGGTACGAAATAAGTGCTTCTAACTTATAAGTCGAGAAGTCCAGCTTATAAGGGGGGCCAAACACCCACTAAATATTGGACTGCTTATATTAAAGACTAATTTTATTTATTTTTCTCATGTGAGATCTGAGTTGACACTCACTCAACAGATGACATATATTATCTTTTACTTTCAACTCCTCACAGTTTTAAGGTGCTCCTCGCAATTTTAAGGCAGTGTTGTAAAAAGTGGGAATCAGACTTAATCAGTGAAGTCACGGAACAGGGATTAACCGGTGAATAATTGAATTGATCGGGGATTAATCGGATTAATCAGTGATTAATCGGAGATTTAATCAGTTCGGCGAGCTACGGAACATGGATTAATCGGTGACTAATCGTGATTAATCACCGACTTTTAGAACAGAGTTTTAAGGTGCTAATTCTCTGATTAAAGGCATCTGATTAATTTAACGGTATCGGAATTTGGATGGAAAAAATGTTTGGACGTGGCAATACATTATCCCGTGTAATATTCAGGGGCTGGCGTAGTCACGAAACTTTATAATGGGTATATCATCGATGATAGCCTAGAAGGCTAAAATAGTGACCACATTCCCACCTTGATGGATCTGGACAGGAAAGTGGCTTTAAGTTCAAATCAACAGTGCATGACACCTGTTAATTGTCTTGCGAATGAGCAAATCCAACAGCACATGTAAAGAAGAGATCGAAATGTCAACATGACTAGTGTTAACGTCAAATTTTGCTACAACTCCTCCACTTCACTTAGTGCGAACTGCACAAATTCAGAACCCTGCCTTTGTTGATATATAGTAATAGAAGACTTCACAAAAAACGTAAAGTTATGGAAATATATTTTGAGACGAAATTCAAATACTCATATCACTGCTAGAAAAAATAGAATAGACATCGTCTCTTAAACATCGGTTGCTCTTGCAGCCGATGTAAAAGGTGTTTCCCACATCGGTTTTTAACGACCGATGTCTTTTGTTAATATAAACATCGGTGTTTTAGGCAAACCGATGTTATAAGTCTGTTTTAAAAAATTAACAAGCGCGTCTTCCCCCGTTTTCCCCCCTTAGCCAAATAGTTCATTCCATCTTAAAACTTACCCCCTGGTTTTTGCCTTAGCAAAATTTCCCACCCCCGCTCTTTTCTTTTCAATGTGCATCTTGTAATTAAACATCGGTGTTTTAGTCAAACCGATGTTTATTGACGTTTTTCTGATAGTGTATAGATACATAAGAAGAAAAGTTTGACAGGCATTGTTCTTGTTCCTCTCATCAATTAGGACCCTTTTACTGAAGTTCATTAGAAAAAATTGAGTCTTTAGTATGGTTAATTTTAAGTTAAAAACTTGTAAATTATATAGTTTGTACCGATAAGAACTACTGCTCCTTCCATCCCATTGGATTGTATACAGTTTTTTTTAGACATCTCATCAAATATATACTCAATAAGCTCTGAACTAGCTGCTGCTTGTGAAGTATGGAAAGAGATCAAATTTGAATTTGATGCAATGCTGATAATGAACCATAAGATTGAATTACATGTGCCCATAAGAAATCTCGGAGCCACTCATTAATAGTAATGGAACTCTGCGCAAAGTTTCTTCCCGTGATATGAGTTACTACCCCTTGATCACTTATATTGCCCCAAACATCCGACTCGTTTTCCAACTGAAATGGAATATAATTACTGAAACCAAAAATAGTAAACTTTTATAATATAAAAACTTAACTACACCTACTACCTTCTTCCACTACACCCACTTTATACATTAAATATTAGTAGGTCCCACCATTTTACCCACACTACACTCATTTTACACATTAAATATTAATGGGTCCCGCCACTTCACCCATTTTTCTTACTTTTCTTCACTAAATTACACTTTTTCTTAACCTCCGTGCCACTCCTCATATGTATACTAATCAATGGGACGGAGGGAGTATAAACTAATGATAGAGCATATGTATACTAATCAATGGGACGGAGGGAGTATAAACTAATGATTAGAGCATGGGGTAACAGTATCATCTCCCAAAAGTTCTCTATCCAAGCTCTAAAGTGAAAAAAATAAAGAGTCGTGTATAAATTAGAGCTCCAAGGGACTCTTAGAAATTCTTCAAAAAAAAATTAAGAGTTCATTCTCTCTCCCCTCTTTTAGAAGTCACAACTTGACTCTTAACTTATTTTTATCAATTAAAAAATTCCTTATCTCCAATTCATCCACACTCTTGAATTTGGATCCTTGTTACAATAAAGCCCAAGCTAAATAAAATATGATATAGAGAAAAAATATAAAGAGTATTGTTAGAGTTCATGCTCTTAACTTTATATCAAATTTCTAAGAGTTATATTTTTTATATTATATTTAAAAGTCAATTAGGAGGTTCACGAAGATTCGTTAACACCATGTCTGAGAGATGGGCAACGCAAAGCGGTATATGCGTCAATAATACTATTATGTATTTTCATCGTCACATAATATTATAGACAATAATTATGCAGGTTCGACGAAATTAATCAACTTAAAATTTGTACATATATTGTTAAAGTTGGAAAACTAGAGTGCTATATTTAATTGCATATTCTCCTGATAGTATTGTTCTAAAGCGCTAATGGTCATTTAGCGAAAGGGAAAAATATCAAATTGGTGATTCGTTTCATTCAAATATATTAAGTAAGTTACCACTTTTCAGTTTGACTCAAATTGGTCACCGAAGTGACTCTTTCGTTCAACCTGTTAGAGTCAAACAAGCGGACCGATCATTTTTAACGTTAAACGTTAAAATAAATATTAAATCAGCAGAATACCATCACGTGGAGATGAGTTGGCATGCTTACTAGAGTAAGACAAAATAAAACTCAAAGAATCTTAGACAAATATACACATATACATATTGTGTAGGAACTGAAGGACATATACATATATACATGTATATTTATATATTTGTCTGAGATTCTTTGGGTTTTATTTTGTCTTAGTTTAGCCATTATGACAACTCATCTCCATGTGGCGATCTTCAGTTGATTTAACGTTTATTTTAACGTTTAGCGTTTTTTAACGACCGTTCCGTTTATCTGACTTTAACGGACTAGACAAAAGAAGTACTTTAGTGACCAATTTGAGTCAAACTGGAAAGTGGTACGACTTACTTGATATATTTGAATGGAACGAATCACCAATTTGATATTTTCCCCTTTAGCGAAATCGGTATCTAAAACGCTCATATTGTATACTAAATGGGTGACTAAGGATGTCTGGAATTCAAGCAGATTAAACCGTCAGAATAATATTATCTTGTTAATTTTTTAATTCTAAATATTATTTTTATAATAGAACTATAATTATGGGAAAAAAATTAAAAATATTTTATTAGTGATATTATGAATTTAAATTCTTATCATAACATAGTTTTATTTTTAAATATATTAACATTTAAATATATATTAATAATCCGTTTATTGTCCTACTTACAATTTTGTTTAAATGTTTGCTTAAACGCTGCAGTTTGGAACTGATTTAAACTTATTATAACGGGACGTGTGCAGATTATAATTGTGGTCACTTATAAAATTATTAAATAAGTATATTATTTAATATTATAATTCTTATTTAAATTAAATAATATATTATTCTTGAATAACGGCTAATCATCAGAATATGACGATATATTATTTTATTATCAATTATATTCCGAAATCCTAGTTTCCCTAGTTCCCCCGGCTCTAAACCCTCTAGAGTGGCTACTAGTAAACTAAAAATGGGTGATTCGCACTGTCAAAAAGTTGGGTAGCTTGGTCATTATAGTTGAGCCACGAAAAGAAGCCTCAATAATGGATGTGTTTTTGGCTAAAAAGGGTGTCACCTCGGTGAGAAAATTCCTTGAAAAACTGTGGAGGGTCTTGTATATTACTCCCTCCGTCCCCCTCAATTGTTTACATTGGAGGGGGACACGGAGACCAAGACAATGTATGAAAAATGAGTAAAATTAGGTGAAAAGTGAGTAAAGTGGTGGGACCCATCAATATTTAATAATAGATTTGAGATAGTGGAGGAAGGTAGTGGGTGTAATAGTAGTTTTTATTGTTAAATATGAGATAGTGGAAGAAGATAGTGGGTGTAATGATGAAAAAACTTACTATTTATGGTAACGTAAAGAAATGAGAGGGACATCCCAAAATAGTAACGGTAAAGAAATGAGAGGGACGGAGGGAGTAATTCACACCGTCCAAGTTGGCTCAAGCAGGGGATCCCTGAACAGAAGCATCGATAATGGATGCGTCTTTGCCAGCAAAAAGTACGGCTCAGAAAAATTGGACAAATTCAAACCTAAAATAAAAATTGATTGTTTTTCACTTAGAACTAAACTAAAATTATTGTCTCTCTCTCAAAACCCTAGCTTCCATCAAAGATTTTTGAGGGGGCTTCCATCGGTTTTCACCGGTGGAAAACCCCAATTCTTTTTTTCTATTTTCTTGTTTTGAAATTTTATTTTTCATTCAATAAGTTCCCAATTTATTTGGGTTTTGTTAGTCTCTCCTTCTTGTGAGATTTGGTTTGTTTTGTTTCGGTGTGTTTTGATGTTCTTCATGACCAAGGTTATAGATCGGTATGATTTTCATGAGCTTGATTCGGATTTGAAGGTTATTATGTGATCGCATCTATGGTCGATTGTTCAGAACAGTCAGGTGAAAGCCAATCAGATGGAAACAAGTGTGTATATACAAATATTCAAATCGCTTAGTCGTCTCTCCAAGAAGAAAGGATTCAACAGCGATTTTCCTCAGCGTCTGTCCAATTTCGATTGTATTTGTAGATGCCGTATGTCTTTTAATTAATGAATTGATGCCTTTTTATCAAAAAAAAAACTAAAATTACTGTAAGTATTAAAATAAATACTTCCACTTATAATTTATAATTATACTAGCTCATAACTAATTAAAACCCATGTCGAATATATATATTTTAATGAGAATGTTTATTAAACGTGTTTTTATTTTTGACATGTTATAATTCAAGGAGCCTGTATGTCCACATTTCAACCAATCAATAAAAATTTTAATATTTTTTCATTTATAATATAGCAGACCATATTATAAGTTAAAAAGATGCATAGACCAAAACAATCGGACTAAGCTAATTTTTAATGTTTTGTCTTAATATATCATAAAAAATATATTAGAACATGTTATAAATTGGAGATCCGTAAACTCGAATATCAACCGACTAAACAAACTCGACTGACGGACGACCAACGAAAATTTTCATATTTCAACTTTAATTGTATAAATAAATATATTATATGGTACAGATTTATAATATTAATTTTAAGGTGAGACTATTAGAGTATATAAAATAATCTTAAAATATTTTGGTCAAAAAATATCACCGATTATTTCCTAATAATATCATTAATAATATATTTAATATATATATATATATATATTAAATATATTATATATATATATATATATATATATATATATATATATATATATGAGTTGAGTTCTAGGGAGACTCTTGTTATCAAGAGACGCAAGAGACTCCATCTAGACCATCTATTACTTAGTATTTTTATACTATCTTAAATACATCCTAGAATGGCAATACGGTAATTATACCTATTAATGGAGGAAATATATTATATCTCACATCTGTATAAGTTGTGTATTTATGGAAGATAATAATATGCTTTTATGTAGAGATTTAATGATCTTGTCAGGAAAGATATAAATGCATTTATGTAGTGATTGAATAATCCTTTTATATTTGGAAATGAGATATTGTGCTCTTATTTTTAGATTGAATTATTTTTTCAGATTTGGAAAGAATATATTTACGCAATACTATATCTTGGATCAGTTTATATAACAAACATGATAATAATTAAATTATGTTGAACACTTACCAGAATAATTAGTAGAACACTTACCAGAATAATATTAAAAGCATGGCACATTGAAATTTTTGTTAGGTCATTAATAAAATGTACATTATAATAATAGTTAATAGAATAATATTTTTAAAAAAACTCACCTCTAATAATATTTATTAGAACACTTTTATAAACACTTAGTAGAACATTCAGTTGACTACAAAATTGTAGTAAATTTTAGTAGAACCGCTGTTAAAACAAAAATAAAAATATTAAATTTTAGTAAAACACTTTGCGAATCTCTTTAATAAAATATGTTAGCGATCTTAATAAATTTTATTATATGATCTCTTAAATTCGAATTGAGATTCTATAAAACTATAAAATATTGTATATAATAAATTATATTTGACACTTAGTAAAGAAAATAGTAAACTAAATTCATTAAAAAAACTTATCAGAACATTTATTATAAAAATATTTCTCATTAAAAATTTTATTAGGTGTTTCGTTAGTCAATCATATATATGTTTTATGATTTTATTATATGTTATATTTAAAAAAATTAAAATATATTTGATATAATTTTTTTATGTTATATATTTATTAACATTCTTCTAGTTGATGCATTAAGTGTTTCATATAAGTCATATATTTATTAAGATTCTTCTAATTGATGCATTAAGTGTTTCTAATTTATTTAAGTCATATATTTATTAAGATTCTTCTAAATGATGCATTAAGTGTTTCATATAATGATAATAAAATAAATAAATTAATAAACACTTAAGAGAAGATTAAAATTATGATTCTTTTAATTGATGCATTAAATGCTTCATAAAATAATAATTTTATTTAACTTTTTAAAAATAATAATAATAAATTTATTTGATATAATTTATTTAAATCATATATTTATTAAGATTCTTCTAATCGATGCATTAGTGTATAATCTAAATCAAAATATTTAGTATAAATTTTATTGGAATCTTAAGTGTTTTTGCTAGTAAACACTTAAGAGAATCTTAATAAAACATTCACTACTACATAGTAATTAATTAATATTAGCAAAACATGATTAAATATGTTGGACCCTGTTTATTAGAATTTATTTATGATCATATTAAACATATGAGAACACTTAAAAATGATTGATATATAATATTAAGTTTTTAGTAATTTAATAAATATTCTACTATTGAGTCTCGTAAGTTCTTAAAAATAATAATTTAAATTGATAAACACTTAAAAGGATATTAATATTATATTAAGATTCTTCTAATTGATGCATTAATTGATTCATGTAATAATAATTTTATTTAATTTTTAAAGCAAATAATAATAATAAATTTTTGATATAATTTATTGTAAGTCATATATTTATTAAGATTCTTCTAACTAATGCATTAGTGTAAAATCTAAATTAAAATATTTAGCATAAATTTTATTGGAATCTTATTTTTTTTTTGCTGATAAACACTTAAGAGAATCTTAATATTAACATTCAATATATTCTCTAAAGTGTTTTATTATATATCATGAACATCTTTTAAAATCCCCATATAAATTAAAACATTAAATTATTAAGAGCAATTTTTTCAATTCTCTGCCTGAAATTCTCTTAAGGATTTAAAAAGTTGCTATTAAAGATTGAACACAATAAAAGAGATTCCATTACTTGTTCATCAAGTCGATAAGAATAATTACATATTTATATCTAAAAAAAATAATAAAACTATAATGAATACTTACAAGTTTCTACTAGTAATATGTGTAAAATCTGTTGTATTTATTACTATTATGGTTTAAAGAAAAAAATCTCATTTTTTGTTACAATTATAATATATTTATTGGCTAAATTATAATTTTTGAATATTAATCTATTAACTTTTTTAACAAGAATCTTTAAGGTGTTCATTGGAAACACAATAAAATTTTCTCATTGTTAATTGATACGTGGGTGAAGGTGACAAGATATAATAAACTTGAGTACAAACTAACCCTTAAAAAATTATTTATTTTATATTAATAGATCACTTGATAGAACACATACTAGATCTAAACTATAATAATTTTTATAAAACATTAAATACATAACTAGGCCTAAGAGATCTATGCGAAGTTCACAAAATACGTTAGATTCTTAAAGTGATGGGGTCCGAATTTGATTGTCTCCAACTGTATAGCTGATGAACTTGGTTATGAAAAATAGAAATAAATTATTTAAGAAGTAAATATGGATACTAATTAAATAATATATTGTGCAAGATAATTGATATAACTTGAATATGGAAATATAGATACATGAATTTATTGAAATAACTTGATTACGGAAATATATAAAAGTCCAGTATTAAATGTGTAGACAATATTTAATGCAATCGTTTTGTATATGGAAATAAATGATTGAATTAATATGATGTATGTATACATAATTTATACTTTTGCTTTACATATACTATCCTTGTAGCACTAGATAGTATAAATACTGATTAATGTGTATATAATTTAGGCCATAGGATCAAATGATAATGGATGGTCAGATTTATGGTCTCTCGGTTCTCCTCTTAAGCCCTGGTCTCTTTTGAACCTCCCCCTATATATATATATATATATATATATATATATATATATATATATATATATATATATATATATATATATATAGTCCTATTCAACTACAAACCACCTAAATCTAAAAACTAAAAACCTGTGGCCCAGCCCACTTTTTTTAACCAACCCAGCCCACATTTCTAACTTCTGCCGCTCACCTAATGTTACCGCTTCTCTAGATTTACGCAGTATGTACATACAAGACTATAAACAACATATACATACAAAATGATTATTAATTAACACAAACTCACCCTCTCCGATCTTCTATGCCTGAGAATTTACGTGGCAAATATTCTGAGATCTAGTCATGAGAGAAGACATAGAAATCACCAATTCCAGCAACACAAATCACTATTTTTAAATCTAATATCACTAATTTGTAAAGCGAATATCACTAATTTATAAAACAAATATAACTAATTTGTATAGCGGAAATCATCGATTTTTATAACTATATCAAGTTTTAACAACACTAAAATCCACGACTGAGCTCTATTCATTCAAGAGATTAAGAGAGAGGTCGTTGAAAAAAGATTAAGGGAAGGGAAGGGAAAAGTCGGATGTAGTGATGACGGAGAATGGACGGAGGTGGTGATGACGGGGAACGGACGGTGATAAGATGACGGGGGAGATGAAAGGTGGCTCTGGGGAGATGATGTATTGTGTGTATATGTTCAGCGTGAAACAAGTTTATCTTCCTCTTTTATTTTATTCGATGAGATCGTCAGGAATGCACCTACCAGCGAAGCCGTGAGATCTGGGCTTGGGCGGGGAAGCTCTGATCACGGAAGGTAGGGGAGGTGTGAGAGTTGATCGGGGAAAGATTTAGGTGGGTGGGAGTAGTTCTATGCTGGCTTTTACTGTTAGAAAATGGTAAGTTTAAGACTCATTTTATATGGGTTCTTGATGGAATTACCTTAATCTAATTGTTGGAGGTTGTTCTTGTAATGAGGACTTAAACTTTCATGTTTGGATCTAAGACATTTTCTTAGTGTAATCCATAAATAAATTGAGTTGAAGTTAGTAGCTTGAAAGTGGTAAAATATGTTATGTGGGTTAGTCCCTCATTGATATTGGAAAGTGAGGTTGGTGGCTTTATATAGTACATTTGCAAGTGTAGTGTTGAACTACTAAGGCATGTGGGTGGGCAAGGTTGTAGTGAGCGCCTCGCGCGCACACACACGCGCGCCGCCGACCCGCCCCGCCACGCCTCGGGTCGGGTCGGGTCGAAGGGCGATTTGGGCGAATGTCTCGGCCTCTCGCGTACGCGAGGCGACCTGGGCGAGGGATTTTACCGCTGTTTTAATTAAATAAATCCTGACTTATAATATTATTTTAATATGAATGTACGTGCCCCTGAGTGGTGTATGTACGTGCCCCTGAGTGGTGAATGTACTGATATATATTCAATTAAAATAAAACGATTTAAGTCAGAATATTTATTGTAATTAATGCCATATCTTCAGTTACATTTTATTTTGTATTATATACGGAATCAAAACGTTTTGTGAGATATACTGATAACAAAAAGATAAAAACCCTAGCTGCTACTCTTCTCTATTTTTCTCTCTGCAAAAATACATACAGAACAGATTGCATAGGTTTTCTGGGCGAACTGAGGTCAGGTCACTGTTGATCAATTGCGTATCTGTGAACGAGTTGATCTGAGCTGTTTTATCCTGGAGGCGATATTGCTGCAACCCAACACAGCGTAAGTGGGGAAATTATCGTTTCAAGAACAATCTAGGCTTTTCAAGGGCTAGGCGACTCAGCTGTTATTCTGATTTTGATCAGTATTTGATAAAGCTTCGCAAGCTAAGTGATTTCTGTCTTTTCTTGTCAATTTAAGGTACTGATTATATTTTTGTTTTGCCTTCGTGTATTGTTTCGTTATTTGGTGCCTTGCCTGTTCTTGTTAATTCCTGATATATAACTGCCTCATTGTTGCGCTAATAGTTTAATATTTCCAACAATCTTGAAACTATAATTTGTGTTATATAGTTATTAGCAAGATGGTTAACGAAACTGGAACTCCTATGACTGTTGTTGGTGCTTCTAGTTCTGGTTCTGGTGGTACTGCTGCCATTGATTGGGCTACGTACCGTTTCCCTCAGCCTATTGATTTATCGGGCATGCCTGATAAATTCAGTGGGGGGGCTTCCTTTTCTCGTTGGCAGAAAAAGATGAAGCTCTGGTTAACGGTTAAGGGCTTATGGCCAGTGGTGCAGTATGATCCTCCTGTTGTGGATCAAGAGAAGGCTGATTCTGCAAAGGTTTATGCTGCAAAGGTTTATGCTTTGTGGGCTGAAAAGGATGGGGTGGCTAGGGCTGCTATTTTGGCAGCGTTAGCGAACACTCTATTCGATGTATATTCATCGGATGCCTATACTGCTAAGCTTTTGTGGGAGAAGCTGGACCAAACCCACAATACTGATTCTCAAGGTCTTGCGAAGTATAGTGTGGCGAGGTTTCTTGATTTCAAGCTGGTGGATGGAAAATCCATGACGGAACATGTGCATGAATTTGAGATGTTGGTGCATGCTTTGAAGGAGTCCGGAATGGACCTGCCTGAAAAGTTTCAGGTTATGTCCGTGATTGAAAAACTCCCAAAGTCTTGGGAAGAGTTTGCTCTCTCCCTGAAAAGACAAAAAGGAGAGATCACTTGGACTAATCTGATGTTGGACATCTCTGTGCAGGAGCAGCACAAGTCCAAACAAGGACATGTGATGCCTGCTGAGCATGGGAGTAGTTCGAAGGTGAACGTAGTAACAGTAGGACAGAAAAGGAAATCTGTCACTAAGAAGGATAAACCTAAGAAGACAAGAACAAGGCTAAGAAACCAAAGGCAAACAAGCCATGTTGGTCTTGTGGACAGGTTGGTCATTGGAGCAAGGACTGTCCCATGAAGAAAGCTAAGAAAGCTGGTGTGGTAGCTCAGGCTAATACTGTGCTTGGAACCACGAGTGGGCCTGTGGCTAACATGGTTGTTGGTGAGGTTGTTGCCTCTGAAACCAATGACGGGTATGTTGCCTACAACCCTGAACTGTTTTCCGCTAATCTGTCTCATGAATGGTTGATTGATACAGGAGCTAATGTGCATATTTGTGCTGATATTACTCTCTTTGTATCTTATCAACAGTGTCATGGAGTGACAGTGAGGATGGGGAATGCAAGTGCTGCTCAAGTGCTAGGAATTGGAAACGTGGACCTGAAGTTTGCTTCTGGGTGTGTTCTGACCCTCACTAGAGTGCATCATGTTCCTTCTATTCATAGAAATATTATAAGTGGAAGCTATTTAGTTAAAAATGGCTTTGAACTTTCTTTTAAATGTAATAAAGTTGTGATTACTCAGACTGGTACATTTGTTGGCAAGGGTTACTTGTCGGATGGTTTATTTTTGATAAATGTGGAACCCGTTTTGGGTGGTTTTATTAATGTTCCTTCTGTTAATTGTGTTGAATCATCTGATTTATGGCACTCACGACTTGGTCATTTAAATTTTGGTGCTCTAAAGAATATGATGAATTTAGAGTTGATTCCAAAGCATTCCATTGATAAGAAATCTAAGTGTCAAGTATGTGTGACTGCTAAACAAACAAAGAAACCTTTTCATAATGTTGTTAGGGATTCTGAATTGTTAGATTTAGTGCACACAGACATATGTGAATTCGGTGGTGTTTTGACTAAGGATCATTATAGATATTTCATTACCTTTATAGATGATTATAGTAGATATTGTTATGTTTATTTGCTTAAACATAAGGATGAAGCACTAGAAAAATTCATTATGTTTAAAAATGAAGCTGAAACACAAACGAGCAAAGTACTTAAACGTTTGAGATCTGATAGAGGTGGTGAGTATACAAGTAACTTGTTTAATGAATTTTGCGCAAGCAATGGTATAGTTCATGAGGTTACTCCACCATACACACCTGAGTCTAATGGGGTGGCAGAGCGAAAGAACAGAACTTTTAAAGATATGATTAACAACATGTTAATTAATTCGGGGTTGCCTAAATACATGTGGGGAGAGGCTCTGAATACGGCTTGCCATATTCTGAATAGGGTCCCTTTGAAACACATGGATAAGACACCATATGAATTATGGAGAAAACGTAAAACTAGTTTGAATTATCTTCGTGTGTGGGGGTGCCTTGCAAAGGTACTTGTACCTGAACACAAGAGAAAGAAACTAGGGCCTAAGACTGTTGATTGTATCTTTTTGGGCTATCTAGAGACCACAACCGCTATGAGATTTTTAGTTTTAAAATCTGACATAGACGGCATTGTGGCTAATACGATAGTTGAGTTTCGTGATGCAACGTTCTTTGAGGACGTGTTCCCTATGAAGACTGGTATACCTCAGGGTAATTCTGAGGATGATCCGACTCTCACATCGAGTTCTATTCCCGATCATGTGGAAAAGATGACAAATGTGGGGGCGAATCCTAGTAGTAGCTCTACTCCTAACGAAGTAGAGGAACCTAGAAGGAGTAAGCGTGCAAAGGTAGTCAAGGACTTTGGAAGTGACTTTGTCACTTACAATGTTGAGGATGAACCTTTAACTTTCCGTCAAGCCATGGACTCTTCGGAGTCAAGGCATTGGAAAGGCGCTGTAAAGAGTGAGATGGACTCTATTGTTTCTAATGGAACATGAGAGTTAGTCGATCTCCCTTCTGGATGTTCTACTATAGGATGTAAGTGGATCTTCAAGAGGAAGTTGAACCCGGATGGCTCAATAGATAAGTACAAGGCGAGGCTAGTTGCTAAGGGTTTTAGGCAAAGAGAAGGTATAGACTATTTTGATACATACTCTCCTGTTGCTAGAATGACAACAATCCGAATGCTTAGAGCATTGGCTTCTGTGCATGGTCTTATCATCCATCAAATGGATGTAAAGACAGCTTTTCTTCATGGTGACCTTGAAGAAGAGATTTACATGGATCAGCCTGAAGGATTTATTGCTTCTGGTAACGAGAGGAAAGTATGTAAACTAGTCAAGTCGATCTATGGCCTTAAACAAGCACCTATCGACTGGCATAAAAAGTTTGATGAAACTGTTTTAGCATTCGAGTTTTTAGTTAATGAAAGTGATAAGTGCGTCTACTATAAGGTTAGAGGAAATGAATGTGTGATTGTATGCCTATATGTTGATGATATTTTGTTGTTTGGAACCAATATTGCGATTATTAACGAGACAAAGAGTTTCTTGAAAAGGCACTTTGAGATGAAGGATATGGGTGAGGCTAGTATGATTCTTGGGATCAAGTTAACACGGTCAACTGATGGAATAACCTTGTCACAGTCTCATTATATAGAGAAATCTATACTTGAGAAGTATGGTTATTCAAATTGTAGAATCGCAAGTACACCCTATGATCCTAAAGTGGCCTTTGTCAAGAATAGTTCAGGTGTACCTGTGTCTCAGTTAAGGTATTCTCAGATTATTGGTAGTTTGCAATATCTTGCTAACGTGACTAGACCAGATATTTCTTATTCTGTGTCTAAGTTAGCTAGATATACAAGCTGTCCGAACAAGACTCATTGGGAGGCTCTGGATAGAGTTCTTAGATATCTCAAGGGAACTATTTCTCTTGGCTTGCATTACTGGAGATTTCCGGGGGTACTCGAGGGGTACAGTGATGCAAGTTGGATAGCTAAGAAATCCGGTTCCAATGGAGTGACTGGATATGTGTTTACCCTAGCGGGTGGAGCTGTGTCCTGGAAGTCTTCTAGACAGACTTTGATTACTCGGTCTACTTTTGAGGCTGAGTTGTGTGCATTGGATGCCACGGGGACGGAGGCTGAATGGTTACATGGACTGATGTCAATGTTACCTGTAGTAAGCAAACCGCTTCCTGCCATTTCTGTTCATTGTGATAGCCGTACAACTATTGACAAGATCAGAAGTGTAAAGTATAACGCTAAGACAAAGAGACACATCCAAGTTAGACTTAAGTCTATAAGAGGTCTTGTTTCTGATAGGGTTATAGCTATAGAGTTCATTGGAACTCAGGATAATATAGCTGACCCGTTGACTAAGGGGCTTGAGCATGCTGTAGTCCTTAAGTCGAGGTTGGGGATGGGAGTGGTAACCCATCATGGTTCATCTACAGCGGGAACCCAATACACCTGAGAGGAGATCCCTCGAAGTGTATTCAATGTGGTAATAACAAGTTGTAAGGATGGATCGGTAGTACCTTTACTACATATAGCTAGATACTTATGTATCTGAGTCTATCCCCTGGAAACCTTAAAAGGTACTGTTACTGCATGTATAGCAAGAGTTTTTAAAACTCTGAATGGGGTCAAGTCATTTGACGAGATATTAGCAGTACATCTTTGGAGATGCCCAGCTAAGCGAATGTAATTGTGTGGTCGCAATTAGAGGAATGGGTTATTCCTTGAAACATTCGTCGAACAGGATCGAGACACGACCATTAACGTCTCAAAGCCGTAGATCTGTACCATAGCCTTTGACTTGTCGTCGTCTATGGAGTATGGTTACACCAAATGGATAAAGATTCAAGGTGAAATATTCCATCTATATCCGGTAGCCATCGAAGTAGAGGACTTATGAGGGTTCGGACCTGAAAGGGTACCTACTCTGAAAAACAAGTCATGATAAAATCTGATATGCATTTCTGTATGGATTAGTGGGGGATTGTTAGAAAATGGTAAGTTTAAGACTCATTTTATATGGGTTCTTGATGGAATTACCTTAATCTAATTGTTGGAGGTTGTTCTTATAATGAGGACTTAAACTTTCATGTTTGGATCTAAAACATTTTCTTAGTGTAATCCATAAATAAATTGAGTTGAAGTTAGTAGCTTGAAAGTGGTAAAATATGTTATGTGGGTTAGTCCCACATTGATATTGGAAAGTGAGGTTGGTAGTTTTATATAGTACATGTGCAAGTGTAGTGTTCAACTACTAAGGCATGTGGGTGGGCAAGGTTGTAGTGAGCCGCCGCCGCCGCCCCGCCACGCCACGCCTCGGGTCGGGTCAGGTCGAAGGGCGATTTGGGCGAATATCTCGGCGTCTCGCGTACGCGAGGCGACCTGGGCGAGGGATTTTACCGCTGTTTTAATTAAATAAATCCTTACTTATAATATTATTTTAATATGAATGTACGTGCCCCTGAGTGGTGAATGTACGTGTCCCTGAGTGGTGTATGTACGTGCCCCTGAGTGGTGAATGTACTGATATATATTCAATTAAAATAAAACGATTTAAGTCAGAATATTTATTGTAATTAATGCCATATCTTCAGTTACGTTTTATTTTGTATTATATACAGAATCAAAACGTTTTGTGAGATATACTGATAACAAAAAGATAAAAACCCTAGCTGCTACTCTTCTCTATTTTTCTCTCTGCAAAAATACATACTGAACATATTGCATAGGTTTTCTGGGCGAACTGAGGTCAGGTCACTGTTGATCAATTGCGTGTCTGTGAACGAGTTGATCTGAGCTGTTTTATCCTGAAGGCGATATTGCTGCAACCCAACACAGCGTAAGTGGGGGCAATTATCGTTTCAAGAACAGTCTAGGTTTTTCAAGGGCTAGGCGACTCAGCTGTTATTCTGATTTTGATCAGTATTTGATAAAGCTTCGCAAGCTAAGTGATTTCTGTCTTTTCTTGTCGATATAAGGTACTGATTATATGTCTGTTTTGCCTTCGTGTATTGTTTTATTATTTGGTGCCTTGCCTGTTCTTGTTAATTCCTGATATATAACTGCCTCATTGTTGCGCTAATAGTTTAATATTTCCAACAATTACTAATTGCAAGTGGGTGGGGTAGGCATATGATTTGTTTTAGCTGAGTGCACTTAGTAATTACAAGAGTTTTAATAGTAGTTTTTAGTTTTTATTTTAAGATTGGTTTGTATTTGATCAAATGCATATATATATCTGTGTGTGTGTTACTTGTGTCATTTTTTGGAAGGTCGATTTTTTTAGTTAGAATATCTAAAAAAGATACTATATTTTAGTTAAAAAGAATGATTGATGTGTTGTTCTATTTTATTTTTAGAATATTGTGTTTTTTTAGTAATATAAAATATAAAAATGTAATAACTTTTAGTAAAAGGAATAATGGATTATATAGACGGGCATTAATTTTTTAGTTAGAAATGTAAAAAAGAAAACGTGTTATAGTTAAAAAGAGTAAGTGATATGTTGTCTAATGTTATTTTGGAAAGATTGAGGTTTTTCCTACTGATAAAAAATAATAATAATAATAATAATATATTTTAGTTAAAAAGGATTATTGAAATCCAAGTCATAATCAAAATTTTAATATTTTGATATAATAGTATACTATTGATGAATTCTAAACAATTTAGAAATCCGGAATCACGTGATTATCAAGAACATGCGAAATATCTCCTTTAATTTGTAGAGCCATTAGAAATCTTAAAATCAAATCTTCAACTAATGAAGCTAATTCTTGAGTACTCATTGCCGTTAACTCGTTTAAAGTTTTTATGAATTATGCCATGTGTCTTGCTCTGAAAATCGGGTACTCTTTCTTCGTAAAGTTATTTCCTCAGTTCAATCATCAAAGGATCACTTGACTTCTCATGCACAAAACCAAACATGAGTAACTGATAAGAATATTTTCGATTGTGTTTAAGGACTAAACGATTCTTATTGATTCTAGATTTGATTAAATGAATATACTTCAATCTGTTGAATTATATTTCAAAATAAATTTTATTCCAATCTTTTGAGATTTTCTCTCAATTCTTTATAATTCAAAAATTTTAATATTAAAATGTATTTATAATATATACATTATTCTCATGCATTAATTTCGTCCACCTGTACCAATTTATTAATTAAAAATTAATGACTACCATCATTTTATTCATTTTTCTTATTTTTCCCCATTTTTTATACGTTTTTCTTAGTCTTCATATCCAATTCAAAGAACGTGATGGGATGGAGGGAGTCCAGATATAAAGACCACTCCAAAGAATTTGATGGGATGATGAAGAGAGTTGAGATATAAAGTCATGATTGATCGAAATCATATATTTGTATTGGATGGGGAGGATTGATAGAAATCATATATTTGTATTGAATGGGACGGAGAATAGAAGATTTTTTCGGATACGCATCAAGTCAAGAGTGGGGACAATTCTTTCTAAAAATCACCGATTGGGTCGGAGACGAGTTTTTAAGTCTTCGCGGTCCGATTACGATTTTGACTCAATTCTCCCCGTTCGTTGTTTACCTCTAAATTTTTCAGATTTATAATATATAATTATATATTTATATATGTAATTTTTGATCATTTTTATATAAATTTTGATATTTTCTGATAAAATTCAATGCTTAATAAGCTATTTTAGTTATCGCATGTTCAATACTTTAGTTTTGTATTAGATTTGTAAGATAAACAAAAGACAACGTACCGGTAATATATACCACAACACCTAGCATCTAGCAGTTACTAATTGTTTTGTTATATCTCGTAAAAAAACTATTTGAAGTAATTATTAGATTTCACAAAAAGTACCAAATTTCCGTGGAGATCCTCGTTGTCCACTTGGATCGGGAATAAGAATAAAATATAGTCATCGGCGTGGATCGTCATGAATATCACTCCTTTAATTTTAAAATGACCCGACTTAGACATTACTAGAAAAATCGAGTACTACAACAAAATTTAGTAACGAAAACATATCTGTCAATGATAATAACGATATTTTGCTAATGATTTACTATTTTACCAATGAAATTCAGCCGTTGCTAAATTTGACGCGAAAACTCCTGCGTAGCCGTCCCGACAAATTAATGACAGAAGAGGTGATGGATTTAGCAACGGATCTCCGATGTCGCTAACTTTCGTGGCAAAATATTCCGGCTTATATATCCCGACGATTTAAGCACGGAATTTCGGAATTTCATTACAACGAGGTAGTGATAGGACCCCGTTAGGATCAACACTTTTTTCTTTCGCGGCAAGGCAGTTGTAATTCTACATCGGTAGTCTTCAGTTTCGTTACTAAACCATTGTTGTTTTAGATCCGTTGTCTTGTATTTGTTGCTAAACCGTTGTTGGTTTAGATTCGTCGTCTTTTATCTGTTACTAAATCGTGTTGTTTTGGATCGTCGTCTTTGATTCCGTTGCTAATCCGTTGTTGTTATTTGACGACAAAGATCTAGGTTCCTCTATGTTTATAAATTGTTGGTAATTATCGACGGAATATTGTTGGTATTTAGTTGTCACTAATTTACAACCGGAATTTTTTTTTATTACTAATTGTTGTTTAAATTTGTGATAAAAAATTCCATTGTTAGTATTTCTATAGTTCCCAACATAAAATTTTATCACTAATTCGTAATGAAAATTTCCGTTGTTAGTAACCGTTGTTAAGTTTCCACTAATTTCCCAACAAAAATTTTCTTCATAATTAGCTGTTACAAAATTCCTGACGAAAATTTCTGTCATAATTAAATGCTGCAAAATTCCCCACATATATTTCGTTGGTATTATGATACATGGAAGTTGTAAAAATAACTAAAATTCTGTTATTAAATTGTTGCAGATTCGTCGCAATATTGGCCGACGGAAAAAAAAACCGTTGTAATACATCCCTTACGGGGATTTATGCAACGGATTTATCCATTGCAATTTCTGTTGTTACTCTCGATTACCGACATAATTTGGAAATTGCTGATGAAAATTTTTGTTGCATTATGCGAAAATTGTTGAATTGAAAATTTCTAGACCAACTAGTTATCTAATAATATTTTGGGTCTTTCTTGTGTATTTTTATACGCATGCACTAACCTGAAGAATTTTAATTGGTAGAGATTTTTTGCATATAGGGACCACTATTAATAATAAAATAAGAATCAATAAATTTCGGTATTTAAATAAAAAGTAAATGTTAGTATGTGTACATGAGCTCACACTTGAACATCTATATACCCTATATCTCATATTATGTGTCTTGTTTTAACTATTTTATAGTCAAATTGATCTTTTTTCTATCACACAAATTGACCAAATTTTGACAACAAATTACATAAATTATATATCGGTTTTCTCAATGGTGTGCTAATGGGCACATAATAAGTACAAAATCTGATCATTTTACTTTCGTTTCATTAGATTATACTCTTTAATAATGATGGACCCCTTGCATTCACAACCACACCAATCAAAACATACCAAATATATAAGTTTTAGTGTTTAGCATGTGCAACTAGACAAACCATTTATATATTTAACAAAATTTTAACATTTATATCATTAGAAAATAGATCTAATCTACTTTGAACTGTAATTTTTACCATTTTTTAAGATAATTAATAATTTCATGATCGTAAAATCACATTAACCGGCCGCCCCACTGAAAAGGAGTACTATCAAGTTGGTGGGATTTTTCAGCCAACTCGAGTCCTAATTATTTAGATTGATTTAACTTGGTACATTCTTCTTCCTAAACAAAGACATGGTACATAAACATCTTTTATATCATACAAAGAATTATACTCCAACGTTGGGTGGTAGAAAAGCAATAGCCCATTCCAGATCTGGAGAGACTTGTTTTTTATTCTTTTCGAAAAGACACCTCAGATTAGGTTTCAACGTTTACTTAATTATGAAGAGACCAAAAGAGAATCAATGTCCTGTTTCTATATTGCAACAATCAAAATTAATTGCTTTTCATTGGCTTTGAGTTAAAAAAGTGGGCTAGCCCCGTACACAGTGCTTAACTTATGCAGTGCTGAAAGATTTGGGATTTCACCTTTATGTTTTTTCTTTTTTTTTTCAGGGGGATTTCACCTTTATGTTAAACACACTAATGAATGTATACATTGCAGAACATGGCAAGGTGAGCAAGAGCAGTGAACACAGACTAAAACATGGCCACATACATTAATCACGATTAAATGATCTATAATTCAAGTTGGGCAAAGAAAAGAAAAGAGCTTCACTTTTACTTTACATATATTTTCCTCATTTTCATGATTATTTTCATTTTATTGTTAATTACTAAATCTGAACGCACGACGACATCAACAATATCATGCCTATTTTCAGCTATGAGGTATGAAATTCCGTGATTAAGATTTGTATAAAATTACAATTACGATAAATCAAAATGGTTATGATGAAGTAAACTTCAATTAATCACGGATACAGAGGTACGAGCCTCTAGAACAGATCCGGTTCTAATAAGGTCGTATGGTTTGCAGGCTATTACATGAGCTCATGGGTTTAGCTAGTATGCACCTGAAAGATAGCGGCTGCGTGTTCCTACGTTAAAAAAAAAAAAGTAAACTTCAATTAAGACTAATATATTAATCGGTTATATAATGTATCTTATATTTGTTCGACTTGCTTATTTTGTAGATGTTGTTAGGGCTGTAAAATGATCGGAGTCATACTAGATATCCTACGCTCAATTATTAGATCACATTCTTTTTAGATTATCCAGTTTTGGGTATGAGATTATTTTATTCAGACATAAACTTATTTCGAATATTTGGGATATGGATTTAAATCGAATACGAGTCAGTATCGTATGTTTGTTTTCTAACTCAATAGTTTATAATCCACCGAATATGATCCACTAACATTAGATATATTTCAATTATTCAATAATTATCATTTTGTTTAAATAAACATAATACCGTAAAATATAATAATTATATAATTTAAAACTTATAATTATATGTATGTATGTATAATTTATTAAATATAAATGAAGATAATATGTGTTATCACGGCAAATAAATTATATTTTATGAAGATTTAAATTTAAATAAGATATTAAAAATTTGTAAAATGATAACTGTTTACTTAAAAATGTAATGGTTTAAAAATATAAGATGTATATGAGTTTGAATCGAATATAAGCCACGAATCATATTTCAATTCAAGTGAGATCATATTATCAAAAATAATATGAGACCTAATTTTAGCGGGAATATGAGTGCTAATATCCAAGATCATATTCTATTCGGATTTAATTTTTTTCGTCATATTTGAATCATTTTCATAACGCATTTGAGACATGTATCATATTTTCGAGCCGAATATAGGTCGAGACACCGGATAGTCCGGATCAATTTACAGTCCCAAATGTCCTATGATATTAAATGAATGAGTTAGGTTCTATGAGTCTACTGTTTTCATGGAGTTCGTTGAAGTCTATAGATATTCAGCAAGTGATATATATATTTTAAAATATTGCAAAATATATTATTTTTTTAATGATGTTCCACAAACATCATTATTTTATTGAAAATCTTGCGGAACCCATACAATTAATATTTTACAAGTAGAACTTTACAATATATATTATTCTATAAAATATGCTTAGGTTGTAAAATATACGTGTTCACGGAGAACATACATATTATACTTGTAAATTTATGTGATTTGCAATATTTTATTGAAATAATGATAATTGTGAAACATGTTTTGCAAGATAACACATTTTAGAATATTTTATTTGTATAACATAAATGGACTCCGAAAACTCTAATAAAATGGTGAACTCGATAGAACTTTACTCTTTATATATAACTTGTAATCTTTTTAGTTATATATACTTAATATATATATATATATATATATATATATATATATATATTGAGTCACTATTCCTACCTGAAACTGTTCATATAATAGTGTTTTACATTGCTTCTAGAGTATCTATTTAATTCTGCCTTTAAGTAACCCTTTCAAACCACCTATAGCTAATTAGTCAGGTCCTTGGTAAGTCTCAGGATAGAGCAGTGTTGGATAGACTATATATTTTAGGTATGAGTTTTTAAAAGGATAACTTTAAAAATAGAATTATTGAGATATACGAGAATCAATAAAACATAACCTTATGAGCAGACTCTTTAGGACTAGTTCCTCAGTTAACTCAAGGTCACCGATGACATCGATCCCAGATTTCATCAATCAAGAAGAACATAGTTATGAAAACATTAGTCAAGATTTAAGTAATTGGAATATACCTAGTGTAGAATCTAAAGAGATATACAAGTCAACTTTTGCCGATAATTTTAAAACTAATTATAATGTTAAAACAGTTGAGAAAATCTATGCAATCAATAAAGAACATGAAAGTTGTTACCTATTAACAAATGAAATTCGGAAAAAATATAAAAAGAAGAATTGTAATTTTATTCACATAGGTTTAGTACAAATTGCAGTCAAACCTTTATCAGTAAAAGGAATTAATTCTAGCATTCTTTTATGTTTAAGAGATTCAAGATTTATAAATTATGTCCCTAGTATATTAGGAATTATGGAATCTAGTCTCCACAATGGACCAATTCATTTTAACTGTTTTCCAGACTTTACTTTAAGTCTAGATGACCCTCACTTATTGAAAGCATTAACACTAAATATTAAAACTGCTGGTGAAATCACACAAATGATTGAGGGATCTCAGCCAATTGCACTAATTTATAGAATTTATTACAAAACTATGAAAACCAATTTAGATGTACATGCACTTAGTAAGAGTCCCCAAGATAAAACAGTTTTAATTCAAAGTAGTACTAGTGATGCTAATATACAAGTACCAAGAACTATACTTTGGAAAGACATTAACCTCCCTAGTCAATGGATCTTAGAAAATGAAATCCCACAAAAACCAGTATCAAACAGTATGATGAATTTAGATAATATTAAACAATATCTAGATGGAACAGTTAGGATAAGTTTTGATGATAGTCATAATAGAAAACCATTTTTATTAGAAGAAATTTGTTCTAGGTCTGAAATAGCCTCTACGAAAGATTCTGAACTTCTTAGTAAAACAAATAATATTAGTAACATAAAATTAAAGGGTATTATAAATGAAGGACAAACCAGTCAAGCCTATTATAATAACTCTGAAGAAGATATTCTTAGTAAAACAAATATTAGTATTAGTAACATAAAACTAAAAGAAAGACAGCCTAATCAATCTTACTATAATCACTCTGAAGAAGATGGTCAATTATCTCCCACACCAACAGATTTTGAACCTATTAATCAACAACTGCGTGTTATTAATAAAGAAAATAAAATCAATTGGGAATATTTAACAGAAGATTTTAATTCAAAAGAAAATAAATTAAAAAGACACCAATTTAGAGAAAATCATAGTCATGATGAAAGAGAAAAAATAGTTAATAAATGGAAATCTTTCTTAACAAAAGAAAAATTAAATATTACATTTTATTCTTGGTATAAAAGATATTATGGTAAATGTAACGTAATTACTAAAAATCAGTGGATTAAAGAAGATAAATCAAAAGTCTCATCTAGTCATCCCCCAATGGAAACAATAATAATTCCAGTCAAGAATATTGAGATAAAAGGATCACCTTTCAAGATATCCGATAATATTAATGATGAAAAGAAAGTTATAGAACAAAATAATTTCACAAATCAATATCTAGCCTCAATAGGTAAACAATTAGATAAAATTGAAGATAAGATTAAGGATCCAAATGTTAAACAATATATGGATATAGGAAATCTTAAAGAAGAATATGAAGAAAAACCTTTAATAAATTTACCTAGCAAAAGAAACAATTTAAGTTTACCTAGTAAAGACAAAGAACTAATTAAGACATTAGATAAATTATTTAAAAAGTTAGACATCCCTGAATCCAGCAAAACAATAAAAGCATTAGGGTATTATGAAAGTTCTGATAATAGTGGAGATTCCACAAATAAGGAAATAGAAAATCAATTTAATAAATTAAGCTTTAATAAATCAAAGGATTGGTATACCAAGCCAACCCCTCCAGACTTATTATTTGAAGAAAGAAATCTAGATAATCAATTTTCAGTTTCAGCTAATAAAATGTATGAATGGAATATAGATGGTCTTAGTGAACAAGAGATATTAAATAAACTAAATCATATGTCTATGGTAGCCAATAGTTATACAACAAAATTTAATCATTTAAACCAAAGTGATATTGTTGAAATATTAACTAATGGTTTCACAGGAACCCTTCGGTCCTGGTGGGAAAAACATCTCACTGAGGAAACTAGAATTAATATTATTAATGCTTATCAATTAGATAATGATGGACAACCCATATTTGAAGAAACAATTGGTTACCTAGCAGATGGAGTCAATACACTAATTTATACAATAATAAAACACTTCATTGGAAGTCGTTTCGGCTCCAATCAGGTTTTCTTCTCTTTGCTTCATTCAATTCAACACGTGTTTTTGATTCTGCATTGTATTTTATAGTGTTTGATCCTCATTGAGTTTATTATCATCGAGATTATTATTTTTTGATTGATGTTTTACTGTCTGCATTTTAATTTATTACTGGGGTTCGTTGCGGTGATATTCATGTGATTTGTCGTGTTTGAATGATAGTAATATAATAACTTTCTCACCACCATATGAATATACACATGTTAGTTCAGTTAAATAAACTACGGTTTGCTACTTTCATTTTCTGATTTATTTTGAGTGGAATTGTGAAGATGTGTTGACTTTAATCTTGTTTGTTTGTGAGTATTTGTTTGTTTGTTTAATCCTTGTGTTTTGTTTGGTTTTTGGTGTTTTTGGCGATTTTTCGTGTTACAAATGAGACGCTTCGTTGTTCATTTCGCATACGACGAGGCAACCTGACCGACAGCATAGCGGTGGAGGCCGATGGTTGCGGTGACGGCGACGGCGGTTTCGGGATGGGATTCGGTTTCAGAATGGAAAGCACTAATTGTGCCTTAATTGAGGGCGTTAATTGTGCCTCCTAATTGAGGGCGTTAATTGTGCCTTTGAGGGCGTAAATTATGCCTCTTTATTAAGGGCGTTTGCCTTATTTGAAGGCGTTAATTGTGTCTTAATTAAGGACAATAATATTTTATTATTATGCCTTAATTAAGAGCTTAATTGTCTCAATCATGAGTTATTATGATTGTGGGAATATTTTAATATAATCTGTTAAATATATCGACTTATATTTTTCTTGTTTCTCTTGTTTTATTTTCAGGATTCTTGGAAGAAGACCGGTTTTTCTTTTCGGACATTAAAGTTTTATTGTCTAAATTTCCCCGGTCATCTTGCATGTCCGACGGTTAGATAATAAGCTTTCTTGAATGAAAGAATTATCACGGTGAATTGCCGATTCTCGTTGAGATTTATTCTCATTTTCAAAAAAAAAAAACAAAAAAAAAAACACTTCATTGGAACACCTAGTAATATTACTGAAAGAATACATGATCAACTGAGTAATTTAACCTGTCCAACACTAAGTGATTTTAAATGGTATAAAGACGTTTTTATGTCCAGAGTTATGATGAGAGAAGATAGTAATAAACCATATTGGAAAGAAAAATTTGTTAATGGTCTTCCAAATTTATTTGCACATAAAATAAGAGAAGAATTAAGTAAAAATTCAGAATTTATAAATTATGATGATTTAACATACGGAGAAATAATAAGTCAAATACAAAAGATAGGAATGAAAATGTGTATTGATCACAAGATCACTAAGCAAGTTAATAAAGATAAAAACAAAGCTAAGTATGAATTAGGAACTTTCTGTGAACAATATGGTTTACCCCCTATAGCCCCTTCCAGAAGTAGACATAAACAACATACTAAAAAATTTCATAAAAGCAAATATAGTAAAAAAGATAAAAACGAAGAATATTATAGGAAACCACATAAATTCAGAAAGAAAACATTCACAAAAAATAAGAAATTTAATAAGAGTTATGATAAAAGTAAAGTAATTTGTCACAATTGTGGTAAACCAGGTCATTATAAAAATGAATGTAAAATCAAAGAAAAGCTTAATCAATTACATATATCCAATGAAGATATTGAATTAATCCTCCATTTGATGAGAATTGAGAATGAAACTAGTGACAATGAAGAACATTATTCAGATGTACTTTCTCAGTTATCAAGTACTAGTCATACAGAAAGCGATAACAGTAAACCGTATATTACTATAGGATGTAATGATAATTGTTGTAGTAAAACATTAAACGTACTATCTAAAAATCATGAAGAAGAAATTAATTTATTAATAGAATTAATCAGTAAATTAACAGATCCACAATTAAAAACCCAATATACAACTAAATTAAAAACTTTAATGGCATCAGACAATGAAGTCAAAAAACAGGAAAAACCTATATTTAGTCTCAATAGAACACTTGAGAGATTTAAAACCTCAGTTAAAGAAATAACATTGATAGATTTAAATCAGGAAGTTAATATTCTAAAAAAGGAAATTACTAATATAAAAGATGAAATTAAACAAATCAAAGCTCGGTCTGAATTATCAATCCATGATTCTTCCGATGAAGAAGTTCCAAAAAACAGTAAAGAAACTGAATTACTTAAACAACAGGGTCTTTCATTAAAAATATTAAAAGATATAACTATCCAAAAATGGTATATTAATATTAAAATAATAATTAATAAAACCTTTATAATTGAAACTTCTGCCCTTGTTGACTCAGGAGCTGATCTAAATTGTATTCAAGAAGGACTAATCCCAACAACATATTACGAAAAAACTAATGAAAGGTTAAGCTCGGCTAATGGCAGCCAAATGAATATAAAATATAAACTATCTAAAGTTCATATTTGTCAGGATAATATTTGTTTTAAAACCTCTTTTGTTCTAATAACAAATATGACAGATAAGATTATATTAGGACTACCTTTCATATACTTACTCTATCCTTTCACCACTTCAACTAAAGGATTAGTCACTAAACATTTAGGTCAAACGGTAACTTTTAATTTCATATTAGAACCAGAAGAAAAAGATTTAAGAACTATCCAAGAACAATCAGTCACCAAAACCCTTACAATATTAAATAATAAAAAGAGTCATTTGAAACATTTAAAAAATGAAATTAAATATAAAAGAATTGAAGAACAATTAACAGATAATAATCTCCAAAATAAGATCAAACAGTTTAATAAAACTCTATTAAAAGAGATTTGTTCGAATATTCCACATGCCTTTTGGCATAGAAAGAAACACACAGTCAACCTTCCTTATGCTAAAGAATTTAAAGAACATTTAATTCCAACAAAAGCTAGACCTATTCAAATGAACCATGAACAATTAGAATATTGTAAGAAAGAAATCAATGAATTATTAAGTAAAGGATTAATAAGAAATAGCAAATCACCATGGTCATGTGCAGCTTTTTATGTCAACAAAAATGCTGAAAAAGAAAGAGGAGTACCACGTCTAGTTATTAATTACAAACCATTAAACAAAGTACTTGAATGGATTAGATATCCTTTACCAAATAAAAAAGATTTGATAAACAGGTTGAACCAAGCAGTTATATTTAGTAAATTCGATTTAAAAAGTGGATTTTGGCAAATCCAAATTAGTAATGAAGATAGACATAAAACTGCTTTTACTACTCCCTTTGGTCACTATGAATGGAATGTAGTCCCATTTGGACTCAAAAACGCCCCTAGTGAATTCCAGAATATCATGAATAATATATTTAACCCCTTTAGCCATTTCTCAATAGTATATATAGATGATGTTCTTATCTATTCTAATTCAATTGAAGAACATTGGAAACATCTGAACTCTTTTTTCAATACAATTAAGACTAATGGGCTAGTACTCTCACCAACTAAATGTGTCTTATTTCAGACTAAAGTAAGATTTTTAGGTCATACCATTCAGTATGGGAAAATCAGACCAATAGATAGATCCATTGAATTTGCTAGTAAATTCCCCGATGAAATACTTGACAAAACCCAACTCCAAAGATTTCTAGGATCACTCAACTACATAGGAGAATTTTATAAAGATCTTAGGAAGCAATGTAAACCATTATTCGAACGATTGCAAAATAATCCCCCGCCTTGGACTTCTATCCATACTTCTATAGTCCAAGATATTAAAAAATATGTTAAGACTCTTCCCTGTCTTGGCATTGCTAATCCTTCTGCATTCAAAATAGTAGAAACCGATGCTTCCGAAGTTGGATTTGGAGGTATTCTTAAACAAAAATTAAACCCTTCTTCACATGAAGAAATTGTTTGTTTTCATTCAGGAGCTTGGGATCAAACCCAACAAAATTATTCAACCATTAAAAAAGAAATTTTAAGCCTTGTCTTATGCATCAATAAATTCCAGCATGAACTTTTAAATCAAAAGTTTTTAGTCAGAATTGATTGCCAGTCAGCAAAATTTATTTTAGAAAAAGATGTTCAAAATATTGCATCAAAACAGATTTTTGCCAGATGGCAAGCTTTATTAAGCATATTTGATTTTGATATACAATACATTAAAGGAAGTGAAAATTCTATTCCAGATTTTCTAACTAGAGAATTTCTACAAACAGGAGTGAAAGATGAGTGTGAGAGATAACACAGACAGTAGCCGAGGAGGCGGTAGTTCTCGAGGTCGGGGAAGTTATGACAGTAAATTAAAAGGAGCAATAGTTCCTCATCCAATTACTCCAATCCAACCAGTAAATTTAGTCAACAGATACCAAGTTTTAGGCCAGATACCTAAACCTTATAACACAGTCCTAGCCAGTAAACCCCCAGTTGTTGATCCTTTTGCAAATACCAGTAAACCCATTAAACCCTTTGATAGATTTGTCCCTTTTGACATATGTGGAAAAGCAGTTTCTGAATATACTCAATGTCATGAGGAAAAATTATTTCTCATAGAACACTTTATGAAACCATCTAACAACCCCAGTAAAATGGCTGCCCAGTTTTTCCCCCCTGGATGGCATTTCGTCCCTTCAGCACCATACAAATCTTTGTCATATTACAAAGAAATTTTATTCCAGACAGACTCGGTATCCATTAAGCCTATCATAGATAGAAGAGACGAATCCAAAGTCTTATACCATTCTATCTACATTAAACAAATAATCTCCCAAGATAAATGGCACAATCATCCATCTGATCTCCAGTTACTACCTACCAGTGATAACCATTTCTGTTATTATGATTACATGGATGCTTGGAATATTATATTCCTATATCAGAATGAATCATTCAGTCACTCATGGTTTGTCCAATTTGACCATGAGTTCAAAAGTTCAATTCCCTTATGGTTCGTTGATTGGTGGACTTCTTTTGGACCATTACCATCAGTAATTCCAGATGATTTATTAAAACAGATTGATTATTTCAAAAAAGTGAGAACTAACAAAAATCCAGATTATTCCGGATTTGAAATTCTTCATTTTTTCAGTAAATATAAAGTTCCTTGGATCTTCAAATGGCAATATCAGATAAATGTCTTAGTTGAACCAACCAACACAGTTCACACAGAAGGAAGTCACAGAGCAACAATTACAGATCATGATGGATACAGCTGTGTTTCCAGAATCCATTATGTCAAGTGGTGGGATAAATTCAGTATAGACAGAATAATCAGTCAAGTTCAGAAAGAATTCCCATCTGTACCAGTCAAAACCATGCCAATTATTCAAGAGAAGAAAGTATCTGGTGGGACTTCATCTACTTTGGATACCTCTGCAATTAACAAGTTAACAACTTCAGAATTAAACTCTCTGTTAAAGGCCATTCAAGCAAGAGCTGGAAGCCTTAAAAAAGAATCATCAGGAGATAATGCCTCAGAATCTAGTTACAATTCCAGTCAGCATTCAGAATCAAACCCTTACGCCAGTGCAGATCTTCAAGACGCACAAGATCCTTATGCCTAACAAGATTAAATTCACTATTCATGAACAGTAAAAACTTTTTACTATTCATCGACAGTAAATTTTATTAGACAAGGCACTATTCGTCTACAGGAAAAGTCAAAAAGTCATCTGACATGTTCACTTTTACTTTTTGTTTTACCCAAGTAAATTACTTTTACTTTTTGTTTTACCCAAGTAAATTACTTTTACTTTTTGTTTTACCCAAGTAAATTACTTTTACTTTTTGTTTTACCCAAGTAAATTCCATTCAGTTTCGCTCTATATATATGAGCTTTCATTTGTAAGAAAGGCAGGATGCAAACTGCTTGTAAGTTCATTTCTTTTCTATTATCTCTATTCTCTTGTAATTGCTTCTGCATCTGTATAAAATGAGTAACTTCCAGTAATCTTTTGTTTATCAATATTAGTAATCTGCTATTAGTAATCTGCTGGGTCCGATTTATAAAAATATTTGTTGTGTGGTAATCTATATCTGTTTGAATATCTTTTGAACATAGTGATTCATGCATTGCTTCTAGTAAATTCATCTCTGATATATATATATATATATATATATATATATATATATATATATATATATATATATATATATATATATATATATATATATATATATATATATATATATATCTTGCTTCCGCCCCTTTTGTGGTATATATATATATATATATATATATATATATATATATAGGGGTTACTCCAGTGAGAACTTCTTAAAATGAGAATCGTGAGAACTTCCTTAATTTATCATATTTTGACTAATCTAAAAATCAAACTAGTGGGTACCCAATATAAAAAATGTATATAAAACTACTCTCTCCCTAGCTAGTCAAAAAAAAAAATTCAAAAAAAAGAGTCCACTGCCACGTCATCAGTGATTTTTTTTTTTTGATTTTTTTTCCGGCTAGCTAGGTGGAGACCTTAATGATATACATTTTTTGTGAAGGTGCCCCTGGCGGGGCCCTTCAAATGAATGAGATTTTGATAAATTAAAAAAGTTTTCACGGTTCTCATTCTAAGAAAATTCTCATTTGAGCAAGTGCATATATATATATATATATATATATATATATATATATATATATATAGCTAAAAGTAAAATAAAATGTAAAATAATATAACTTTATCCTTTGTGTACCTTGGTGTTCCTAGCGTCTACTCTTTTTGGTCAAAAGGATCCCGCTCATTAGGATAATACATGTATGTTGGAACATCTCCGAGGGTAACATCTAAAACTCATTAGCTATAATACTTATCTTAATGGATTATAAAAAGTTTTTGCTTACGGTAAATATATACACTCCAATGGTGTTATGTATAATTATTATAAGCTAAAATTACACCTATTAGCTTTTCTGGTTCAACAAATATATTAAATGATACTTAGTTATCTAAATTTATTTTGCTAATGGGTGATTGTTGGAGCACAACTTTTATTACATATATATTATTTAAAAGGGCCATCTAAATGACACATAGATGACCCATAAATTTTTAGCTAACAGATTTCAACCCTTAAAGATATTTTTTTTTTGTCACAAAAAACGGTTGTATTAAACCAAGATCGAAAGTTACAAATCCGGATGGACTGAGTTTCCTTCGTTCAATAAGGTATATCATCTAACCGAAAGTATGTACATACTCCGGATGCTTAGATAACATAGCCTTCAAGTCAGAAGAGATAACCCACAAAAAAGGGCCTCGTTAAAACCCCTCAAGACTAAAACGCTGTGGGAAAAAACTTAAGGGGGAAAAAGAGTACCCTACAAAAATTACATCGATTATAAAACAGACTAAAAATAGATGTCTTCTTTAATCCGGAGTATGTATCATTATTTCCTCCACTCTCCTGCCCTGAAAAAATACAATACAAAAGAACATAATAAGTACATATCGACAATAAAATAATAAAACTAATTAATAAGACAGATGAAAAGGTTTAAAAAACCCATAATTAAAGAAAAATATAAGAATATAATATAAGTTTTTATTTAATAAAAGAGTAAATCAGAACTAATATTAAACAAATTAAAGAAATCTACACCAAAGAGATAAGAGATCTCTTTGGTTAGATACATAATAAAAAAACCCATATGAAAATAACTGACATATATACTAACAAGTATTTAAAATAAAAATAAAGTTTGGATATTGAAAACATAGTTAAGATATATCTGGTCAAATATAAGACAAAATCTTATCAAACAAATATATCACGATTATGCCTTCTTCTTATTATTAACGCAATACAAGTTTGATATACACCAATCAATCAATCAACCATTAATGGCGCTATAATATACCTCATTAAGGCACAATAAATTTGGTATACACCAATTAATCCATTAACCATAAAAGATCCAAAAATCCATCATAAAATGGCAACAAGTCATCATAAATGATCCTTCCTTTTACGGATACAAGAGCCACCAATTATGGCACAAATACGGAAATATAATAGTACTCTATTTCAAAATATGTAACTTCCCCAATTAATATTACTCTAAAATTATGTCAATCAATAATTAATGAATGTAATTAGACAATTTCAGAATTAATTAGTTAACTAAATTATTGCAATCAATTAATAGAGTCATAGAAAGCTTCAAACTAAAAGATATGTGATTTAGATAAAGAAAGATTAGAATTGTATCATGCTGAATAAGGATATCGATCAATCCTAATAAACCAAACACAAGTCAAGTTGACACATAAATCAAGGAAAAACATAGGATTAGAAGAAATCAACAAACCCACAAATTTTACGAGAAATCAAATAGTGACAAAATTAATATAAGGTGGCGATAATCTATTCCTTATGAAACAAAAAGGAAAACAGATAAACCCTAATTTAGTATTTAAAACATACTAACATACATATGGAACATGAAATGAGAGTTAACAGGTAGCAGATCTAAAAGTTGAAAAAACGGGATTTGTATATATATGTATGATACAAAGTTGAAGCGTGGCGTACCAGTGAAAGAGAGACCGGGCATTTAACTAAAATGGATTGGATCGTATAACAACGAAAAAATTTGATCACGAAGCAACTAAAATGGTTGAAATATAATGATCCTAGTAAAAGTCTTTTGCGAACTTGTTAAAACACGAAGCATTCGATTTGAACTCCGTGGGGCGTGGGCACTGGGCCGTGCTATAAACAAAGAATAAAGTAAATATTTGTTACCGCGGGGACGTTGCGAGGATAATGAATGGCAGCAGAGATGAGGAGCTTTCTCTGGCCGTTGATGATGAGAGAGCGACTGTCGTAAGTGACATTGTTCGCTGCTGCTACATATAATGCGGAGAAGTGACACTGCATAACCCTTAAAGATATTCTTAATAACTAGTAAAATCCCCATATAGTTGCTCATTTTGAAACCGCTTCAAGTCATGGTGACCGGGTAAATAGTATACAACGTTTATGTTTACTTTGACTTAACTCCTGTACATAGAAAATGAGACTGAATCATTTTATTGCAAAGTAATAAGCTGTTTTTTTTAATAACTATCCAGTTTAATTCATCAACCCAAATGATGAATAAAAAATATAGATTCAACTTTGAAATTTCCTTCTTATAAAAAAAGGAAAAAAAGAAATAGAGTTGATTTTATGTTTTAACGAATCACACGTAGAAATATTGATAACAAACACAGAGTTAATGATATTTCATTTGATTGAGCAGCAGCAGCAAACCACTTACATTTTTATTATTATTATTATTTAATCTATAACTTGACATTACTTGAAAAGGCAATCTCTAAAAAGAACACTAATATTGACCTCGTTTTGAACAACACGATATCCATTTTTCATTTTACTGGTCGTAGTTTTAAATTTACAATTGGATGGTTAAATATTATTTTTATGTTTCGAAAAAATGATTACTAGCCATTTTTATGAGAAAATTTATTTTTTTTCCTCATAAAATTGGTTAGTTACCTTTTATATTAATTAAAAAAAATACCTAGTCATTCTATTACAAATTTGGATATTTGTTTTTGTTAAAAAGATGACTCTTAGTTATTTTTTTTCATGAATTAAAAGATATCTTATCATCCCATTACAAATTTGGATTTTTGACAACGAAAAGACAAAAATGAATGTTACCATCTTAGCATTGTATCAAAAAAACTCTAATGAGAGTCTACTTTCTCTCTCTCCCATTTCTCTCCTCACCCGTCTGCTCTTCTCTCCCTATACTCCTTACTTTCATAAACTCAATCTAAATAATCATGATCATCGTTATAGACATAAATTCTCTTTTTTCTTTTTCTTTTTTGTTTTTTCTTCAATAATTTTCAATAATCTTCATCTCTTGGGTGAGATTTTTGATTCTTGCATCCATCTTTTTAGATGTTTTATGTCTTTCCTTTTAGAATGGTTTGTGTATCTCTTTTTGGAGTGATTGGTGTGTTTCAATATGTTTTGGTGTGTTTTATTTTGTTATTTTGGTCCGTTGATAATGATTCAATTGGTGTACTATGAAATCTGGAAAGCCCGTTTTGAATTTGAAATGGTAGTAATTATCGTAAAAACTCACCTTGCACAACGAAACATTGTTTAATATATGGAGATGTATGTATCCCCGGTCTCAGTTGGCGTAACTGATTGATATGAACCCATGACTCTCACCTGTTTTTTATGTGCGCAGGACAATTGTGACGTTACTATTTTCACGATTGTTGGTGTCGACTGGATTGCTCGGAAAACCTTTGTAATCATTTTGATTGTCAAGAATATTTATATTCTGCTTCTTAAATAATCTGAAAATAAAATAACTAGTTACTTGGCTCATTTTATTTCTCAATCAGATTGTATTACCAGTTCGGAGATTTGTCCAGACTGTGTTTCAATATTTAATGAATGCATTTTATCAAAAGAAAAAAAAAAGAGAGACAAAAATGAATAAAGTCCGACCACTAATTTATGCTTCACTCCTAAAACATACTGTATTTGTGTTTAACACTAAAATTTATCCAACAACTCACAGTTGGTTAAGATAATCCCTTTAGACACTGAAATTTACCCCTAAACTCATAGTTGGTTACGATAATTAGTTTAAAAAATCAATTAAACACGTGATAGAAAAATTCAACTAAACAAATATTTTAAAAATTAGATCACATGTGATAATTTAAAATTAACTATCTTAAAAAATTAGGCCCGGAAATCGAAAATGGGCCTGTCTGTGATCACATAGTTGCGTTGCATATGGCATATGACCCATGATTGTGTTTGTACGTGCTGGCCTCTAATGAATCTGTATCTTTTATTTTATCCTGTTATGGGAGACTTTCTTTTACACAAAGCTGGGCACCTTATCGGTAAAAACAAACGCATATTTGAATTATAATTTTATAATTTAGTTTTGACTTGGTTTAATCCGAAAGAATATAGAGTATGCCGACTTGAAACCTCGAAAGCAAAGATATTGTAACAATCGAGTCCAACAATGTACCATGTTCCGAGGAATCATGTAGATGTCTGTTGGTCAACACGATATAAATTATAAAGCCATTCTTAACGCATCGTGTGTAAATTTTCCGCATAAAGGCCAAGAAAAATGGAAGAAGCATGGTTCAAACTTTAAATATTTGACTTGTTAGAGCTATCTCCAACCGAGATATGTAAATCTGTTAGCTAAAAATGTGATTTCAGATGATTAGTTAAAAATTTGCTGAACCTGTAAGGTTTGTCCTCCATCGGTATTAGCTATAATGGTTAACTATATTTGAAATTCTGTTATTATGTTATTTTCAAATTCTAACAATTATATTTTTTAAATAATAGTCATTTATTGTGAATTAATTTTATAAATAATTTTTTAATAAATTCATTCAAATAAATATTTTATATAAATATATATTCTGATTAATTAAAATAATATTATTTAAGAATCTACTATTTTACTATTTTCGAATTTAACGGCTAAATTTACATATTGTAGTTATGTATTGTAATGAAAACTCATAAATTAATTATTTTCTGAATTTAATCAAATGAAGTTTTTAACAAGAATATATGTTATTTAAATATTTAAATAATTTTATTTATAATGCAAATGATATAGTTTTTAAAAATTAATTTCATTCCCAAATTTTATTTAATTGTTGTAAAAATAAGATAATTTTTAAAACTAAAACACTAATTTATAAATCTAAATTTTAGGTATCAGGAAGTGTATATGGTGTAAATTTTACCCTAATTGAGAACTACACACGCTTGCCAGAACACAGAAACTCAAATCCACTCACATATCCAAAATACTCTTTTGTAATGGACAATACTACACGATTCATTCTTGATATAATGGATGCAGAAGAAGAAGAGCATCAAACAAGGATGAGAATGGGTGCGGCTTACATTCATAATCAGCTTGAAAGAGCAAATTCTATCTCCTATCATGGTGGTTCCACAATGATGAATCATCGTATGATTGATCGCAATAGAGAAGAAGGTCATGCTAGACTGTATCGTGATTATTTTTCTGATACACCTACATATACATATACACAATTTCGTCGAAGATTTCGGATGCGTAGATCATTGTTTATGCGAATTGAAGAAGCAGTTACGGCTCATGACAATTATTTTACTCAACGAACTGATGCTGTGGGAATTTGTGGCCTGTCTTCACTTCAGAAAGTGACAGCTGCACTTAGGATGCTTGCATATGGAACAGCAGCTGATGCAATCGTTGATTATGTTCGAATTGGTGAGAGTACAGCAATAGAGAGTCTAAGAAGGTTTGTTAAATCAATTGTTGAAGTCTTCGGAACTGAATATCCGAGACACCCAAATGCTGAAGATGTGTCTAGATTACTAGCAGAGAATGAACAACGAGGCTTTCCCGGAATGTTGGGTAGTATTGATTATATGCATTGGAAGTGGAAGAATTGTCCAACTGGCTGGCAAGGTATTGTTAGGGTTATACTGAAATATTCGTTTGAAGTATATAACAATTATTTGAGAATCTTGAATGCATGTTTTCACATTGTTTGAATATTATATATTGCAGAAGATTAGATTGTCGAGTTCCTTATATAATATAATAAAGGTTCACAGTCGAGGTGGTGTTAGACAAACCACTGGAACGACTGAAGTATTATTTGGAAATAGTTTATCTTGACTATTGAATAATACTTATATACTTTGTGTATATTGAATGAGATCAAAATAGTGGAATAATTGTTTCTTTAATTCTGACAATAAAGAACTAAGATTCTACGAAGTTATTATTGCTTAGGTTCTTAATCCAGATATAGTGATTGACACTTGTATTTAATGCACATGCCTTGACTCATAAGTTAAGTAATTTATTTTAAATTACGAATTTATGTATTGGGCAATGACATTATATACAGAGTGGGATATTGACTATAAAAGGAAACCGATTGTTCTATTCGAACTTTTAATTAGTATCATAAAACGAAGGGCCAAGGTCCGATTGTTCCTACAATGGCATCAGAGCCAGGTTGCGGTTCTGCGTTTTATGATATGTAGTCCATGTCATGATTATATATATGCATGTATGTAGTGGTTCTGTGATGCAGGTTGTTATCCACTATTATGGCCATGTTTTAATTATGTATTTTGGATCCCACGTGGTTTATCGTGGTTATTCTGTTATGTTTGGATTCCACATGGTTTATCGTGGCTGTTGTAAATCACGAGGGTTGATCGTGATAGTTTGATCTTGTAATTCAATTTGTAATTGTTTTAGATTATGATCTGATGTAATAGAATAGGCTGGTTCGTCTGTACAATTTGTATGTAATTGTTTGATCAACGGGGCTGCAAGAAACAGAGATCTTCCGCTGCTGCGATTAGGGTTTCGGGGGTGCTGCACTGTTTTGGCTGTAACTTTTGCATACGATGTTCGATTTGGGCGAACGAGCACTTTTCGGAGACGGCAGAACGAGACCTACAGTATTAGTTTTTCGAGTCTGTTTTTCGGAATTTTTCGAGGCATTCTGAGGCCGTTTAGGCCTCCAAACGGGCACTCGAAGTTTTCTGGAATCTTTCGAAGGATGAATTCGAAGATGATTTTTCCGGGGCCATAATAGTGAATGTGTTTTATTATGATTTACATAATCCTTGATTATTGCTGTTATGTGTTTCTTGTGTTTGTTGTTATGCCATGTGATACTAACCTTTCGCATGCTAGAATGAAATGGACATAGGGATGTTTTTAATTAATGCTTTAATCATGCTAGTATGCTGCCATGTTATGTGTTCTTTGTGTT
Organism: Daucus carota subsp. sativus; assembly: GCF_001625215.2. Classification (NCBI taxonomy): domain Eukaryota; kingdom Viridiplantae; phylum Streptophyta; class Magnoliopsida; order Apiales; family Apiaceae; genus Daucus; species Daucus carota. The sequence continues at coordinate 9,031,039 of NC_030381.2, forward strand.
GCTATTACCATGATAGTATGCATGTGGACTTCGAAAAACTAACATAGGGCGATGCATCTAGATTAAAATCCTCAAAGTAAATTCTAAGTGGGAAAGGGAATTAATATTAAATCCCATGGTCTCCATCATTGTTTGTATGTAATTTAACATAAGACGAATATAAATTATATATACGTCACCCATCGTCGCATGTAATTTATGGTGTCTAGAATGTTATAGATATTACTGGAACAAACTTCTTAAATTAATACGAATAGATACGAATTTTCTTTATCTCTGATTTGGGGCGATTTCTAAGGCTTATGGGTATTAAGTGAGACCGATGTGACTCCTCCACTGCCTAGAAATCAAACCAGACACGAATATTGAATTGAAGTATTCTATTCAAGGAGTATTGGAAGGTATACATGCCGCCCATCATGGCGTACCAAGTTCCATAGGTTTCGGATAATTTAAGATTTGATGATGGTATACACATAGCTATGAAAAATAATATAGACCACCCCAACGTGGCTTATTGTTTAGTAATAGGACCGAAGTAACGTTTAAAAAAAATTAGGTGGTATACATGTCACCCATCGTGACGTACCAGAAACTTATGGTGTTTAAACGTGAGTGCATTTAATTTTAATAATTGTTAGAGGAACCAATAGGTCTTAATTTTTAATGCACCCTTCTTTATGTCTGATGTGATTTTTTCATGCATGATTCTCAGGATAAAATGGGCTTTAATCCACTGTTCACCATACTTAAGGATAACAAACTTACCGGACCTAACTATATTGAATGGAAACGTAATTTGGACATTGTGTTGACTGCTGAGGAGTACAAGTTTTGCACATATGAACCCAAGCCTGAGCAGCCCGTTGCTGATGCTCCTAATGAGGAGAAAGAGTATTATAAGCGGTGGATAAAGGCTGATGAGATGTCGCGATGTTACATTCTGGCAGCAATGTCGGGTGTTTTGCAGCATCAGCATCAGGCTATGGCCACTGCTTCGGATATGCTCTTTAATCTCAAGGAACTTTTTGGAGATCAGAATAGGGCTGCTAGGCAAGTAGCCATGAAGGCTTTAATGAACACTCAGATGGCTGAAGGTACACCTGTTAGGGATCATGTTCTCAAGATGATGTCACATCTGAATGAGATAGAGATCCTTGGTGCTGAGCTTGACGGGGAAACCCAGATTGACATTATCCTTATGAGCTTGCCTAAGATTTTTGAGCAGTTCCGCTGGAATTACAACATGAACAAGAGGTAGTATAGTCTTGCGGAACTGCTGACAGAACTTCAGGCAGCTGAAGGATTATTTTGCCAGAGCGTTCAAGTGAATGTGGCTGAGAAAGGTTCTTCCTCTAAGCCGAAAGGCAATAAGAAGAAGAAAAAGGCTCAGACACAGAAAGTTGTGAAGGCAGTGGGAGTTCAAGGTGGTGTGAAAAAGCCTAAGGGGAAGTGCTACCGGTGCAAGCAGTCGGGTCACTGGAAAAAAGATTGTCCTCTTCCCAAGAAGACAAACGATACTGGTATGTCTCTTTCTCTAGTTACAGAAACATTTATAGCGGCTATATCTACGAGCACTTGGTGTGTAGATACTGGACCCACTGATCATGTTTGTAACTCTATGCAGGGGTTCCAGCAATTTAGAATGCTTAGAGATGGTGAGATCTACGTGTTCATGGGAGATGCTACGAAAGTAGCAGTAGTTGCAGTAGGAGTTATTCATTTATCTTTTGGTTCTGATAGGATTTTGGTTTTGAACAATTGTCTTTATGTACCTTCTTTTAGAAGGAATTTGATTTCGGTTTCTAAACTTGCTATGGATGGTTATAATGTTTGTTTGGATCGTAATGTTTCTATTATGATGAATAAACGGATTATATGTTCCGGTACATTGCAAGACAATTTGTATATAATTAATCCTAGTCAACCCGCACTGCAACTACAACATAGGGTATTGAACAACACATCTTCTACCTCTAATAAAAGAAAGGAATCTTCTAGTTTGAACCAAGCATATCTTTGGCACTTGAGATTAGGTCATATTAACTTGAGGAGGATTCAAAGACTGGTAGTAGACGGGCCTTTAGGCTCATTGGCAGTGGAGCCATTTCCAGTTTGTGAATCCTGCTTGGAAGGTAAAATGACCAATAGGCCTTTCAAGGCAAAGGGGAATAGAGCCAAAGAAGTGTTAGGATTGGTTCACTCTGATTTATGTGGACCTATGAATATCCAAGCAAGAGGTGGTTATGAGTATTTCGTCACTTTTATTGACGATTATTCTAGATATGGGTACGTTTATTTGTTGCGCCGTAAGTCTGAGTGCTTTGATAAATTCAAAGAGTACAAAGCTAAAACGGAGAAGCGACATAATAAAAGTATCAAGTCACTACGATCTGATCGTGGTGGCGAATACTTGCTTGGGGAATTCAGGGAATATTTATCAGAGAATGGGATAGAATCCCAGTTGACTGCACCAGGCACACCCCAGTAGAACGGTGTAGCAGAGAGAAGGAACCGGACTCTTTTAGAGAGTGTTAGATCGATGATGAGTTATTCGGATTTACCCAAGTCCTTTTGGGGACATGCCTCAGAGACAGCAGCTTATCTTCTGAACTTAGTACCTTCTAAGTCGGTTTCTAAAACCCCTTTAGAATTGTGGACCGGGGACAAACCGAGTCTGAGACACATTCGGATATGGGGTTGTCCAGCACATGTGCTGAATAAGAACGCGACTAAGCTAGAATCTCGTACAGAAGTAAAGCTGTTTGTAGGCTACCCCATCGGAACAAAAGGTTATTTGTTTTATAGTCCTAAGGATCGGGATGTCACTGTTAGCACCAATGCAAGATTCTTAGAGGAAGACTATATAATGAATCACAAACCCATGAGTAGTATCGTTTTAGAGGAACTAGTGGGAGGGACGAATAATGAACCTGTAGTACAAGTAAAACAACCACAGCAGACTATGCAACCGGTCACTAATACCGCACCAGTTCCTCGTCGTAGTGGGAGGGTTGTTCGACGGCCCGACAGATTCATGTTTTTGGGAGAGTCTTCGGACTTGGTCTCTGGTGAACATGATGATGATCCCCGGACATACGAAGACGCAATAGAAGACAAAGATGCAAGTCTTTGGCAAAACGCAATGAATTCTGAGATTGAATCAATGTATTCTAATCAGGTCTGGGAGCTCGTGGAACCATCCAAAGGTATAAAACCTATTGGATGTAAGTGGGTCTACAAGAAAAAGAGGGGATCAGACAAAAGGGTGAAAGCCTGGAAAGCAAGACTTGTTGCGAAAGGGTATACTCAGAACGAAGGTATCGATTATCAGGAAACCTTTTCGCCAGTAGTCATGCTTAAGTCAATCCGTATTCTTTTATCTATAGCAGCTCATCTCGATTATGAGTTGGCAAATGGATGTCAAGACTGTTAGGGTTATACTGAAATATTCATTTGAAGTATATAACAATTATTTGAGAATCTTGAATGCATGTTTTCACATTGTCTGTATATTATATATTGTAGACAATCTAGTATCAAATGGGATAACAGAAGATTAGATTGTCAGACTCCTTATATAATATAATAAGGGTTCACAGTCGAGGTGGTGTTAGACAAACCACTGGAACGGCTGAAGTATTATTTGGAAATAGTTTATCTTGACTATTGAATAATACTTATATACTTTGTGTATATTGAACGGGATCAAAATAGTAGAATAATTGTCTCTTTAATTCTGACAATAAAGAACTAAGATTCTATGATGTTATTAATGCTTAAGTTCTTAATCCGGATATAGTGATTGACACTTGTATTTAATGCACATGCCTTGACTCATAAATTAAGTAATTTATTTTAAATTACGAATTTATGTATTGGGCAATGACATTATATACAGAGTGGGATATTGACTATAAAAGGAAACCGTGTCCGAAAAATATATTCGGGTGATGATGTCCTCTTGAAAGCTCATAAAGATAATTATGCTTTAGTCCTGCAGGCAGATTTGTTCTTGCATAATTATAAGGTTGAGTGGATGATCAAGGATAAAAGATATTGATTAAATTAATTGTCAGAAATTAATTTAATTAATGGACATGCGATATCTTAAACATGGGGAATTTATAAGCAATTAATATGAGAGCCGAATTAAATAATTAATTTACGGAATTAGGAAAGGTAGTGCAAATATTAGTTCTTTAGTGGATAGAATTAATATTTAATGACATTGGGCCTGGCCCGGAATGTCATTAGAAGGCCTGACCTAATGATCCATGATCCCTGCTGTAGCCTATATATATTCTCGTTCTCCTAAAGCTGAAAGACACACCAAAACGAATTAATCCTAGAGTCAGAGAGAGGCAGACGTTTTTCTCAAGGAGACAGCCAGGGTTTTGGGTTTTCGGAGCTTTAAGGAGAGGCACACCTTAGGAGATCGAAGGCCACACTTCGTTCAGGGAGAATCAAGGAATACAGTAGAAGACGTGGATTTGAATCGCTTACGCCGTAGCGATTGAGGTTAATATTCTGTTCGAACTTTTAATAGTATCATAAAACGCAGGGCCAAGATCCGATTGTTCCTACAATGGCATCAGAGCCAGGTTGCGGTTCTGCGATTTATGATATGCAGTCCATGTCATGATTATATATGCATGTATATAGTGATTCTGTGATGCAGGTCGTTATCCACTATTATGGCCGTGTTTTAATTATTCTGTTATGTTTGGATTCCACATGGTTTATCGTGGCTGTTGTAAATCACGAGGGTTGATCGTGATAGTTTAAGCTTGTAATTCAATTTGTAATTGTTTTAGATTATGATCTGATGTAATAGAATAGGCTGGTTCGTCTGTACAATTAGTATGTAATTGTTTGATCAACGGGGCTGCAAGAGACAAGGATCCTCCGCTGCTGCGATTAGGGTTTCGGGGGTACTGCACTATTTTGGCCGTAACTTTTGCATACGGTGTCCGATTTGGGCGAATGAGCACTTTTCGGAGACGGCAGAACGAGACGAAGCTAGCCACAACTTGGGGAACCTCGGTTGAGGTGATTTCGAAGGTGTTTTTCGGAGTTTTTCGAGGCATTCTGAGGCCGTTTAGGCCTCCAAACGGGCTCTCCAAGTTTTCTGGACAGATTTGAATTCTGTCGAAGGATGAATTCGAAGCTGTTTTTCCGGGGCCATAATAGTGGATGTGCTTTATTATGATTCTTGATTATTGTTATTATGTGTTTCTTGTCTGTGTTGTTATGCCATGTGATACTAACCCTTCGCATGCTAGAATGACATGGACATAGGGATGTTTTTAATTAATGTTTTAATCATGCTAGTTTGCTGCCATGTTATGTGTTCTTTATGTGTTCTTTATGTTGCTATAACCATGATAGTATGCATGTGGACTTCGAAGAAATAACATAGGGCGATGCATCTAGATTAAAATCCTCAAAGTAAATTCTAAGTGGGAGAGGGAGTTAATATGATATTAAATCCCATGGTCTCCATCATTGTTTGTATGTAATTTAACATAAAGACAAATATAAATTATGTATACGTCACCCATCGTGGCATATAATTTATGGTGTCTAGAATGTTATAGATATTACTGGAACAAACTTCTTAAATTAATACGAATAGATACGAATTTTCTTTATCTCTGATTTGGGGCGATTTCTAAGGCTTATGGGTATTAAGTGAGACCGATGTGACTCCTCCACTGCCTAGAAGTCAAACTAGACACGAATATTGAGTTGAAGTATTCTATTCAAGAAATATTGGAAGGTATACATGCCGCCCATCGTGGCATACCAAGTTCCATAGGTTTCGGGTAATTTAAGATTTGATGATGGTATACACTTAGCTATGAAAAATAATATAGACCACCCCAACGTGGCTTATTGTTTAGTAATAGGACCGAAGTAACGTTTAAATAAATTTAGGTGGTATACATATCACCCATCGTGACGTACCAGAAACTTATGGTGTTTAAACGTTAGTGCATTTAATTTTAATAATTGTTAGAGGAACCAATAGGACTTAATTTTTTATGCACCCTTCCTTATGTGTAATGTGATTTTTTCATGCATGATTCTCAGGATATAATGGGGTTTAATCCACTGTTCACCATACTTAAGGATAACAAACTTACCGGACCTAACTATATTGAATGGAAACGTAATTTGGACATTGTGTCGACTGCTGAGGAGTACAAGTTTTGCACTTATGAACCCAAGCCTGAGCAGCCCGCTGCTGATGCTCCTGATGAGGAGGAAGAGTATTATAAGCGATGGACAAAGGCTGATGAGATGTCGCGATGTTACATTCTGGCAGCAATGTCGGGTGTTTTGCAGCATCAGCATCAGGCTATGGCCACTGCTTCGGATATGTTCTTTAATCTCAAAGAACTTTTTGGAGATCAGAATAGGGCTGCTAGGCAAGTAGCCATGAAGGCTTTAATGAACACTCAGATGGCTGAAGGTACACCAGTAAGGGATCATGTTCTCAAGATGATGTCACATCTGAATGAGATAGAGATCCTTGGTGCAGAGCTTGACGGGGAAACCCAGATTGACATTGTCCTTATGAGCTTGCCCAAGAGTTTTGAGCAGTTCCGCTTGAATTACAACATGAACAAGAGGCAGTATAGTCTTGCGGAACTGCTGACTGAACTTCAGGCAGCTGAAGGATTATTTCGCCAGAGTGTTCAAGTGAATGTGGCTGAGAAAGGTTCTTCCTCTAAGCCGAAAGGCAATAAGAAGAAGAAAAAGGCTCAGACACAGCAAGCTGTGAAGGCAGTAGGGGTTCAAGGTGGTGTGAAAAAGCCTAAGGGGAAGTGCTACCGGTGCAAGCAGTCGGGTCACTGGAAAAAGGATTGTCCTCTTCCTAAGAAGACAAACGATACTGGTATGTCCCTTTCTCTAGTTACAGAAACATTTGTAGCGGCTATATCTACGAGCACTTGGTGTGTAGATACTGGAGCCACTGATCATGTTTGTAACTCTATGCAGGGGTTCCAGCAATCCAGAATGCTTAGAGATGGTGAGATCTACGTGTTCATGGGAGATGCTACGAAAGTAGCAGTAGTTGCAGTAGGAGTTATTCATTTATCTTTTGGTTCTGATAGGATTTTGGTTTTGAACAATTGTCTTTATGTACCTTCTTTTAGAAGGAATTTGATTTCGGTTTCTAAACTTGCTATGGATGGTTATAATGTTTGTTTGGATCGTAATGTTTCCATTATGATGAATAAACGGATTATATGTTCTGGTACATTGCAAGACAATTTGTATATAATTAATCCTAGTCAACCCGCACTGCAACTACAACATAGGGTATTGAACAATACATCTTCTACCTCTAATAAAAGAAAGGAACCTTCTAGTTTGAACCAAACATATCTTTGGCACTTGAGATTAGGTCATATTAACTTGAGGAGGATTCAGAGACTGGTAGTAGACGGGCCTTTAGGCTCATTGGCAGTGGAGCCATTTCCAGTTTGTGAATCCTGCTTGGAAGGTAAAATGACCAATAGGCCTTTTAAGGCAAAGGGGAATAGAGCCAAAGAAGTATTAGGATTGGTTCACTCTGATTTATGTGGACCTATGTATATCCAAGAAAGAGGTGGTTATGAGTATTTCGTCACTTTTATTGACGATTATTCTAGATATGGATACGTTTATTTGTTGCACCGTAAGTCTGAGTGCTTTGAGAAATTCAAAGAGTACAAAGCTAAAACGGAGAAGCGACATAATAAAAGTATCAAGTCACTACGATCTGATCGTGGTGGCGAATACTTGCTTGGGGAATTCAGGGAATATTTATCAGAGAATGGGATAGAATCCCAGTTGATTGCACCAGGCACACCCCAGCAGAACGGTGTAGCAGAGAGAAGGAACCGGACTCTTTTAGAGAGTGTTAGATCGATGATGAGTTATTCGGATTTACCCAAGTCCTTTTGGGGACATGCCTTAGAGACAGCAGCTTATCTTCTGAACTTAGTACCTTCTAAGTCGGTTTCTAAAACCCCTTTAGAATTGTGGACCGGGGACAAACCGAGTCTGAGACACATTCGGATATGGGGTTGTCCAGCACATGTGCTGAACAAGAACGCGACTAAGCTAGAATCTCGTACAGAAGTAAAGCTGTTTGTAGGCTACCCCATGGGAACAAAAGGTTATTTATTTTATAGTCCTAAGGATCGGGATGTCACTGTTAGCACCAATGCAAGATTCTTAGAGGAAGACTATATAATGAATCACAAACCCATGAGTAGTATCGTTTTAGAGGAACTAGTGGGAGGGACGAATAATGAACCTGTAGTACAAGTAAAACAACCACAACAGACTATGCAACCGGTCACTAATACCGCACCAGTTCCTCGTCGTAGTGGGAGGGTTGTTCGACGGCCCGACAGATTCATGTTTTTGGGAGAGTCTTCGGACTTGGTCTCTGGTGAACATGATGATGATCCCCGGACATACGAAGAGGCAATACAGGAAAAAGATGCAAGTCTTTGGCAAAAGGCAATGGATTCTGAGATGGAATCAATGTATTCTAATCAGGTCTGGAAGCTCGTGGAACCACCCAAAGGTGTAAAACCTATTGGATGTAAGTGGGTCTACAAGAAAAAGAGGGGATCAGACAAAAAGGTGAAAGCCTGGAAAGCAAGACTTGTTGCGAAAGGGTATACTCAGAAAGAAGGTATCGATTATGAGGAAACCTTTTCGCCAGTAGTCATGCTTAAGTCAATCCGTATTCTTTTATCTATAGCAGCTCATCTCGATTATGAGATTGGGCAAATGGATGTCAAGACAGCTTTCCTTAATGGAAATCTTGAGGAAACCATCTATATGCAGCAACCAGAGGGATTCATTAAAGAAGGCCAAGAGCATCTTGTATGTAAGCTGAAGAGGTCTATTTATGGACTTAAACAAGCTTCTAGGTATTGGAACATTCGCTTTGATCAGGCAGTCCAGTCATATGGATTTGATCAATGTCCAAGCGAAGCATGCGTGTATAAGAAATGTGAGGGAAATGCAGTGGTTTTTCTAGTGCTTTATGTTGATGACATTTTACTCATTGGAAACAATGTTAAGATGTTGTCTTTAATAAAGGCATGGTTGTTCAAACAATTTGAAATGAAGGACTTAGGTGAAGCAGCATACATCCTTGGGATCAAACTTATAAGGGATCGCAAGAAAAGGATGTTGGCTTTATCTTAGGAGCCCTACATAGATGACGTATTAGCTCGTTTTAACATGCAGGACTCCAAGAAGGGTAATTTACCCTTCAGACATGGAGTTACTCTATCAAAGAGGCAGTGTCCTTCGACACCTAAGGAGATAGAGAACATGAAGGCAGTTCCTTATGCTTCGACATGTGGGAGCCTAATGTATGCAATGTTATGTACGAGGCCTGATATCTGCTTTGCCGTAGGCATGGTTAGCAGATACCAGTCAAACCCAGCACAGGAACATTGGAGTGCCGTAAAAGCAATACTCAAGTACCTGCGAAGGACTAAGGAGTATATGATGGTTTACAAGTCCTCTGATTTATTGCCTCTGGGATATACCGATTCGGAATTCCAGACGGATAAGGATAAGAGAAAGTCCACCTCGGGATGTGTTTTTACTTTGGGAGGTGGAGCCGTAATATGGAGGAGTGTGAAGCAGAAATGCATCGCAGACTCAACCATGGAAGCCGAATATGTGGTAGCCTCTGAGGCAGCCAAAGAGGCTATATGGTTCCGAAACTTCCTGCTGGATTTGGGTGTGGTTCCTAATCTGCCACAGCAAATCACGATTTATTGTGATAACACTGGTGCTGTGGCGAATACCAAGGAACCACGGGCCCATAAGGCAGCAAAACACATAGAGCGTAAGTATCACCTCATACGACAGTTCGTTAAGCGAGGAGATATCATTGTGGCTGATATAGCATCAAAGGATAACCGGGCAGATCCTTTCACGAAGAGCTTTCCAGTTAAGGCTTTTCAGGAGCACGTGGAAGCGATAGGAGTCAGATACTTTGTCACATAGTTATATATAGTTGGTAGTGGATTGCTTGTAATAGACACTGATATATTCAAAGAATATCTTGAGTATAAGTGGGAGATTGTTAGGGTTATACTGAAATATTCATTTGAAGTATATAACAATTATTTGAGAATCTTGAATGCATGTTTTCACATTGTCTGTATATTATATATTGTAGACAATCTAGTATCAAATGGGATAGCAGAAGATTAGATTGTCAGACTCCTTATATAATATAATAAGGGTTCACAGTCGAGGTGGTGTTAGACAAACCACTGGAACGGCTGAAGTATTATTTGGAAATAGTTTATCTTGACTATTGAATAATACTTATATACTTTGTGTATATTGAACGGGATCAAAATAGTAGAATAATTGTCTCTTTAATTCTGACAATAAAGAACTAAGATTCCATGATGTTATTAATGCTTAAGTTCTTAATCCGGATATAGTGATTGACACTTGTATTTAATGCACATGCCTTGACTCATAAATTAAGTAATTTATTTTAAATTACGAATTTATGTATTGGGCAATGACATTATATACAGAGTGGGATATTGACTATAAAAGGAAACCGTGTCCGAAAAATATATTCGGGTGATGATGTCCTCTTGAAAGCTCATAAAGATAATTATGCTTTAGTCCTGCAGGCAGATTTGTTCTTGCATAATTATAAGGTTGAGTGGATGATCAAGGATAAAAGATATTGATTAAATTAATTGTCAGAAATTAATTTAATTAATGGACATGCGATATCTTAAACATGGGGAATTTATAAGCAATTAATATGGGAGCCGAATTAAATAATTAATTTACGGAATTAGGAAAGGTAGTGCAAATATTAGTTCTTTAGTGGATAGAATTAATATTTAATGACATTGGGCCTGGCCCGGAATGTCATTAGAAGGCCTGACCTAATGATCCATGATCCCTGCTGTAGCCTATATATATTCTCGTTCTCCTAAAGCTGAAAGACACACCAAAACGAATTAATCCTAGAGTCAGAGAGAGACAGACGTTTTTCTCAAGGAGACAGCTAGGGTTTTGGGTTTTCGGAGCTTTAAGGAGAGGCACACCTTGGGAGATCGAAGGCCACACTTCGTCCAAGGAGAATCAAGGAATACAGTAGAAGACGTGGATTTGAATCGCTTGCGTCGTAGCGATTGAGGTTAATATTTTGTTCGAACTTTTAATAGTATCATAAAACGCAGGGCCAAGATCCGATTGTTCCTACAAAGACAACTTCCCTTAATGGAAATCTTGAGGAAACCATCTATATGCAGCAACCAGAGGGATTCATTAAAGAAGGCCAAGAGCATTTTGTATGTAAGCTGAAGAGGTCTATTTATGGACTTAAACAAGCTTCTAGGTATTGGAACATTCGCTTTGATCAGGCAGTCCAGTCGTATGGATTTGATCAATGTCCAAGCGAAGCATGCGTGTATAAGAGATGTGAGGGAAATGCAGTGGTTTTTCTAGTGATTTATGTTGATGACATTTTACTCATTGGAAACAATGTTAAGATGTTGTCTTCAATAAAGGCATGGTTCAAACAATTTGAAATGAAGGACTTAGGTGAAGCAACATACATGCTTGGGATCAAACTTATAAGGGATCGCAAGAAAAGGATGTTGGCTTTATCTCAGGAGCCCTACATAGATGACGTATTAGCTCGTTTTAACATGCAGGACTCCAAGAAGGGTAATTTACCCTTCAGACATGGAGTTACTCTATCAAAGAGGCAGTGTCCTTCGACACCTAAGGAGATAGTGAACATGAAGGCAGTTCCTTAGGCTTCGGCATGTGGGAGCCTAATGTATGCAATGTTATGTACGAGGCCTGATATCTGCTTTGCCGTGGGCATGGTTAGCTGATACCAGTCAAACCCAGGATAGGAACATTGGAGTGCTGTAAAAGCAATACTCAAGTACCTGCGAAGGACTAAGGAGTATATGCTAGTTTACAAGTCCTCTGATTTATTGCCTCTAGGATATACCGATTCGGATTTCCAGACAGATAAGGATAAGAGAAAGTCCACCTCGGGATGTGTTTTTACTTTGGGAGGTGGAGCCGTAATATGGGGGAGTGTGAAGCAGAAATGCATCGCAGACTCAACCATGGAAGCCGAATATGTGGCAGCCTCTGAGGCAGCTAAAGAGGCTATATGGTTCCGAAACTTCCTGCTGGATTTGGATGTGGTTCCTAATCTGCCACAACAAATCACGATTTATTATGATAACACTGGTGCTGTGGCAAATACCAAGGAACCACGGCCCATAAGGCAGCGAAACACATAGAGCGTAAGTATCACCTCATACGACAGTTCGTTAAGCGAGGAGATATCATTGTGGCTGATATAGCATCAAAGGATAACCGGGCAGATCCTTTCACGAAGAGCTTTCCAGTTAAGGCTTTTCAGGAGCACGTGGAAGCGATAGGAGTCAGATACTTTGTCACATAGTTATATATAGTTGGTAGTGGATTGCTTGTAATAGACACTGATATATTCAAAGAATATCTTGAGTATAAGTGGGAGATTGTTAGGGTTATACTGAAATATTCATTTGAAGTATATAACAATTATTTGAGAATCTTGAATGCATGTTTTCACATTGTCTGTATATTATATATTGTAGACAATCTAGTATCAAATGGGATAGCAGAAGATTAGATTGTCAGACTCCTTATATAATATAATAATGGTTCACAGTCGAGGTGGTGTTAGACAAACCACTGGAACGGCTGAAGTATTATTTGGAAATAGTTTATCTTGACTATTGAATAATACTTATATACTTTGTGTATATTGAACGGGATCAAAATAGTAGAATAATTGTCTCTTTAATTCCAAGAATATTCTCCACTTATTCCAAGCTAGCTCATACTCTTCCAATTTCCTAAAATTCAGAAAAAAAAAAAAGTGAGAGAATATAAAAAAAAAACTAATCCGAAAAATTAAAAATTAAGGCGCGAAAATTAATTTTAGTCCCCGGCAGCGGCGCCAAAAACTTGATGTGCTAAAAATCGCAAGTGCACGATCCCGTTTTAGTATATTTAGATTCGTACCGAAGAGACTAGATTATTTTCGCAAATTCCCTAATTTCTAATTTAGGCGAATTAGAACAATTAAATTTTTGGGTGAGAGAGTTTTGATTTTTCTAAATCAACAAAAAGAATATAAAAAAGAAACAAAAGAAAACGAAAAGTAAGCAGCAGTGAAGTGTCTGTTGGATACCGTGTGAACTCGTAAAACAACATGAACAGCAATGTAACCGAGAAACAGTAATACAAGCAGGCAGCAGATTATTATAAAAACTAAAAAAAAAAAAGAAAATAAAACAAAAGCAGCGTGGCGTAAAAAAAGAAATAAAAAAAGAACAGTAAACTAAGAAATCAACCAGATCAGTAGTATTCGAGTACGCGCTGACGCTGTCGCAGATCCACCAAAAGCTAACTACTGGAATTTATGGAGGTGCCCGGAATAGCTTAAATCTCGCCGGAAAATTAATTTGACCGGAAAATCTAGCCATTCAAAATATTTCTAATCAAACCCCACTAACCTCTAAACCAAATTTAACACTAAATTCTACACTAAATAGCCCCTAAACTACCCATTTCTTGATCAAAACAAGATTTAAACCAAACCAAAACAACTCCAAACTATACCAAACTTCAAATCTAGCCTATATAAAATATAACTAACCAAAACCCACTAACCTCAAGTCAAAATCATAAACTAAAATTTACACCAAAAAGCCCCAAAATCAAGAACAAAGAGAACACCAAATCTTAACAAACTAACTCCAAATCAAACAAAACTTCAAAACTAACTTATCTACCATGTTTCTAACAAAACCCCCTCAAACTAAAAGCTAAAATCAAAATCTAAAATACTAAACCATTGAACCCACTAATAATATTGAGAATTAAAAGGGGCTCAATCTAAATACTAAAAAAATGCAAGCTTAAAACATATAATTAGGCTCCTTTCAATCCACAAGTAATTTTGAGTCTCATGCGGTTAGAGAAAGATTTCATAGCCTAGAAGTAAAAGGAAAGAGCAAGATTTAAGAACAAAAATGAATACTTGTATTAATATAAAAAAAGTGTTTACAAATTTAGAGTGCTACTACTAGATCTACTACATAAAAGAGAGGCTACTTAAAATATGAACTCCTAGGTTGGTTGAAACATGATGGGGAGGTGTGTATTTATAGGGGGAAATTAGGGTAGAGGGGGGGTGTAGGTATCCCATCTAGATGCTTCCTTGAGAATATTCCCCTATGATCCTTTTCTTCCCATTTTTTTTTCCCTTTTTGCTTTATTCTTTTATTTCTTCAAGCTTTTGCAATTTTCCTAAAAAAAGACAAATAAACAAATAAATAAGTGAGAACAAGCAATAATTAGGCATTTAAAATATACAAAAATATGCACCTATCAAACTTCCCCATACCTATATTTTGCTCGTCCTCGAGTAAAATCAAAAAAAAGAAAATAAACTAAGAAAACTAGATGCGATTCCTAGGCTCCTTTTCGTAGGCGTGACGGGTGATTTTAGGTTCACCAACCCGTTTAACTCGTAGACGATCTCTACAAGAGGAGTGTTGTCTCCTAAGGGTTTACAGAAGATATACCCATAAAATCTTCGAGACATTCTAGCAAGTGTATACTCGACTCTACTCTAATTTCGTTGGTGTTAACAAAAAGCGTTTTTAAGGAAAATACGACTTAAAGACTCATCTACTAATAATCAAGATACAGTTGTCTCTAATCTACTTGAATTGACACAAAAATTTACTAGAAATCCAAGGAGTGTAAGTAATTTAAGGCCTTTGATGGATCCTAATCGTCTAATAACATTTTCTCTTTTTCAACCAATTTTGAACTGACCCAATCTCTATCGAAACAAATATCTAGCCAAACTTCACAAACTCTTATTCTTCTCTTTTTTTTCTTCTTCTTTTTCTTTTTGTATTGACTTTATTTTGTCCGTTTTCTTAGGCAAACATTGTTACCCATGTAGCGAGCTTTAGGTCAGTGACTCCCAAACCAAACGGTCTTAGGGCACTAGGTTTTGAAATCCCCCTACGGACTTAATTGCTCGAGTAACAAAGGCCACAAAACGAGACTAGCCAATCTACTTTTGCCCATTTATCTAAAGATTTTATCTATAAAGAACAATGGGTATTGAAGTAGTTATTCTATTTTTTTTTCTATCTCTTTTTTCTTTTTTTTTTCTATTCTTTTTTTTTTCTCTTTTTTTATTCGCAAAGGTTTGATTCGACATTGTTTCAACATGTGGGTTCTCTCTCAGGTATCGAATAATATCACTAGACAATCTCTCCATCAAAGGTCTTGTGCAAACGTGTGTGCCATCTTGGAATTTAAAGTACAAATCGGTCGATACAAGTTTCAAAAAGACAACCTTACTTAACTACGTTCAAATTATCTAAAAGACACTACATATATATACTTTTCGAAAACATGCTAAACACCAACTACTCATAAATCTCGAGTGAGGGAAAGACAACTTAGATAAAACATCTCTATTTTTGGATTTTTCTAATTTTTCATTTTTTAGGTTTTTTCATTTTTTAAGAACTACACTAAAGCCCTCCCCATACCTAAATCATGCATTGTCCTCAATGTATGAAAAAAAGAGAATTAAAATGAGAGAGTAAAGAGAAAAATACCTGAAATGGATATGAAGGGGATTCTTATTAACGAATGAAACACTAACACGACCCACACACTCACACATTTCCTTCCCCATACCTGAACTTCACGAGGGAAGGTTCTAAGAAGAACCAAATCAACCAATTCCGGAAGGAAAGATGGGAGGAAGCTTCGAGAAAGAGTCAAAATGTGTTCGAAAATTTTTAGGCACAAAAACTTTCTCTAGCATGTGACAATCGTTCATCCCTATAGGACAAGTATCACTAATGTTCTCCCTAAACCAACTTAATGCTTCTTTATTATCAAGCAAATACGAGACTATGAAATTTTGGTCATAGGATAAATCACTAGGAATGATGTAAGAACTGACGTCATCCTTTCCTAAGGCACTATGTGAATGATGGAACCATGAGTCAAATGTCGGTGGTTCACCAACATGACTCGCAAAATCGGGCCTAGGGTTCACACTAACAATCTCGGGTGGAGTTTCCCATTTTGAACAAATGTCGTTCAATTCTCCTAACAACTCCTCCGAGGTCAACTCTTTCAAAGACTCATGATACGCTCTATTATTCTCGTGGTTGACTTTGAAGTCCTCATTAAGAAGAGACTCAATCTCACTATCCTCAAAGCTAGACCATGTGACAAACTTGTTGACCACATTAACCCCTATTGGTTGTTCATAAAGCTCGTTGGGTTCTTTTCCTACATTGAAAATATTTAAGTCAATGGTCATGTTTCCGAATGTGAGCTTCATAG
Organism: Daucus carota subsp. sativus; assembly: GCF_001625215.2. NCBI lineage: Eukaryota > Viridiplantae > Streptophyta > Magnoliopsida > Apiales > Apiaceae > Daucus > Daucus carota. The sequence goes on from NC_030381.2 coordinate 9,047,512, forward strand.
AACCATTCCTACAATTGATTAAGGCATTGGATGTGGCAAGAAAAGGTCGTCCTAAAATGATAGGAATTTGGTTTTTAGGATTCGAGACGGGTTGAGTCTCGAGAACAACAAAGTCAACGGGAAAGATAAAATCACCGATTTTGATTAGCACATCCTCAATAATCCCCTTTGGCATTTTAATAGAACGATCGGCAAGTTGAAGGGTCATATTGGTGGTCTTGAGATCTCCTAAACCTAGGGCTTGATAGACCGAGAAAGGAAGAAGATTCACACTCGCTCCTAAATCAAGTAAAGCTTTATCCACAAAAGTATTGCCTATGACACAAGAAATTGTAGGACAACCGGGGTCCTTATATTTCACGGGAATTTGATTCGAGAGAATCGAGCTAACTTGCGAGGTCAAAAATGCTTTCTTAGGAACATGGGTGGTTCTCTTATGGGTACACAAATCTTTTAGACACTTAGCATAAGAAGGAACTTGTTGAATGGCATCTAAAAGAGGAATGTTTATCTTGACTTGTTTAAAAACCTCTAGAATTTGTTCCATTTGGGCCGATTGTTTAGGGCGAATGAGTCTTTGTGGGTAAGGAACCTTTGGCTTGTAAACTTCTTCGTTGGGTTTTTGAGAGATAGGCCCAGGACTAGGTTCACTCATAGACTCACGGACTCTAGAACATTCGGGTTTGTCATGATTAGTGCTAGACAAAGAAGGATTTGTTTTAGGAATCGACTCCTCATTAATGTTATCACCAACTTTGTTATCCACTTGATTTCCCGACCTTAGAGAGATAATCGCATTAACATTCTCGTGGGGTCTTTGATTAAGAGGAAATTTCGGATTGACCTCGGGTTGACTTGGGAATTTGTTTTTCTCGCGCTCACACAACGTGCTAGCTAATTGACTCAATTGGGCCTCTAACTTAGAAACGGCTTGCACATTAGAATGCAAAAGTTGCCTATCTTGGGCTAGGGTTGTCATGAAAGTTTGTTGTGATTGAGTCAAATTAGTTTGCGATTTAACTAAGGCCTCAATGTTTTTCTCTAAGGAGTTAAGTCTCTTATCCGATTCATTAAACCCGGGAGGATTCGAGGGAGCTTGACTCGAGTTTTGATAATTCGGAAAAGAATTGGGATTGGGCCTTTGAAAATTTGGTTGTGGATTTTGAAAATTTTGACCTTGGGTCCACGAGAAATTCGGGTGATTCTTCCACCCGGGGTTGTAAGTAGGTGCAAATGCATCATTTCTAGGATTTTGGAACATCGCATTTACTTGTTCAAGTTCGTGCGAAGGTTGGGTTCCGGGATTTTGAAAATTATAATTAGGGAACATGGACATTTGTGGGGGAGATTTACTAGTTTCTAAAGCTTCGAGTCTCCTAGTTAGGGTAGCTAATTTGGCATCGGTTGCCACATTGTTTCCTATCGAGTGCAAACCCCTAGAGCTAGATGACTCGATCGACGTTTTGGGTTCCCTAGTTGATTCCCACAACATCGTCTTCTCGGCTAAGTCCTCGAAAAATTCCCACCCTTGGTCCTCATCTTTATCCATGAATTTTCCTTGGCACATATACTCTAACAAAGCGGTTGTTTGAGTATCTAAGGCCTCGTAAACAATTTTGCAAAGTCTCCATTTTTCTATTCCATGGTGGGGGCATTGTGATAAAAGATTTTTAAAACGATCAAAGAATTTCCAAAAAGACTCATTTTCCCTTTGATGGAATTGATTTATTTCATTTGTAATTCGAGTCGTTTTATGGTTTGGAAAATACTTTTTAAGAAACATTACCACAAACCCCTCCCAAGTGGAAATTGAATTAACGGGAAGACTATACAACCATTTTTTAGCATTTTCTTTTAAAGCGAAGGTGATTAGTCTAAGCCGAATGGAGTCTTCACTCAATTGTTGGAGTTTTTGTAAACCACAAACCTCCTCAAATTCTTGGATAAAAAGGTAGGGATCCTCACTTTCACTCCCTAAAAACTTAGGCAACATACTAATGTGATGTGCCTTAATCTCGAAATTATTCCCATTAACGGGAGGAAGGGTAATGCACGATGGTTGAGCGGAACGGGATGGGTAACAGCGGTCTTTAAGAGACAATGCCATGTTTACTATCGGTTCGCTAGCTTCTATGGGTTCGGAGTCCGAAGAGGACGAGGGAATCTCGATTATAGGTCTCACTAATCTAGATGACTCGTTCCTAACCCAAGTAGTTCGCATAAACAAGATAGTAAACACGTAGCAAGTAAGTGCGAAAAATTAAAACACACAAAAGAAAGGGTGTAAAAGAGAAAGAAAAACCTAAATCTAGGGTTCCCTAATAAAAATGAACTAGACCTTGCTCCTAACGTTAAGGACCACCAAAAACTCAACAAATCCAAAATTATTCGGACCAGTTTGGCCAGTTTGGAGCAGGCATTGCCAAGAGGCCAATCTCCGCGCTTAGACACCAAACCTTAATCGGCCAGGTAAGCTTTCGCTTGCCTTAGACACCGAAGAGTCGGAATAATTAAAGATTACCTCGTCTTTTAGGTACCTTCCTAATTGAGCGCCAAATCCTAGGGGCTAACGTCTAATTCATTTTATTAAAAGGCTAAGGAAATGCAAAATGTGGAAATTAAGTTGTTGTGGGCCAAGGAAAGAGTGATGAAATCCCTTCCCTTATCTTGTGAGTGGGTTTTGCCCTTAAGATTTATTTAAAATGATGCTCCACACAACGAGATAATTAAAGCGGTAAACAACTATGGATGCTCTAAACTACGTGTTTTATCTAAAGAAAGAAAGAAAATTAACGTACCTTTGGGTCCTCCAGCGATCACCACAATTTAAGGTACGAAAATTTAAAAACAAAAATTAAAAACTAGATGATGTGCCCTAAGTGATTAAATGCATGATGCAACACATAAGTAATTCTATCTAATATTTTTTGGATTTTAAAATTTTTAATTTGTTTGTGATTTTTTTAATTTTCAATTTTTTTGTGATTTTATAAATAAAATAAATTGAAATAGGAGAGAGATACAAGTTACCCAAGCAAGCTTCCAATACTCCAAGAATATTCTCCACTTATTCCAAGCTAGCTCATACTCTTCCAATTTCCTAAAATTCAGAAAAAAAAAAAGTGAGAGAATATAAAAAAAAAACTAATCCGAAAAATTAAAAATTAAGGCGCGAAAATTAATTTTAGTCCCCGGCAGCGGCGCCAAAAACTTGATGTGCTAAAAATCGCAAGTGCACGATCCCGTTTTAGTATATTTAGATTCGTACCCAAGAGACTAGATTATTTTCGCAAATTCCCTAATTTCTAATTTAGGCGAATTAGAACAATTAAATTTTTGGGTGAGAGAGTTTTGATTTTTCTAAATCAACAAAAAGAATATAAAAAAGAAACAAAAGAAAACGAAAAGTAAGCAGCAGTGAAGTGTCTGTTGAATACCGTGTGAACTCGTAAAACAACAAGAACAGCAATGTAACCGAGAAACAGTAATACAAGCAGGCAGCAGATTATTATAAAAACTAAAAAAAAAAAGAAAATAAAACAAAAGCAGCGTGGCGTAAAAAAAGAAATAAAAAAAGAACGGTAAACTAAGAAATCAACCAGATCAGTAGTATTCGAGTACGCGCTGACGCTGTCGCAGATCCACCAAAAGCTAACTACCGGAATTTATGGAGGTGCCCGGAATAGCTTAAATCTCGCCGGAAAATTAATTTGACCGGAAAATCTAGCCATTCAAAATATTTCTAATCAAACCCCACTAACCTCTAAACCAAATTTAACACTAAATTCTACACTAAATAACCCCTAAACTACCCATTTCTTGATCAAAACAAGATTTAAACCAAACCAAAACAACTCCAAACTATACCAAACTTCAAATCTAGCCTATATAAAATATAACTAACCAAAACCCACTAACCTCAAGTCAAAATCATAAACTAAAATTTACACCAAAAAGCCCCAAAATCAAGAACAAAGAGAACACCAAATCTTAACAAACTAACTCCAAATCAAACAAAACTTCAAAACTAACTTATCTACCATGTTTCTAACAAAACCCCATCAAACTACAAGCTAAAATCAAAATCTAAAATACTAAACCATTGAACCCACTAATAATATTGAGAATTAAAAGGGGCTCAATCTAAATACTAAAAAAATGCAAGCTTAAAACATATAATTAGGCTCCTTTCAATCCACAAGTAATTTTGAGTCTCATGCGGTTAGAGAAAGATTTCATAGCCTAGAAGTAAAAGGAAAAAGCAAGATTTAAGAACAAAAATGAATACTTGTATTAATATAAAAAAAGTGTTTACAAATTTAGAGTGCTACTACTAGATCTACTACATAAAAGAGAGGCTACTTAAAATATGAACTCCTAGGTTGGTTGAAACATGATGGGGAGGTGTGTATTTATAGGGGGAAATTAGGGTAGAGGGGGGGTGTAGGTATCCCATCTAGATGCTTCCTTGAGAATATTCCCCTATGATCCTTTTCTTCCCATTTTTTTTCCTTTTTGCTTTATTCTTTTATTTCTTCAAGCTTTTGCAATTTTCCTAAAAAAAGACAAATAAACAAATAAATAAGTGAGAACAAGCAATAATTAGGCATTTAAAATATACAAAAATATGCACCTATCAACATGCGATATCTTAAACATGGGGAATTTATAAGCAATTAATATGGGAGCCGAATTAAATAATTAATTTACGGAATTAGGAAAGGTAGTGCAAATATTAGTTCTTTAGTGGATAGAATTAATATTTAATGACATTGGGCCTGGCCCGGAATGTCATTAGAAGGCCTGACCTAATGATCCATGATCCCTGCTGTAGCCTATATATATTCTCGTTCTCCTAAAGCTGAAAGACACACCAAAACGAATTAATCCTAGAGTCAGAGAGAGACAGACGTTTTTCTCAAGGAGACAGCTAGGGTTTTGGGTTTTCGGAGCTTTAAGGAGAGGCACACCTTGGGAGATCGAAGGCCACACTTCGTCCAAGGAGAATCAAGGAATACAGTAGAAGACGTGGATTTGAATCGCTTGCGTCGTAGCGATTGAGGTTCATATTCTGTTCGAACTTTTAATAGTATCATAAAACGCAGGGCCAAGATCCGATTGTTCCTACAAAGACAACTTCCCTTAATGGAAATCTTGAGGAAACCATCTATATGCAGCAACCAGAGGGATTCATTAAAGAAGGCCAAGAGCATTTTGTATGTAAGCTGAAGAGGTCTATTTATGGACTTAAACAAGCTTCTAGGTATTGGAACATTCGCTTTGATCAGGCAGTCCAGTCGTATGGATTTGATCAATGTCCAAGCGAAGCATGCGTGTATAAGAGATGTGAGGGAAATGCAGTGGTTTTTCTAGTGATTTATGTTGATGACATTTTACTCATTGGAAACAATGTTAAGATGTTGTCTTCAATAAAGGCATGGTTCAAACAATTTGAAATGAAGGACTTAGGTGAAGCAACATACATGCTTGGGATCAAACTTATAAGGGATCGCAAGAAAAGGATGTTGGCTTTATCTCAGGAGCCCTACATAGATGACGTATTAGCTCGTTTTAACATGCAGGACTCCAAGAAGGGTAATTTACCCTTCAGACATGGAGTTACTCTATCAAAGAGGCAGTGTCCTTCGACACCTAAGGAGATAGTGAACATGAAGGCAGTTCCTTAGGCTTCGGCATGTGGGAGCCTAATGTATGCAATGTTATGTACGAGGCCTGATATCTGCTTTGCCGTGGGCATGGTTAGCTGATACCAGTCAAACCCAGGATAGGAACATTGGAGTGCTGTAAAAGCAATACTCAAGTACCTGCGAAGGACTAAGGAGTATATGCTAGTTTACAAGTCCTCTGATTTATTGCCTCTAGGATATACCGATTCGGATTTCCAGACAGATAAGGATAAGAGAAAGTCCACCTCGGGATGTGTTTTTACTTTGGGAGGTGGAGCCGTAATATGGGGGAGTGTGAAGCAGAAATGCATCGCAGACTCAACCATGGAAGCCGAATATGTGGCAGCCTCTGAGGCAGCTAAAGAGGCTATATGGTTCCGAAACTTCCTGCTGGATTTGGATGTGGTTCCTAATCTGCCACAACAAATCACGATTTATTATGATAACACTGGTGCTGTGGCAAATACCAAGGAACCACGGCCCATAAGGCAGCGAAACACATAGAGCGTAAGTATCACCTCATACGACAGTTCGTTAAGCGAGGAGATATCATTGTGGCTGATATAGCATCAAAGGATAACCGGGCAGATCCTTTCACGAAGAGCTTTCTAGTTAAGGCTTTTCAGGAGCACGTGGAAGCGATAGGAGTCAGATACTTTGTCACATAGTTATATATAGTTGGTAGTGGATTGCTTGTAATAGACACTGATATATTCAAAGAATATCTTGAGTATAAGTGGGAGATTGTTAGGGTTATACTGAAATATTCATTTGAAGTATATAACAATTATTTGAGAATCTTGAATGCATGTTTTCACATTGTCTGTATATTATATATTGTAGACAATCTAGTATCAAATGGGATAGCAGAAGATTAGATTGTCAGACTCCTTATATAATATAATAATGGTTCACAGTCGAGGTGGTGTTAGACAAACCACTGGAACGGCTGAAGTATTATTTGGAAATAGTTTATCTTGACTATTGAATAATACTTATATACTTTGTGTATATTGAACGGGATCAAAATAGTAGAATAATTGTCTCTTTAATTCTGACAATAAAGAACTAAGATTCTATGATGTTATTAATGCTTAAGTTCTTAATCCGGATATAGTGATTGACACTTGTATTTAATGCACATGCCTTGACTCATAAATTAAGTAATTTATTTTAAATTACGAATTTATGTATTGGGCAATGACATTATATACAGAGTGGGATATTGACTATAAAAGGAAACCGTGTCCGAAAAATATATTCGGGTGATGATGTCCTCTTGAAAGCTCATAAAGATAATTATGCTTTAGTCCTGCAGGCAGATTTGTTCTTGCATAATTATAAGGTTGAGTGGATGATCAAGGATAAAAGATATTGATTAAATTAATTGTCAGAAATTAATTTAATTAATGGATATGCGATATCTTAAACATGGGGAATTTATAAGCAATTAATATGGGAGCCGAATTAAATAATTAATTTACGGAATTAGGAAAGGTAGTGCAAATATTAGTTCTTTAGTGGATAGAATTAATATTTAATGACATTGGGCCTGGCCCGGAATGTCATTAGAAGGCCTGACCTAATGATCCATGATCCCTGCTGTAGCCTATATATATTCTCGTTCTTCTAAAGCTGAAAGACACACCAAAACGAATTAATCCTAGAGTCAGAGAGAGACAGACGTTTTTCTCAAGGAGACAGCTAGGGTTTTGGGTTTTCGGAGCTTTAAGGAGAGGCACACCTTGGGAGATCGAAGGCCACACTTCGTCCAGGAGAATCAAGGAATACAGTAGAAGACGTGGATTTGAATCGCTTGCGCCGTAGCGATTGAGGTTGATATTCTGTTCGAACTTTTAATAGTATCATAAAACGCAGGGCCAAGATCCGATTGTTCCTACAAAGACAACTTCCCTTAATGGAAATCTTGAGGAAACCATCTATATGCAGCAACCAGAGGGATTCATTAAAGAAGGCCAAGAGCATTTTGTATGTAAGCTGAAGAGGTCTATTTATGGACTTAAACAAGCTTCTAGGTATTGGAACATTCGCTTTGATCAGGCAGTCCAGTCGTATGGATTTGATCAATGTCCAAGCGAAGCATGCGTGTATAAGAGATGTGAGGGAAATGCAGTGGTTTTTCTAGTGATTTATGTTGATGACATTTTACTCATTGGAAACAATGTTAAGATGTTGTCTTCAATAAAGGCATGGTTCAAACAATTTGAAATGAAGGACTTAGGTGAAGCAGCATACATCCTTGGGATCAAACTTATAAGGGATCGCAAGAAAAGGATGTTGGCTTTATCTCAGGAGCCCTACATAGATGACGTATTAGCTCGTTTTAACATGCAGGACTCCAAGAAGGGTAATTTACCCTTCAGACATGGAGTTACTCTATCAAAGAGGCAGTGTCCTTCGACACCTAAGGAGATAGTGAACATGAAGGCAGTTCCTTAGGCTTCGGCATGTGGGAGCCTAATGTATGCAATGTTATGTACGAGGCCTGATATCTGCTTTGCCGTGGGCATGGTTAGCTGATACCAGTCAAACCCAGGATAGGAACATTGCAGTGCTGTAAAAGCAATACTCAAGTACCTGCGAAGGACTAAGGAGTATATGCTAGTTTACAAGTCCTCTGATTTATTGCCTCTAGGATATACCGATTCGGATTTCCAGACAGATAAGGATAAGAGAAAGTCCACCTCGGGATGTGTTTTTACTTTGGGAGGTGGAGCCGTAATATGGGGGAGTGTGAAGCAGAAATGCATCGCAGACTCAACCATGGAAGCCGAATATGTGGCAGCCTCTGAGGCAGCTAAAGAGGCTATATGGTTCCGAAACTTCCTGCTGGGTTTGGATGTGGTTCCTAATCTGCCACAACAAATCACGATTTATTATGATAACACTGGTGCTGTGGCAAATACCAAGGAACCACGGGCCCATAAGGCAGCGAAACACATAGAGCGTAAGTATCACCTCATACGACAGTTCGTTAAGCGAGGAGATATCATTGTGGCTGATATAGCATCGAAGGATAACCGGACAGATCCTTTCACGAAGAGCTTACTAGCTAAGGCTTTTCAAGAGCACGTGGAAGCGATAGGAGTCAGATACTTGGTCACATAGTTGTTATAGTTGGTAGTGGATTGCTTGTAATAGACACTGATATACTCAACGAATATCTTGAGTATAAGTGGGAGATTGTTAGGGTTATACTGAAATATTCGTTTGAAGTATATAACAATTATTTGAGAATCTTGAATGCATGTTTTCACATTGTCTGAATATTATATATTGTAGACAATCTAGTATCAAATGGGATAGCAGAAGATTAGATTGTCGAGTTCCTTATATAATATAATAAAGGTTCACAGTCGAGGTGGTGTTAGACAAACCACTGGAACGACTGAAGTATTATTTGGAAATAGTTTATCTTGACTATTGAATAATACTTATATACTTTGTGTATATTGAACGGGATCAAAATAGTGGAATAATTGTTTTTTTAATTCTGACAATAAAGAACTATGATTCTACGAAGTTATTATTGCTTAGGTTCTTAATCCGGATATAGTGATTGACACTTGTATTTAATGCACATGCCTTGACTCATAAGTTAATTAATTTATTTTAAATTACAAATTTATGTATTGGGCAATGACATTATATACAGAGTGGGATATTGACTATAAAAGGAAACCGTGTCCGAAAAATATATTCGGGTGATGATGTCCCCTTGAAAGCTCATAAAGATAATTATGCTTTAGTCCTGCAGGCAGATTTGTTCTTGCATAATTATATGGTTGAGTGGATGATCAAGGATAAAAGATATTGATTAAATTAATTGTCAGAAATTAATTTAATTGATGGACATGCGATATCTTAAACATGGGGAATTTATAAGCAATTAATATGGGAGCCGAATTAAATAATTAATTTACGGAATTAGGAAAGGTAGTGCAAATATTAATTTTTTAGTGGATTGAATTAATATTTAATGACATTGGGCCTGGCCCGGAATGTCATTGAAAGGCCTGACCTAATAGTCCATGATCCCTACTGTAGCCTATATATATATTCTCGTTCTCCTAAAGCTGAGAGAGACACCAAAAACAAATTCATCCTAGAGTTTGAGAGAGGCAGACGTTTTTCTCAAGGAGACAGCTAGGGTTTTGAGTTTTTGGAGCTTTAAGGAGAGGCACACCTTGGGAGATCGAAGGCCACACTTCGTCCAAGGAGAATCAGGGAATACAGTAGAAGACGTGGATTTGAATCGCTTGCGCCGTAGCGATTAAGGTTAATATTCTGTTCGAACTTTTAATTAGTATCATAAAACGCAGGGCCAAGGTCCGATTGTTCCTACAGGTATGTACACAGGTCATGTTCATGAACCAACTATTATATTAGAAGCTATAGCTTCAAAAGACTTGTGGATTTGGCATGCTTTTTTTTGGATTACCAGGGTCGTTGAATGATATTAATGTGTTAGATCGGTCTCTACTTTTTGAAGAATTAGCAGAAGGTCGCGGCCCTGAAGTGAGGTATACTATCAACGGGCATGAATATAACATGGGATATTATCCTGCTGATGGCATATATCCTTCTTGGCCAACTTTTGTCAAAACTATTCCAAAACCTCATGGTAACAAAAGAAAATATTTTGCAATTGCACAAGAATCTGTTCGAAAAGATGTTGAGAGAGCATTTGGAGTGTTACAATCTCGGTTTGCGATGATTCGTGGACCATCACGATTTTGGGATGTGGGCACAATGAAATACATTATGACAGCTTGTATAATGTTACATAACATGATCATTGAGGATGAAAGGGATTTACATGCCGAGGAACAACACTTTGATGCAGATGGTGAACCAACCGTTACCCGAATACCAAGTCATCCTAGTAGTCTGGGGGAATTCATACAAGTGCACCAGCAGATTCGAGATAAACAAGCTCATGTTCAGTTGCAAAATGATCTTGTTGAACATCTTTGGCAGATTCATGGCGGCGACTTGAATTAAATATTTCGTAAATTTCTATGTAATTTTTTTTAGTAATTGTTTAGTATTTTCTACGTAATTTGTTTTAGTAGTTGACTATGTAATTTACTATTGTAAGTGACTACATTATCTACTCTCGCAAATGTCTATGTAGTTTGCTTTTGAACACTACAAAGCACTGATTTATAAGAAGAATATATTAAAGCCTAATACACAATAATAACACAATAAAGTCAAATACATCAAAAAAATTACTACATTTTTTTCATTATATTAACTTTGAGGGCATCATAATATTTAGCAAGATCTGGTAGAATCTTGGTAGTGTCCATTGCCATGATGGATGCCTCATAAATCTGCCTTTCACGCTCTTCGTTCTGCCTTTCCCGGTCCTCCTTTGCTAAGCGGAGTTGCACCAATTCCTTTTGCAACTGCAAGCTCACTTGAATTGATTCCCTCCTTGAAGACGCAATGGCCAATGCATCATTCTGTATTGTTTTAAGAATTTCCAGACCCTCCTCAGCCTTTGCTTCATTTGCAGCTCTTTTTAACTTTTTGGCAGCCTTCCTCCCAATTGGGCGCTCTATCATTTCATCAGAATCAAGGCTCATAGGCATCTGAAGATTAACGGACTGTGAAGAAACCTCTTTTTCCTTAGCAGATTTGTTTTTGTTAGCCATACTAGCTTGATATTTCAGAGAAAACCTCAATGCATTCCGGTGGCGTACAAACATAAATTTTTCTTTCATTATTTTCTCGTACATCTCTATTGCTTGGTCTACCTGCATTTCAAGGAGCAAGGCAAAAATTTTACAAGAATGGACAGACACACTTAATATGTTACCAGAAATCTCGTCAATGTAACTATAATCAAGCATTACAATTCCAAATTCTTTTCGAAATCTTGTACACAGCAGATTCTGTTGAACAATCTTTGTAGCATTGTTTTTGTCAAATTTTTCAGTAATTTAATGAAAATTTCTGCAACTATTCAACATACCATTGTAGCAGTTTTCTGCAAAAATTTAATGAAAGAATTCTGCTGCAATTTTCAGTAGCTTTGCATAGAAATCTGCAGGAATTGTTAACAATTTTTTGCAGTTTTCTGCAGCAAAATTCTGAAACACTTTGAGGCCATTTTCTGCAGCAATTTTAGTCCATTTTCTGCAGTTTATTATAGAAGTTTTCAGCACATTTAGACAGAATTTTCTGCATAATTCTGGAGCAGTTTTTGTCAAATTCTGCAGTAATTTAATGAAAATTTCTGCAACTATTCAACATACCATTGTAGCAGTTTTCTGCAAAAATTTAATGAAAGAATTCTGCTTAATTCTCTTCCCATTACCTATTGATATATACAATTATTATTTTTCATGTTCCTGTGAATAGAAAGCCATCTTATGCTGTTAAACATACACTAGAAATCTAGTCAGTTAGACAGATCATTTCTCAATTTAGAACAGGCTAACTACGACACAAAACGGAAGAGATAAAAACATACCAAATGTAACTACATTCACTTATAATAACATAAAGTTACTGTATATAATTTATTGCAACAACTAAATTAGGTCGCTCGACAATTTAATGAGAATAATACAACAAAACTGTCCTCTATCAGCAAATACATATATTATTTGAGTGAAGCAACCATCTAACCAGATAATATTAGCTACAAAATGAGAGCTTATACTTATAGGAAAGAAATCAAATAACACAATCACGAAGCATTATCCTAACCAAACACAAGATAAAGCATATTTGATTGTAGAACCCGATGAACTTTGCCACTTTTTCATTAATTACGCACCATCGATTGCACAATGAATTAGCGGTTCTTTCACTTTGAAACCCTGCTTTATTTTCCTCAAAATAGTTCCAAATTCTATCCCAATAACGTGTATGTGTCTGATTGTTACCTTGCACCGAGTCCATACTCACATTTAACCAAGCAGAAATCAAGAGCATGTCCTCTTCTATTAAAAAGTTCTTCGACCTCTTTCTTTTTTTCGGTTTTACACCATCTTGTTGGGGTTGGGGTTGGGATTGAGATTGAGGGGGTGGTTGGGAAAACACATCTTCAACATCTTGCTGGGGTTGGGATTGAGATTGAGGGGGTGGCTGGGAAAACACATCTTCAAATTCAAACGAACCATTATTGAGTAATGATACAAATGAGCCTTCCATTTCTGTAAGACTCAAATCCCTAATTATGTATATACACAGCAGTCATAGATAATTTAGCAAATCATCAAACCTAATTAAACCTAATCGAAAATGATGTTTTCTGAATTGAAAGAAGAATCAATTACCTCTGTAGGAAGAATGGCGCGCAGTCTTGAGCGGGAACTGGAGCGGGAGATGACGTGGTGGGTTTTAGAGGACGTGAAGCTGATCAGCAAATATAAAGGACCGAGGAGCGTTATGTAAAAATTTAGCTAACAGTTGGGCTCCCTTGGAGAAGCCCAATTTTCACTGGATCGTTATATACGACTCAAACTGTTGCCACATCAGCGGTTTTAGCTAACAGTTCAACAGCCTTGGAGTTTCTCTTAGACGGTGTTATTTGTACAGATATATATGTTTTGCTCTTCCTTTTCTTTACTGGAAAAATTTATAGCAACGAACAAAATGTTCTAAATTAGCAGCCTGCAATATATACGGTTTCAAAGTTATAAATTTAATTACTATTAACTTCCTGCTGATTTACACATATTCCGAGTTGTATATTTAATTACTTTTAACTTTCTTTACTGATTTATTTTTCAAAATTGTACTCCCTCCATCTCTTTTTGTTTGTCCACAGTTGACTTTCAATGATAAAATTAATAATTTCTAATCAAAAATTACGGATAATTCTTTCATTATTTAAAAAAACTGAAACTTACATTCCGCATTAGTATGATATTGTTTACTCTGCATCGTAGTCAAACTTGTACGAATTTGTGTTTAAACATCTCCAGTAATTGAGTTGTTTAACTACTTATATTCAAGACAAATATTTTTTGTTTCTCTTACATGGACTTGGATTAACGCCCGCTCAACAATCACCGTTCAATTCAAGATATTTATACGGCTGCTACTCACATGTGTTCCTATTTTTACGGGACACAGTTCGACCACTTTCGTTGAAAAAATTTCGACATAAGCTGTCCATAATCTCCCATCATAATTTTGATCAATAACACATCCGCAGGTCGCATCTGCGGATCAACTTTTTGATCCGATACTAATAGTTGGATGGCGCAACACTCATTAACTCAACGATTGAAACAATGAAATATTAAATAAGTTGGCTATTGTTTTTTTTAGAAATAAATATAAAATATATATAAAAAAAGTGTAAACATCATTAATTTAAGATTATCCGAACACCAGTCTTGTTCTGCAGATTCATACATTCATAGCCCGTCGTGTCTTGTACTATATGACATAACCTTGTTGTATATATACACTTACGCAGCCAACATTTGTGATATGTTACAAATAAAAGAACTGCATGTGCATAATTTATTGAACTTAGCGGAACTCGTCTGAGTTACAAAATGATCAGAAACAAAGAATACTGGAGTTCAAAACAAATGAATGAATGTTAACAACAAAATGGGAAATTTGTAACTGAAGTAAATTCCCCGAACTCGAAATTCATCAGGAAAACGAGTTTTTCTTCTCTGATTTATCCAGGGACCGTTTTCTAAGCCCACTGAGTTGTCGTTCCCACACTTTCTTCGAAAATCCGTCTCTTTTACCATCATACCGATAGCTACCTCCGAAGGAATCAACCAAACTCATCTCATAATCATACATTTGTCAGGAAGCTGGATCAGAAAGGGTATCGTAAGCTTTCCGAATCTCCACGAAATTTCGCGTCGATTCTTCTCGGTTCGATGGAGAACAGACATCAGGATGATATTCGAGAGCCTTGCTTCTATAAGCCTTCTTGATTTCTTCAAACCCTACATTTTCCTTGGAGTTGAGAGAAAGTAGTTCATAGAAGTTGGCTCTCTCTTGTTTCGTTCCCATTGCAAGGAACCAGCCCAAAACATATACAAGGAGGCCCAAACCCGATAAGGGCAAAAGCGTCATTGACTAAATAAGAGAAGACAGGGGAGGCGGCTGGATATAGCCAATGTTTTAGGGATTATGTTTTTGATGTCTTTTGTGTAATGAAACACTAGGGTTGGGGGAGACCGTCGCTTCTCGAAGTGCGGCACTTATCTTGTAATCGTTAATTTCAGTTTAATCAAATAGCAGTATTCTGTGGGGTTTGGTGTTGGTTAGTAGTAGTTCATAGCAAAGTGGTATCAGAGCGACACGTTTCTGGATTTGGGATGGGTGCTCCGCCGTCTAATCAGTATCGAATCGAAGTGTTAGAGAAAGGCTGGAACGAGATGCGTTCCACAGTGGTTGAGCAGATCTCCGCGGCCGTCACTGGGGCCTCTCTCGATCTGCAACAAACCCTAAGCGGCCGTTTGTCTAAAGCGATGGATCTTGCTATTCAACGCCTCGATGACAAGGTTACGAAGTCGAAAGAGTTGCAGGACAGCCTCCTCAACCAACTTCGCTTGGAACAGTCCAAATTCCAAGATGAAGTGCGTCTCACCCTTGCTGGGTTGAAAACGGGGGGTCCTGAAGGAGAGGGCGATTTCTCTGATTTTTCGTGAATGGGCGAATTCGGCGACCCGGGTCGGGGTGGAGGTCATAGGGACTCCGGGTCGGGTAGGGTTTTTAATACGGGTCCCCAGATGGGGATGGGTACTGGATGGAGAATGAAGAAATTGGATCTCCAGGTGTTTGATGGGCACAACCCGGATGGGTGGATCCTCTGAGCGGAGCGCTATTTCAGTTTTTATCGATTAACTGAGGAGGAGAGGTTGGAGGCCGTTGTTGTTTCGTTGGATGGTGATGCCTTGTTGTGGTATCAGTGGGAACACCGTAGGAGGTCGTTAAGACGCTGGGAGGAGCTCAAGGGTTTGCTCTTGAAACAGTTTAGGCCGACCTCTGCCGGTTCACTCTATGAACAGTGGCTTAATCACAGTCAAACTAGCAGCGTGTTTGAATATCGAAGGGGGTTTATTGAGCTAATGGCCCCCCTTACTGGCGTGCCGGAAGAGATAGCAAAAGGCCAGTACATCAATGGGTTGCAGGAGGAGATTAAAGCGGAAATTCGGTTGTTGGGGCCAATCACTTTAGATCAGGCCATGGACATTTCCATTAAGGTCGAGGATAAGCTGATCTCCACTACAAATCGTTCTGGTAAAGGGAGCAGCTCGAGTTTTAAATCATCCCCAACTCATTACTCAGGTACATTCTTTAATTCCTCTAAGTCTGTGTCCAGTTCTTATAGCCCATCAGCACGGTCTATCTCTGTCCAGTCCCAGTCTGCGACTTCCCCTTCTAGCAGCTTTTCTAAAGACTCCAACAGGCTGCCGGTCGCCAAACCATTTGGGGAGGTGCGATGGCTCACTGATAAGGAGCTCCAGTTAAAACGGCAAAAGGGGGAGTGTTTTCGCTGTGATGATAAGTGGATGGTCGGTCATAGGTGTAAGAAGAAGGAGCTTAATGTCATATTGTTACAAGAAGATGGGGGAGAAGAGGAGGACTCACCCAAGTCTGATTCTGATGGGGTAGTTCTGGGGTTTGAGGAGCACCAGGGTAGTGAGCAGTTAGCTGTTTCGCTCAATTCCGTGGTGGGTCTCACTACGCCACAGACGATGAAATTGAAGGGGGGCAATCTAGGCACCGAGGTGGTTGTGTTGATTGATCCAGGAGCCTCGCATAATTTCATCTCGATTGATGCGGTGGCCAAATTGGGGATTCCTGTCACGTCCAATAAATCATTTGGGGTAACGTTGGGAACGGGTGAAGCAGTCCACGGACAGGGGGAATGGAGGCAGGTGGTGCTGGAATTACCCAATTTGACAGTAGTCGAGGATTATCTTCCATTGTGTTTGGGCAGTTCAGATGTGATCTTGGGAATTCAATGGCTGGAAAAACTCGGCACCATGACAGCAAATTGGAAAACACAGACTTTGGTGTTCAACTTGAATGGCCAGCAGGTTAAAATCCAAGGAGAACCATCACTCAATCGAAGCCAAATTTCGCTAAAGGCTATGCTTCGGACACTGCGAAAAGAGCGAAATGGGTTCTTGGTAGAGTTAAACCACATGTCCACACAGGCTAGTTCAGAGCATAAAACTGCAGAGGTGTTAAAGGGTCCAGACTTCTTGCAACCAGTGTTAAACAAATATGGTCGAGTGTTTGATATGCCCACTGGCCTTCCCCCAGCAAGAGATTCTGAGCACAAAATTGTCCTCAAAGAAGGTACGGATCCAGTAAGTGTGCGACCGTATCGATATCCACAAGTACAGAAAGATGAGATCGAAGCATTGGTCCGGGCTATGCTTACTGCAGGAATTATACAGGTTTCCCACAGCCCTTTCTCGAGTCCAGTGCTATTGGTTAAAAAGAAAGACGGTTCTTGGCGATTCTGTGTCGACTACCGCGCCCTAAACAAAGTTACCATCACTAATAAGTACCCGATTCCTGTAATTGACGAGCTGATAGATGAGCTCAACGGCTCCAAATTTTTCACCAAGTTGGATCTTAAGTCGGGTTATCACCAGATCCGATTTCGGGCAGCTGATGTACCAAAGACCGCGTTTAGAACTCACGAAGGACATTACGAGTTCTTAGTAATGCCCTTCGGGTTAACTAACGCACCGGCAACCTTCCAGGCACTGATGAACTCGATCTTTAAACCATTCCTTCGGAAGTTTGTCTTAGTTTTCTTCAACGACATCCTCGTCTATAGCCCAACACAAGAGATACATGTGCAACAGGTTGATATGGTGCTCCGAGTGTTGGAGGAAAATCAGTTGTACGCTAATGCCAAGAAGTGTGAATTTGGCAGACCAGAACTATCTTATTTGGGCCACATGATCTCGGGTGATGGAGTTTCGGTAGACGGTAGTAAAATTCAGGCAATGCAAGACTGGGCAATTCCTCGCTCTATCAAGGAATTACGGGGTTTTTTGGGTCTTACCGGATACTATCGGAAGTTTATTGCGGGATATGCCACGATTGCACACCCTCTTACTGAACAACTTAAAAAAGACCAATTTTGTTGGAGTGCTGCGGCTATGGAAGCTTTCAACAGTTTGAAGCCAGCCATGTTGAATACACCAGTACTGGCAATTCCGAACTTCAGCAAGCCCTTTGTGTTGGAGGCGGATGCATCGTGGGTGCGGTACTGCTTCAAGAGGGGCACCCGATCTCATATTTCAGTTAAGTACTTGGCCCTCGTGCTCGGGAAAAAGGGATTTATGAGAAGGAATTAATGGCGATAGTTTTCGCAGTATTGAAGTGGCGTCATTACCTATTAGGACGACATTTCCTCATTCGAATAGACCAGCAGAGTCTCAAGTACCTCATGGAGCAACGAGAAGTCAACCCGGCTTACCAGAAATGGGTAAGTAAATTGTTGGGGTTTAACTTTGAAATTCAATATCGAGCTGGTCGTACCAACATAGTGGTAGATGCGTTGTCTAGAAAGAACCCCGACCAAGATGAGTTGGGTTTATTATTAGCCTCCAGCTGGGCTCACTGGGAGAAATTCGAGCAGATAATTAAACAGGACCCTTTCATTCTCAAGCTGAGCGATGATATCTCGACTGGGCAATCAGTTCCTAAGGGGTATTTCCTTGACAGAGGGGTATTAAAGTACAAAGGGAGGCTGGTGATTCCTAACAGACTAGATATGGTGCAACCTTTGTTGTTCGAATACCATGACTCCCCTATGGCTGGGCACTCTGGGAGTTTGAAAACTTACCAACGACTGGCTTCTGATTGGTTTTGGCCGGGGATGCGTAAAGCAGTAACCCAATATGTCCAGGCTTGCTCCGTCTGCCAGCAACAAAAACACTCGACCCTCAGCCCAGCAGGTCTGCTTCAGCCATTGCCCATACCGGATAAAGTTTGGGAAGATATTTCCCTAGATTTCGTGGAAGGGCTTCCGAAATCTGAGGGCGTTGACACAGTTCTGGTAGTAGTCGATCGACTCACCAAGTACGCGCATTTTCTGACCTTGCGCCATCCCTTCACGACTCAGATGGTTGCAGATCGATTTGTGAAGGAAATTGTACGCCTACATGGGTTCCCTGCATCTATAGTCTCAGATCGAGACAAGATTTTCTTAAGCTTATTCTGGAGAGAGGTGTTTAGGCTGCAGGGTACCGCTCTGTGTAAGAGCACTGCTTACCACCCGCAATCAGACGGTCAAACCGAGGTAGTGAATAAGTGTTTGGAGACATACCTCCGTTGTTTTGTAAATGGAAAGCCAAAGAGCTGGGCTAAATGGATTCCTTGGGTAGAGTTTTGGTACAACTCTTCTTTTCATGTGTCTACAGGATTCACACCCTTCAAGGCTCTATATGGGCGAGACCCCCCTACTGTGGTTCGTGTACCAAGGGACCAAACAGCAGTCTCAACCTTGGAGGACCAGTTGTTGGAAAGAGATGCTATATTGGATGAGTTGAAGGTGAACTTGGTTCGCGCCCAACACCGTATGAAACATCAGGAGGACAGTTCTAGGAGGGATTTGGAGTTTCAGGTGGGGGAGAGGGTGTTTCTCAAGCTCCAACCTTACCGCCAACAAACAGTGCACCAGCGTTCTTGCAATAAACTAGCAGCCAAATTTTATGGTCCTTTTACTATTCTGCAGCGTGTGGGCAAGGTGGCGTACCGTCTTCAGCTGCCAGACTCATCAAGGATACACCCCGTGTTCCACATTTCACAGCTTAAAAAAGCTGTAGGTGCAGCTAATGTAATACCCACTCTTCCAGTACTGAAGGATGATTCCTTGTTGATTGACAGTAATCCAGAGCGAGTGTTGGGGATCAGGCATGTGTCAGGAGACAACCCAGCTGAAGTTGAGGTGCTGATTAAGTGGGAAGGACTGCCGGAGTATGAATCTACTTGGGAACCTTTTGCAGCTTGCGATAAGATGTTTCCAAACTTTCACCTTGAGGACAAGGTGGCTCTGTGGGCCGGGGGTGATGCAAGGAACCAGCCCAAAACATATACAAGGAGGCCCAAACCCGATAAGGGCAAAAGCGTCATTGACTAAATAAGAGAAGACAGGGGAGGCGGCTGGATATAGCCAATGTTTTAGGGATTATGTTTTTGATGTCTTTTGTGTAATGAAACACTAGGGTTGGGGGAGACCATCGCTTCTCGAAGTGCGGCACTTATCTTGTAATCGTTAATTTCAGTTTAATCAAATAGCAGTATTTTGTGGGGTTTGGTGTTGGATAGTAGTAGTTCATAGCACCCATCTCCTTCACTCTGCATGATACTTTATTCACCCAGAAACGGCTACTTCTTATGGCTTTCGACTTGTAGAGATACGTAACATTTTTCACTGTATAATCAACATTTAGTTTTAGAGAGATTTCCATTGTGTGTAAGAGACCGGAGAGAATTTGAGTCAGAGAGATATGAATTGAAAGAGAGATGATGGGAGTTGGTTGATTATATAGGAGCCTGAGACCAAAAACTGTGCGATTAGAATAGAATAAAATGCTAACAAATAGAGGAATAGTAGGGAGAATAGGATTAAACAAACTTAAGTTAACGCGGCTCGTGTGGAACATAATTTATTATTGAATGTAAAATTAGCATTAAGCGAGTCGTCATTGGAGTTGAAACGGAAAATACTAGGTATCTGGTAGATATATTATTCAATTCGAGAATTCGGCAAGAGCAAGACCGCACGTACGCGTATATATACCCGCCATTTTAGGGCTTAAATCGTCAAATCCACCTCTGTAAATCAAGAAACATATACAGTCACTATCTGTAATATGATCATATAATATTAAATATTCTAGTTCTAGTTCTACTATCTAATATCACAACCCAAAATTCCTAGTTTTAGGCATCTTTCACATATATCACAAGTCAAGCTAGTTAAAGAGATACATGCTTAATATTTTCGGATGATGAGTTCTTAGTATAGCAATGACGAAAATATATATATGTACGTACAAGGCAGTTGAGGAAGTGCAGTCGAATGTTAATAATACTTAACTGATGGGAAAACAATATTGGATGAAAAAAATTGGATGAAAACAATATTTCTCCATTTATATGAATAAAAGTTAATATTTATTTCGTATTAATTATATCATGGCTTCTGGTTGTGTTGAAGTAAAACACATTCATTCATTTTCGAACAGAAAATATTAGAGTGAAAAGAAAAAATGTCTTTAATTATTACAAATATTTATGGGAAATTAGCCTACATACGTTTTTTAATGTAATAATTGCAAAACTACTGTCTCCATCATTTTATTGCAAATTTACGGTTTTATGAAAAAAAGAGTTAGAAACTTGCAAATATGCGTTAACAGCCCAACAACTCAGTTTCTCTCTCTAACATCTTAGTCTCCCTTCCTTCCCGCTTCTCTCTTGCCCTTTATCTTTTTCTCTCTTTCTATCTCTCTTCCTCACTGTTTATTTCTCTCCCCTGGCTCAGTGCATCCTCATTGTCTCCCGCCGTTCTCTCTCCCCTCCCTCTCATCAAATTTTTAGCCTCTAAGAGATGAATTATTGATTAGGGTTTCAAAATTTGGAAAAATCAAAAGTTGAATCTGGCTCGATTAAAGATATCATATAGATGTATGCATATGATTTTGTGTATATGTCTGTATGTGAGATTGCGTTGTTGGTTAATTAAGATTATTAATTAATTGTTAGTTGTCGTGGTTGTTGAGTTTGATTTTTTAGTTGCCTTTGTGGTTGCTTTTCTAATATTATTATTGGCCCCGCAGAGGCACTTTCTGCAACTTACTATGCAATTTAACATATTTTTAATAATTTTTTTAAAGTTACATTTGTAGTTGCAAATATGGTTGCTCGTAGCAGAAGTAGTTGCATATGCAAAATCGTATTTTTGCATAAATAAATTCGAAATTTGTATTTTTGCAATGTTCTTTAAAGCAAGATAGTATTTTCGCAAAAATCATTCTAGACATTGGTATTTATGAGAAAACCCAATATATATTTATAATTTAAAATTTGACATAGATAAAATAATATAGGTATGACCACAACTATCTAATAAAATTATAGATTATCTATATATTTGGTGATCATAATTTAGTTTATTATATACCATTGACATTTCCTAAATTTTTTTTAGCAATATATACATATATATACTTGTAAGTATAATCATATATTATAATATATGCGATTTCTCATGTAAAATCAAATATAATAAATTGGTAATAGTGAAAAACAGTAAGAACTTGGAATCTTAAAGCGTGTATCATCCTAACAAAAATATATTAAATATAGTTAAAATAATAATGACGAAATAGAAAAAAAAATTATCGAGATTAACATGCAATGCGAATGACTCTCTCAAAAAAAAAAACATGCAATACGGATTAGAGATACCATATACAATCGCGTTATAGGTAGTGTTTATCAACATCAACTTTCCGCGGAAAAGCTGGTGGAAAAATTATTTGGTTAATCTAAAAACAATGTTCCTAAATCGTCTTTTTAACAAAAAGCTCTTTTTCAACTTTTATCGGAAGTAATTATAGATTTCATTATCAAATCTCATAAAAATATTATTTTATATATTTTTACTCACAATATGTCAATATAAAAAGATTACATGAATCTTCCGACAACACTTTTTTCATCTGACACTTTTTATGACAGCACAATTATGAAAGCACGATAACTTTTAACAGCAACCAGCAGCTCTACCATATTCATCCCCTCATGAATTTAACCACACGCCCATTTCTCGGAAAGACTCAAATTATTACTCTTTTCCTTTTCAAGAAAGAATGGCTATATTTCTCGGAAAGACTCAAATTATTACTCTTTTCCTTTTCAAGAAAGAATGGCTATATTTTATGTTGGCCTTGTTTCTGCAGATTCATTCACACTGAGTTCTAGCCATACCAAACATGCATAACCGTTTTATACACTTGTGACGTAGCAAAAAATAGGCACAGGTTACAAATTCAAAGAACTTCATGTGCATAATTTATTGAACTTAGCGGAACTCGTCTGAGTTACAAAATGATCAGAAACAAAGAATACTGGAGTTCAAAACAAATGAGTGAATGTTAATGACAAACGTTTATCAAGTAACTGAAGTGACAATCCATTAGCTCGAAATTTATAAGGCAAACGAGTTTTTCTTCTCTGATTTATCCAGAGACCGTTTTCTAAGTCCACTGAGTTGTCGTTCCCACACTTTCTTCGAAAATCCGTCTCTTTTACCTTCATAAAGATAGCTACCTCCGAAGGAATCAACTAAACTCATCTCATAATCATACATTTGTCGGGAAGCCGGATCAGAAAGGGTATCGTAAGCTTTCCGAATCTCCACGAATTTTCGCGTCGATTCTTCTCGGTTCGATGGAGGACAGACATCAGGATGATATTCGAGAGCCTTGCTTCTATAAGCCTTCTTAATTTCTTCAAACCCTACATTTTCCTTGGAGTTGAGAGAAAGTAGTTCATAGAAGTTGGCTCTCTCTTGTTTCGTTCCCATCTCCTTCACTCTGCATGATACTTTATTCACCTTGAAACCGCTACTTGATACGGTTTTCGACTTGTACAGATACGGAACACTTTTCACCGTATCGATATTTAGTTTTAGAGAGATTTCCATTATGTGTAAGAGACTGGAGAGAATTTAAGTCAGAGAGATATGAATTGAAAGAGAGATTATGGAAGTTGGTCGATTATATAGGAGCCTGAGACCAAACACTTGCAATTAAAATAAAATAAAATGCTAACAAACGGAGGAATAGTACTAAAGAAATGATTAAACAAAGGTAGGTTAACGCGGCTCGTACATAAAAAATTTCATTGAATGTAAAATTAACTTTAAGTGAGTCCTCTTTGGCATTTAAAAATATTAATCTATTCGAGGATTCGGTAAGACCGCACGTACGCGTACCCTCTTCGTTCCCACGGCCTACTTTGTCAAGACTTCCTCCGTAAATAAGCTGTAAATTTCCAAGAAACATATACAATGTCACAACCTGTAATATGGTAATATATTAATTAAATGTTCTATGCAATATAGAAGATACAATTTGTCCCGGGGCTAAATTAGTTTTTCACATGACTAGCTCGGGCAATCATAGGTAATTTATACTCCCTCCGTCCCTCCCATTTCTTTACACTTTCTTTTTTGGGACGTCCCATCCAATTTTTTACATTTCAAAACTTACTCAAAATAGTCAATGGGTTCCATCACTTCTTCACTTTTATTTCCTTTTCACACTACTTTTACTTCACCATCTTGATAAGAAATGGGACGGAGGGAGTATAAGATAAGCGTTTAAATTGCATTTTAAAACAAAAGGACAAGAATTTAGTGTGCAGCTGTATCCCATGGATGCATGAATGTACCCACACGCACGTTTACCAGACAAACAAAATGAAAGAGTTGTTAGATTTTTTGCCGGCCGGCATTTTGCTGAATTTTTAGTGAGGAGGGTTACACGAAGTTTCATCAGTTTAGACTTTAGACCCATCGTCAAGAACAAAGTTGTAGGCCTTTCTTAATTAGTTTCTTAATAGCTAAGAGCAGGTTGAGGTATGGAATTAAGTTACTAATCATGATCTGGAGAATCTAGTCCTTCACTTAATTATTCCGCTGCAAATAAATTAATCCCAGATGTTTTGTCCTGATTTGCATATTTGTCAATTCAAGCAACGACATGAGGGCCTCCAGCCTGGTCCTGGGCTGCTACGAGAAGATGAGGTATATGTAGGTAAAATATTGGATGATCAGTGACATCATATATACCTTAAACTTTTTACCAGTTTCAACCAATATATAATATTCTCCAAAGTCCAAACTGCGACTATGTTCTTCATTCAAATTTCATTGAATTCAGGGCATGCGTTTTAGTATTAAGTTTTCTTGATCATATATGTGAATATATTTAAGGAAAATTGTTCAGGATTTTCGATTGCGAAATTCACTCTCAGATCAGCAATCAGCAAGCCATTACGAACATATAAGTTTTCGAAATAAAGACTTTGGTGGACTAATAATAAAATTTCATTTTATTCATGTATACTAGATATTTATTTAGTAAAATCTACATATTTCTGAAATTTTAAATTTCATTTTTTATACATATGATCGCGTTCCATGAAGAACACGCTTTAGTTAGATAACATTGATAACACTATTATTCTGTTATAGAATAATATTAAATATTAAAAGGAGAAAATAACTATACAATTTTTCAAAAGTTTGTTCTTATTCTCACAAACAGATTGTTGTCCCTGAAATCACTGCCACGTACATTTGTAAATTATTATCCCAACAGATGATATCTGACCGATCTACTTTCACAACAGTTTTCCAACGGATAATATGATGACTGATCTACTTTATCAACGGATTACCAACGATAATACTGATATAAGATTTCACCCTTATCTTATCATTTCATGACAGATTTGCAACGGAAATAATAACGAACTAAACACCAAAATATCAACGGAAATTCCGTCGCTAAATCCGTAACAAGTCTGTTGGTATTCGGTTGCTAAATAAGTCGTTGGTAATCCGTTAGTATTCGGATGCTAAAGCCCCCGTTTCCCAATGGAGTATTCTGTTGGTAAATTTGGGTAGGTGAACTGTTGATAATCCGTTGTTAAGTGTTTGACCTTGTCGGCATTCTGTTGGGAAATTGTAACAAAATCGCTTCCGTTGGTAAATTTGGTTGGCGATTCCGGGTTTTCTTGCAGTGACTTTGTGTTGTTTGATTTATTATTACTTCATCCATCTCATATCATTAATCAAAGAAAATTTATTAATTATTTTAAAAATCTGAAATATGAATTTTGAAGGAGATTAGATATATATTTTAATAAAGTTTGTTTCTTGATATTTTAAAGTCGGATAATATGTGTAATTTGTAATTAAAATCTAGTCAATTTGACTTTTATATAGTTCAAACCAGTGGCGGAACTAGAAATTTATGTAAGGGGGGGCGCCATATAAATAACATAATATTATAATGGTCTAACTTTCATTACATGAAAATTTATACTACTAACTAAATCCTAACGATTGGTTCTACTAGAAGATGGCAATTGAATCCTACGAGACGCCATATTTTGGAAGCGACGCAAAATAACATCATTGTCAATTTTTGTAAATATTTCCTTCTCGATATACACCACCAAACTATCATTCATCCATTCATCTCCCATCCTGTTTCTCAGATCTGTCTTGACTATATTCATTGCAGAAAATACTTTTTCAACAGAAGCTGTTGCAACAGGTAAAAGTAATGCCAATTCTATCAAACGATACACCAATGGATAAGCTTGAGCTTTCCTAGTTGCCACCATCTTTTTTGCAAGACTTCCCATATCTTCAATCTCAGCTTTTCTGTCATAAATATACATCTGAAGCTTTTCTGTCATAAATTTGCTGAGATTGAAGATTTGGGAAGTCTTGCAAAAAAGATGGTGGCAACTAGGAAAGCTCAAGCTTATCCATTGGTGTATCGTTTGATAGAATTGGCATTACTTCTACCTGTTGCAACAGCTTCTGTTGAAAAAGTATTTTCTGCAATGAATATAGTCAAGACAGATCTGAGAAACAGGATGGGAGATGAATGGATGAATGATAGTTTGGTGGTGTATATCGAGAAGGAAATATTTACAAAAATTGACAATGATGTCATTTTGCGTCGCTTCCAAAATATGGCGTCTCGTAGGATTCAATTGCCATCTTCTAGTAGAACCAATCGTTAGGATTTAGTTAGTAGTATAAATTTTCATGTAATGAAAGTTAGACCATTATAATATTATGTTATTTATATGGCGCCCCCCCTTACATAAATTTCTAGTTCCGCCACTGTAGATGTTAGTAAATGAGGCAAACTTTGTCTTTGATTTTTGAAAGCTTCAAACTGAATTTTAGCATTATGATGCGGGCTACCAACTCCACCAACATGCTCTTGGAATTTTTCACTTGCTTTCTTCCAATTTTTAAATCCATCCTTTGTGAATGCCTCATCCCCATGACGAATGACATTAATTGGCTTGAAAAGATAACAACTAAAACAATAAGCGGCATCATTCGAGATACTATACTCCAACCAATCAAACTTTTTGTACCAATCTTCTCTAAAGCTTCTCATCGATCCTCCATACTTGGTTTTTTGGAAAAAAATGCCCCTTTGGTTGACACGGACCTTTAGATATATATTCTCTTCGAATACGATCTCTAACACCAACATCAAACTCGTTGATTTGTTTACGCAAACCCGGATCACTCACAATATCATTAGTAGGAATAGGAGATAGGGAGGGAATAGGTAATGGAATACTAGTTTGAGCGGGTGTTGTAGTCGAAGTAGGAGCCGGAGTGGAACAACTATTTCTATTGGAATCAACGGAATTTCTTGGTCTTTTAATTAAATATTTATCCATTATCCTACAAACAAATAAAAAAACAAAAACAAACCCAATATAATAATTTATAACATAATGCAAGTTCATATAAGGACAATATTCACAAAAATTGAGTAAAGTAGGGGTTTAAACTTACAATACAAAATTGATCAGCCTCAATCTCAATGCTTTGTCTTGTTCCCCCAATTTAAAAAAATACTAAATCATTGCAAATGGACCACCACCCAATTCCAAAATCAAATATTTCTGTGACAAAAAGAGAAACATTTTAACACTATAATTATTAATTCAAAGGCCCAAAAGGTCCCATTAAAATTATATAATTCAAACTAATACTCAAATGCTCAATCTTCCAAAACCCCAAAATATATGAGAATTACCCTATTTAAATTAGAATCTAAAAATAATAATATTTTACACTTACCTAACTGATACAGGTGAGTTACTTATTTTTGTAGCAATTTGAACTTGTGATCGGCTTTCTTCTTCTTGGCTCTTGCGCGGTGGATAGTCAATAGCTTTGCTCTGTTTTTTTACTCTGCTCCGTGCTCCCTGCTTTGTTTATTTCTTTTTGTTTGTTTATGTTTTTGGTTTCCCGTTGTTTTATTTGGCCTAGTGGGCCTGGCCCAATATACTACTGTATACAGTGTTTTTTTTTTGTTTTTAAGCGGGGGCAAAAACAGAAGACACGCAGAACTGAACCTATAAAAAAATATATATATATGCCAAGCAGGGTCAGTGGACCCCCCGCTCCTCAGCTTCCTTCCGCCACTGGTTCAAACAAGACACATAATATAAGATATGATATATATATAGGCTCATGATCAAATAGAAACCAATCTTAAAATAAAAACTAAAAACCACTATTGAAACTCCTTAAATTACTAAAAGCACTCACTTACACTTAATTATAACCCACAGTAACCCCCCACCCAGAGCTGCCCCCATTCTTTCTCATCCTTCCACCTTCTCTCTTTCCAACCCCACTTCATCTCCCTCTTCACCTTCCACCTCTACTATCACATCTATGCCCACACGCTCCTACCAACACTGCCACTCATGTCATTGTTTCCGATTTCACCATCATCACCGCCACCTCTGCCACCTGCTCCTGATATTTTTTAAAAAATCGGTGATATTCTGATATACCATTTAGTGATATCATCTATACATTTTAGTGATATCCGCTTTAGAAATTAGTGATATCTTCTGTAGAAATTAGTGATATTCGTAAAAATCTCCAGAACTTGATGCAAACCTCCAGATCTGTTTTTGTTTGTTGATTCTGGTGGTGATGGCGGTGGTGGAGAAGAAGGTGGTGGAGATGGAGGGGAGAGGGCATGGAGGATGCGAGAATGGGGGTTGAGATGGTGGAGGTGGAGGTCGAGATGGAGTTATGGTGGAGGTGAAGATGTTGGTGGTAGAAGTGTCGAGGTGGAGGTGATGATGGCAAAAGTCTAGATGAAGGTGGTGGAAGAGGTGGAGGTGGGTGGATGTTGGTGGTAGAGATGGTGGAGGAGGAATGGAGGGATAATGGAGGTGAATGGGGTGGCAGTGGGCGACAAATGTGGAGGGAGCGGTGGAAATGGTGTTGCCGGAAGTGAAGGCTTAGCCGGAGAAGATGGAGGTGGAGGTGGGGTTGTTAAAAGATTTAGTGATATTGTGTTTATAATTTAGTGATATTGCAGATGGGTTTTTAGTTTGTAGAATAAGAAAGTTTCTATTGGAGTATTACTCTATATATATATATAATTTTTTTTTTTGCCACAAGATAAGATATATTTTAGGAATTAGTAAAATATGAATATGAATGCTAGCTCCCCTAAGTCCTACCGATACAAAACTACTGGGCATATATAGTTATAGAAAAACACAGGGCTGTAACTAGCGGGTACAAGAAGCCCAATAAAGCATAGTCAAATGATTCTAAGGCCCTGATATAATGGCCGGACGTTATTTGTATTGACGTAGTCCAAATAAACGGAGCCCAAATTTAAATTTAATTTGTCTATAAATTTTCTTAACTTTGTATGATCTCCGAGAATATTTACTTGTGAAATGATTAAGGGAAAAATTCTTTATTCAAAGATTTCTATATAACTTTTTAAAATTTATAAATTTAAAAAATTTCTTGATGCATAAAAGAAGCCTTGCTTGCCCAAAACAATTGATATGAGCTCTGAACCATTTAAAAGCAATGGTAAACTTTTTTAGTTCCTCCTATCATGTGCATTTTATCTAAGAAGCCTGGGAGTATTATAACTATATTTTTGTATATATACTGGATCTCTCATACCATGTTTGGTAATTGTAAATAAATAGGATTATTATTATAATTTGATATCGAAAATTGATTTTCATGTTAAAATAGAATCATGTCATATGTTTTAGATCTAAGTTTTACCATTTTAAATACCTAATTCGAATTTTAAAATAAATTTTATATTTAAATTAAAATACAACTTACTAAAAAGAAAGGTTTTATATCAAATTGGTCACCTTTTATGTCAAAATATCTCACTTGACTCACCAATCTCACCGGCACTCATTTAAACCATTATAAACCAAATATATATCATTTTACCCACATCATTATTCATACCTTTTTACTTAATCATTTTGACAAATACTAGAGAAAATTATGAAGGTACTCGAAATGATTTTATAGGAAAAAATAGACAGTTAATTTTTTATACATAATTAAATAAAAAAGTATAAATAATGATGTGAGTATAATTATATATATTTGATGAATGAATTCCTACTGAAATAGGTGGGTCATATTTCGATACAACTAATTTGATATGAAATCCGTTTTTATACTTTATCATGGATACATAAAATAATATAGCATGACACGATAAAACATGCTATTATTGAGAATACGAGGTCAATGGGTTTGCTTAACTAATAGTACCATGTAATACTCTCTGTCCTTTTTTAATTGTCACATTTGATTTTGTGTCGGTTAAATTGATTAAAATTTGACTGAAATTTATTAATATTTCATCAATTGATAAAATATAAAAACATATGTCATCGGATATAACTTTTAATCTATTTTAAGATATAATTTTCAGTTTTTTAAAATAATGAAAGAGTGACGTATAATCTTTGGTCAAAAATTAGTCAATTTGACCCATAAAAATAGAAATGTGATAAATAAAAAGGGACGGAAGGACTACTATTTTGGTTAAGGTCATTTAAGGTTTTTATAATGACGTTATCCTAACTTCTTAGCGCTATTCAATGTGCTCCTCAAACAAGCTCTTAACTTTGAATTTTAGAAGGATATGAAAAATTAGAGCTCCAATGGACTCCTAGTAGATCTTTAAAATTTTAAGAGTTTCCTCTCTCTCCTTTCTTTTAAAGTTAAGGGCTCCTAACTACTTTTTTTTTTTTGAAACATTAAGGGCTCCTAACTTATTTTCATTGAATAAAATAATCACTTCCTTATATTTCTATTCATATCTCTCTAATTCTCTCTCCAACTTTTCTCTCAATTAATAATAAAATATTAGTAAAAAGCAAGTATAAAGAGTATGGTTGGAGTGCCATTTTTATGGCTCGTGTTACCATTTTGATGGTCATTACTTATAATATATTTATTAAATTTTTATGTGTCTAACCAAAGGATTTTCCTGTGGTTAGATATTTAATTAGTACTTCTACATTATTTTATTTCTCTTTATTTTTGAAATATATACTATATTTAGTTTGTTTTTATTAGGTTTACCATCATTTTTACATTAATTATATTTATATATGTGTGTGTTTTTTTAATTTTCTTGTGTATTGATTTATGTTTTGTTTGTTTTGTTTTTTCTTTCAGCATATTTTGGAAGCGAGCTGCTTCGTGACTTCTTTTACGGGTTTTCTTTTCTAATTCAGTTAAATTTTATTATCTAAACATCCGGAGTTATACTTGCATGACTTTCGGTTAGATGATAAACTTTCTTGAAAGAAAGAATCCCGGTTACGATTTATTGCATTTCGATACAATTCATCTACGAATATGTAGATCTTATAACAAAAAATAAAGTATGATTGGAGTTATCACGTATTCAATATATTAACTTACTAAAAACCATATATTATATTATTTTTTAAAAAATAATTTAAGAGCACCGTTGGAGATGCTCTTATAAGCATAGCCCACAAATGTCACCGTAAAATTTCTAAATTGTATCTTTCAATAATAATAAATTCAAAACTTAATATCGCACGAAAGTAGAAACCGGTCTCATTCCAAGACTTTGACCGATTTTCCCTGATACTACACTTGTTTAAAGTACAACAAAACAAGACCACTAAATTAGCATGAGGCGGTTGTATTTTCATGATCATAGAGATTTTGATATGCTTGACCTTATCGTTAAAGAAAATTTAAATTCAAAGGATATTTTTTTACTTTTGAAAACTAATTTGAGTCATCAGATTATTTTTAAAACTGTTAAACTCTAATTTTTCACATAATATTATTCAATTTCAAGTTATTAATCCATTTAACAACATCTTAAGGTGGCATAACCTTAAAGTCAAGAGCTCGAGGTTCGAACGAGCAAAGATTTACGATGGACATCTAGACAGCTAGAGACTAGAAGAGACGTAAGAGACGAAATGCTTTGGAGCTGTTGAATTCAGTAAGAGATAACGTGGCGAGTAGGAATATCCTAATAGCACGAGGAAAATAAAGCAAAAACAATCCTCATAGTCCTGACGAGCAAAATAGGAGCAATCTATCGTGCAAAAGAGACTCCACGGGTGTTATTGTTATCGTTACATCAACGTCTAAACGCAGGATATCAGCTGTACCAGCTCAGGGGAGCTGGCCTAGGCTGGTGCCCAGTGCTTCATTATTTTAGGGGTCACAAATTTTATATATAGTTTTATTTGAATATTGGTGCAATTAATTATAATCTAAAAATTAAAAATTGTATATATTGAGCCAACTATCAATATACAAGTATTTTATTATAATAGTAATGAATCAAGTATTATTTTTGGTTTTCAAGTATCTATTCACCCCAAAAGCCACTTAAGATATATATAAAATAATACTGACTATACCATTATTGTAGCTATTGATGAAAGAAGTTTTAGTTGAATTTGATATAAAAAAAACTACCTTTAATGGATCACTAGAGATGTAGTCCCATAGCAAGGTAAATCTCACAAGCAGATTCTCTAAACTATCAATATACTTATATAAAGAAGAAGCGGGAGGCGTGTAGGTGGCACCTCTCACATTGTTCTGTTCTATTTTTCTAATTATCTGGAATTTTTGGATGAAAAATATCAAAAATTAGAACTACCTTTTTTAGTTTCGAATATATTAGAAGCAAGTTTCAGAATCTGATTTTGTTTCAGATTATTTATGGAATATAGTAGCTTGAAAGTTTTAATCTGATTTTGTTTCTATACAAAGGAGAAGTGATAGAACTACCTTTTTTAGTTTCGGATATATTATAAGCAAGTTTTAGAACCTGATTTTGTTTCAGATTATTTATGGAATATAACAGCTTGAAAGTTTTAATCTGATTTTGTTTCAGATTATTTAATTATGTGAAAGAGTAGCACACAAATCTCTATGCACCTATAAATACCCTTATAGATTGTAGGGTTTTGGATCATCTAAACATAACTTACTCACTCTCAATATCCCAAGCCTACCTCTCTTTGGTGATAGTTCTCTTACTCGATTTCTAACTCGGTGGTGCCGTTATTCTGCAACGATAAGTGAAGGTTGTTTATACGGTATTATTAAAAAATATAAAGGTTGTTGCTGCAAGCAAAGATAGTTATGAACCGCTAGATGGGAGTCGACAAATCCAAACATGGGAGAAGAATATAGTCTCGACATGATATTGATGGATGATATCAATAAATTAACTATTAGTGATGTATGTTTGTTGGTTATTCTTTTATAATATTTGTTTATCGGACATGTTTGTTGTTGTTAATTTTTATATGATTTACTTTGTATATAGAAAAATATTATTCATGCATTATCTATTTGCTCCGTTTAAGCAACTTTTAAGTGAAGGTTGTTTATACAGTATTAAAAAATAAAGGTTGTTACACGCAAGGGTAGTTATATAGACCGCTATCTCACGGATTTAAGTTAGATATTTTTGTGCACAATCAAATCAAACAAATTGGAGGAAGGTGACAATATAAGAACATGATTACTTTTTAAAAAACACACATATAAAATTAAGATTCGTTGTGCTTTAAATTGTGAATTACGTGTAGAAATTTATTTTCATTTTTTCACCATGAATTATGATCCAAATTTTGCAATTTTATATATTAGTATTGGTATTACATCAAGATTTTTATAATATAAAATTTATTTTATCCTACAAGTATTAATTTTTAATTATTAATATGCTTTTTTATAAATAGCCATAAAATCATTGAATTCTACAAATATTAATATTAAATCATTAATATAATTTTTATAGGTCACCGCAACGTGCGATTTCTCAACTAGTACTTATATAAAGGGGAAGCGAGGGGCGTGTATGTGGCGCCTCTCATATCGCTCCGTTTTATTTTTCTAATTTTCTGAAATTTTTGGATGAAAAATATCAAAAATTATAACTACCTTTTTTAGTTTCATGTATATTAGAAGAAAGTTTCAGAATTTGATTTTGTTTCAGATTATTTATGGAATATAGTACCTTGAAAGTTTTAATTTGATTTTGTTTCAGATTATTTAATTATGGGAAATAGTAGCACACAAGTCTCTCTGCGCCTATAAATACCCCTATAGATTGTAGCGTTTTGGATCATCTAAACACAACCTCCTCTATTTCAATTTCAATCTGATTTTGTTTCAGATTATTTAATTATGGGAAAGATTAGCACACAAGTCTCTGTGCAACTATAAATACCCCTATAGATTGTAGGGTTTTGGATCATATAAACACAACATCCTCTCTTTCAATGCCATAACCCTACCTCTCTCTGGTAATAGTTCTCTTGCTCGATTTCTAACTCGGTGGTGCCGTTCTTCTACAACGATGAGTGAAGGATGTTTATACAATATTAAAAAAAATAAAGGTTGTTGCAAGCAAAGATAGTTATAGACCACTATGTGGGAGTCGACAAATCCAAACACGGGAAAAGAATATAGTCTTGACATGATATGGATGGATGATATCAATAAATTAACTATTAGTGATGTGTGTTTGTTGGTTATTCTTTTATAATATTTGTTTTGTTCATCGGACATGTTTGTTGTTGTTAATTTTTATATGATTTACTTTGTATACATGAAAAAATTATTATAATCTGTTATTATAATCTGTTTGCTCCGTTCAAGTAACTTTTAAGTGAAGGTTGTCTACACATTATCAAAAAATAAAGATTATTACAAGCAAGGTTAGTTATAGACCGCTATCTCAAGGATTTAGGTTAGATGTTTTTGTGCACAATCAATCCAAAAAAATTGGAGGAAGGTGACAATGTAAGAACATGATTACTTTTTAAAAAACACAAATAAAATTAAGATTCGTCGTGCATTAAATTGTTAATACGTGTATAAATTTATTTTCATTTTTTCAGCATGAATTATATTCCAATTTTGCAATATTATATATTAGTATTGGTATTACATCAAGATTTTTATAATATAAAATTTATTTTATCCTACAAATATTAACTTGGAAACATTAATATACATTTTATAGACAACCACAAAATTATTTTATTCTACAAATATTAATATTACATCATTAATATAATTTTTATAGACCGCCGCAACGCGCGGCTTCTCAACTAGTTTGGGTGAATACAAAATCAAAAATACTTTCTAAAATCAAGATATGCAGCAACTATCCCTATGACTTACAGCATTACTGCCTTATCGTTGCATGCCTTTCGAAACCAATCTTTCCCGGAACTCCAAAGCCATCCTCTCACTACTAGAAAATATGATTAAATGTGACCAGATAAAAGTGACCGTCGCTAAATATTACCAAGCGCGGTCATTTGTAAGTCAACTTACTAAACCGTAATACCAAAACCATATTTGACTGAACGTGGTCGCAAAGGTCTTGACATATACGACCAAATATAGTCACTTTTCAAAGTAACTGAAATCTATCACATTTACCTACTACAGTTGAGACTAATCATGGTCACACTTAAAAAATGAGCAAACATAGTCGCATTATCCTATTCGCACTCAGCGGGAAATTTCCCGCCATATGTAATTTCAAATATTAGAAAATATGAACTGCCAGAACTAGTCACATTTACTAACGCGACTGAAATAAGTCGTGCTAGTATCCTCATCCTTGGGCAGGAAATATTGAAAACATTTTATGAAATTTATAACCAATTTCGATCACATCTATTGGAAATGCGACTGATCCTGGTCACATATGTTTCCATTGTATACGGTCGCTTTTAGTAGACAGTATGGCTAACAGCATAAGGTACCGGAGATGCTCCCTGTATTTGAATAAATTTTTATAAATTTATACATTTATGATTTTAGAAAAAATAAAATACATACAATAATTGCATACATAAATTTCCAAATTAAACAATGAACTTGATCCATCAAATCTTGAATTGAACAATAATTTTAAATTCGAATACACACTAATTGTCTAGAAAATTTGAAATATAATATCATCACTCATCACTATCACTTCTCTCGTCAACACTCATATGGTCATCATCATTTAGATCGTCATTATTGTGCTCCGTGAAGTTAACATTTTCATAACTTCGTAAGTCAATGAAGAAATTAGAAGGATCATGAATAACTACGGTATTCACATGTGATGATGAAGCATTTGACGTGTCATTTTGAAAAGCAGCATCATTAGATGTAGTATTATCATTGTAGGTCACATCTTCATCTACTTGTCGACTCTTTGTTGTAAGCACCGTGTACCACGATGAATTTGCCTTTGTTATACTTGGTATATAACATACTTGATGTGCTTGGCTAGCCAATATGAAAACATCTTCGGAATTTAGTTTTGATCTTACATCCACGGTAGTTATTCGATTTCGATCGACTCTGACGTGTGTTGTATGATCAAACAAATGGCATTTGAATAAGATAACATCATGACCATTGTGATAGTGAAGTTTTAAAACTTCGAGCAATCTTCCATAATTGTTTCCATAGTTTTCTTTGTAAGATGATCCTACATTAGATATTAGCAAATCTTAAATACAAATAAGCTATAACTAATGCATTCTAGAATTTAGAATTTATCATATTCATTACCTATCACAAGCACACCAAAGTTTTGTGAAGTGCATTCGTTGAGATTTCCGCAATCAAATTTGTAGCCATTTGAAAGACACCCTTTATAAGTTTCTACATCGGTCATGGGACCTCTTAGTAAATCCTCGAACTTTGGATTTATGACTCCTCTGTTATCGGTAATCTAATCAAGTAATGATGGACAACTTCATACATATATATGAATGCATGAAAAAAAAGAATGATATATAAGTGTGCTCGTATAATTAAATGTACCCTTCTTTGCATCCAATTTGTGAATTTTTCTTTTTGATATTTCTCTTTTTCTGCATCATTGAATTCTGGATGATGTTTGCATACCAACTTGTGGAATTCCCTAAAATTAAGACAAAACTACCAAAAATTAAATACAAGCAAAGATATTTGAGCTAAGCAAATACAATAAATAATGCTTTTAAAGATCATACCGTAAATATTTAGCAACCTCCGGCGAATTAATGAGTACATAGTATTTAGCAAGCCTCTCTTCTTCACGACTCAGGAGTCTATGTCCACTACGTAATTGAGGCTTTGTTGGATACATGTACACTTCTAACAAGTTGGGATCACAAGACTTTTTTGGTGCCTCATTATGACGCAATTGGTTATGCACTGTTTCAAACTTGGATTCAAAATACAATGAGCAAAAGTGTACACTTTCTTCCTCAATATAGCGTTCTGCCATTGAACCCTCTGGTCGAGCTTTGTTTTTAACTTTCATTTTTAAACCATGCAAGTACCTTTCAACAAAATACATCCATCAAAAATGAGATGAGCCACCCAACTTACATTCAGTAGCCAAATGCAGTGGCAAATGTTCCATTGGATTAAAGAAATCCGGAGGATAAATAGTTTCAAGTTTTGATATTATCCTCACTATGTCCTTCTCCATCTTATCCAAATCAGAGGATTTCAAGTTTACGGCACATAAGTCTTGAAAGAAATTGGACAGCTCAATCAAAACATCGCCCACATGCTTCGGTAAAATATCACGACATACAATAGGCAACAATTTTTGCATAAAAATGTGACAATCGTGTGATTTCATTCCTTGAACTGTGTTTTTCTCAAAATTCACACACCTTAATATATTGGAGACAAACCCATCTGGAAGTTTCAGTTCTTCAATCCACTTTAACAACTTACGAACTTGCTCTCTCGTAAGCGTATATGGTGCACTTGGCATCATCCCATCATCTTGTATCCACAAATCACGATGTATGTCTAATTCTTTACAGTCCTTTCTTGATTTTTCATTGTCTTTGGTCTTATTCTTATCATTTAACATCGTGTAGAATATGTTATCAAAAACATTCTTTTCAGTATGCATGACATCAATACTATGACGAAGATTAAGCGTCTCCCAATACGGGAGCTCAAAAAAAGGAGAGTAATGAGTCCAATTATGTGTAACACCATACCCTCTTGGCTTTCGCCAACTCGTCTTTCCTGGAGGAGGAAATTGTATATGCTCACAAAAATTCTTTGCCAATAATCCTGAATGTCGAGCAGTTACTGAACGTGACTCCCTTCTTCCAAACTTGGTACTATTTCTCAATGGATCATTTGGTTCCAAGAAATACCTGGCAGTTCCGTAAAAACTAGGTTTACCACCATGCTTAAGTTGTTTACCTTTCACTTCTCCACCATATACATGACATGCCAACTTTCCTTTAGTCGACCATCCACTAAGCATGTGAAAGGCATATGTTCAGCCTATTTGTATTTAAAGAGGTACAACTCAACTCAGATAAGAAAGCTCAGTAAATAGCAAGTCAACGGAATCCGTACGAAGAACGTCAAATGATTTATGGGAATTATATGTCAGATAAATTCCAGGATGCTGCTGCACACCACTGAAAGAAGTTCATTAATATGTTCAAGCCTCAGTGCACAAATAATCTTTTGTGGCACGTCCAGGAGTTCAGAAGATATAAAGTTTCTATACTTTATTATATCAGAAGATTCCATTTAATGAAGAAGTACTTACAAGACGAAGACTCGACGAACAAATCAAATTCTTAAATGTTTATTTGACAAAGAATATTTGATTTAACTAGATACAGATGAACCAGACAGTACATCTGTGTATCAGTTATTCAAATTGAATATTTGAAGTCAAGCAGAGTTGGTGGTTCGTTCGTTCGACTAATCAAGACGGAGTTATTAATGTTTAAAGAAGACGGGAAGCTATTCTACTGAAGAAGGGGTGATTTAATATTTAATAGATTATTATTTCACTTCACAAATAATTATATTAATTATGTAATTTATTTATTAAATTAATTCACTCATGAATTAATTTAATTTATGAAGTTATATGATTAATTTAATTAAGTGGATAATTTTCTATTTAATATATATCTTAATTTACATCCTTAAATCATCAAAACAAACTCAGTAAGACAATCCAAGATTGTCTTACCGAATCTGTTTCTAGGATGAATGGAGCAAACGCCAAGACAATCTGTCTTTGTCTTACCGAAGAATTCTAGAAGTCTGCCAGACAAATTGTCTGACCGTGTGTTCTCTGCCAAGACATAGTGGATTGTCCTACCGAAGTTTTGTGATTGCCTGGAAGACAATCTGTGATTGTCTGACCGAGGGAATGCCTGCAAGACAATTCCTGAGTCTTTCAAGACAATCTTTGATTGTCTGACCGAAGGTGCACTGCCAAGACAATTGGATTGTCTGGCCGAGAGAACAACACTGCCAAGACAATATAATTGTCTGACCGAGTGTTAAATTGTCTTGCTAGCCTTAAAATTGTCTTTCTGCTGTGTCTTGTGCTTGCAAGGCAATCTGAAATTGTCTTGCCCTTGCTACATTGTCTTTGCTACTCACAATTGTCTTGTCTTTCAATTGTCTTACAAGTACAAATGCTTTGCCTATAAATATGGCATTGCATCCTTCATTTTTAGTGTTCATTCACTTTGTAATCAAAGCATTTGTAAAGCTTTCAAGTTGTTCGTAACTTGCTTGATCGTTATATCCACAGTTTTCTGTGCTTTGATAACCCGGTTGTTTTAATCACTAAATCTAGAATATACCCTGTCGAATTTATTCTACGAACTTTAGTGGACATTAAAACTGAACCATTTTAATTATATAACGACGTCAAACATTGTTATATTAATTAATTAAAATCTGATTAACAAATCATATTCAATCAGATTCACTTCCGCGACGATTTGGTACTGATTGTATTCAACCCCCCCCCCTTCTACAATCATATCTGGACCTAACAATTGGCATCAGAGCGGTTGATACCATTTTTCCGTATCAGATCCTATACACACTCTGTAACGTCCAAATATTTTTTATTCGAATTAATTTTATTCCAAAAATTAATTTTGATTTAAAATATTTTTCTTTCAAAAATCCAAATCTCATCCAAACACTATTCACTTCAAATCCTTAAACATGAGTACACAAAAGATCAGTAGCATTAAAATCCCACCGTTCAGCCAGGAACACTTTGGCCTATGGAAAAGGCACATGTTCCTATTCCTTCGAACAGCGAACAGAAAATACATTGGGATTTTAGACAAAGGTGTTACTACTCCTATGAAAGTCATATTAGCACACGAAGAGGATGGTGTGTTGATACCTCATCAGGTCATTCCGAAAGAACTTTCTGAGTACACAGATGAAGAGAGTGAACAGATGAACTTAGATGATGCTCTTCAACTAATTTTGGTTGAATCTCTAGATCCAGTGATGTACAATGCTGTGGTAAATTGTAAGAACGCCAAGCAAATCTGGGATACGTTAGAGATTATCAATGAAGGCTCAGAGGAAGTTAGGGAAAACAAGAAAGAGATACTGATGGCTCAGTATGAACAGTTTGGTTCACATCCCGGTGAAGGGATTTCAGAAGTATTTATCAGACTTAATAATTTGATAAATAATTTAAATCTGAATGGGAAATTCTACGACAAGAAAGAGGTCAACATGAAGTTTCTCTTAACCCTTCCTGAACATCTGGAACACAGAATCACTGCCATCAGGGAAAGCAGAGATCTGAATGAGATTTCTCTGGAAAGACTCTACGGAGTTCTGAAAACTTATGAACTGGAGCAAGTTCAAAGTAAACAGAGATATGGCTGGGGTAAAACACAGAACCAGTCGAGAGCTCTAGTTGTTGAGTCACCTGTACTGGAAGAAAAGAAGAAGGATGTTGTTGTTCCTTCTAAGACTACTCAGGAATTTGTTGTACCTGAGATGGGTCAGACTACTTCTACCAGTGGTGACGAAGAGTTCTATACAATGGAAGAGCTTGAACAGTTAGAAGATCAATCTCTATCACTGTTTGCCAAGAAGTTTGGAAACATGAGATTCCGGAAGAACCCTTCCTATAAATACAAACCTACTGTTAGTAAGTTTCAGAAGGGAGGCTATTCATCTTCTACAAGCAAAGAAGGATACAAGACTGGGATGGTGGACAGAAGCAAGTTCAAATGCTTCAATTGTGGTGAACCTGGACACTTTGCAACTGAGTGCAAGCAGCCCAAGGTTCAAGGAAAGAGAAAGGATTCGTATGATGAGCTGAAGCAGAAGTATGATGCCTTAGTAAGAAAGCATCATGGTACTTCTGGAAGTCAAAGCTTCAAGAGCAAATCATATCTAGCAGAAGGGAAAAGCTGGGATGATACAGATAGTGATGAAGAAGAGCAGATTGGGAATGTTGCTCTCATGGCTGATGCTGGATCATCTTCACCTCCTCCTGCTGGAAGCTTTCAGGTAGATCCTACATGCCCTAAACTGTTTATGCAATTAGGACTTGAAAGAGATGATGCTATTAAAAAGTTGAAAGCTACCAATCTTAAAATTGATACTTTAGTCTTAGAAATTCATGCTTATAAAATGAATGAGATGAAAGTATTAAAACCTAAAATAGAACAATTGACTATGGACTTAGGATTACAATGTGCTAAAGTCAAAGTTCTAGAGAAAGGTGAGATTGCTTTAAGACTTCAGCTAGACGAAGAGAAAGTGAAATGTAAAGCCTTTAAGGATGCCTCCTTGATAGTCAAAGAACTTAATGATAAACAAGAGATCAAGAGAACTGTTGGAATAGGCTTTGACTATAACAAATCTGTAGGTAAGGCTAGTAATATTACTCCTTTTAAGAAGAGTGCTGAAGAGAGAGGGATTCCTTTTGTTTTGAAAGATTCCCTTAAACCTTTGTTTAAAACCTCAGAAGCTGAACCTCTTTTAGAGACTCCTGTTGTCATTAGACATGAACTAAAACAGGAAGACCTTAAAATGAAAGAGAGTAATGAGATGAGAGATGAGATTTTGACATCACTGAAACCAATTAAAGTGAAAGGCAATGTTAGGTTGCCTAAAGCTGGTTTAGGTGTCAACTCTGAGAAAACTAAATTCAACAAGCCCAATAATTTTGTTAATAGTAAGAACAAGAACAATAGGTGTCATTCTACTGAAAACTTTAAAACTGATAACAAGGTTAGAGTAGAATCTATTGATGTTCCTACTACTATGACTGATACTTCTGTTGTTTCTGCTTTTGATGCATGTCATAAATCTTGTAGTGTTGATAATTGTATGACTTGTGCTTTCAATTTGATGTCTGCTTATTTTAAAAATTTGCATGCTAAAAATGAAAACACATCACCTAGACAACACACAAACAACAAGCATGCAAGATCAAAGACTGCTAGTCCTACTCATGTTAGGAAGGAGACTTATGTTCCAAAGCCTAAAACTAAGGTTTATAAGGCTGTTGTTAAGGAAGTAAGTTCAGTCAAGTCTGAACCAAGTATCAGTCCAAGAGGCTCTGTTGTATTACCTAATAGAAATCAGTTCTTTAAGACTGCCGGACCCAATCAAGTGTGGGTCCCAAAGACTGTCTAATCAAGTTGTCCTTTGCAGGGTGCCAGTGGAGTTGTTCGTGTTACCTGGGTGCTTGACAGTGGAGCGTCAATGCACATGACTGGCAATAAATCCCTGCTAGAGGACATAAGAGAAGGAGCTGGCCCTACAGTCAGTTTTACTGATAATAGCAAAGGTCGTACTGTGGGATATGGCAAGTATAAAATTGGAAGGATTATCATAGAAGATATTGCAATAGTTGAAGGACTTCAACATAATCTCCTGAGTGTCAGTCAATTCTGTGACAAAGGATATTATGTTCATTTTGAAAAGGAGATATGTATCATTAAACATATCAAGGATAAGCGTCCTTCACTATGTGGCATAAGGAAAGGCAATATATTCGTAGCTGATTTGTCTTCAGGACCTGGAAACGAAGTTCACTGCTTCTACGCCAAAGCATCTGCTGAAGATAGTTGGTTATGGCATAAGAAACTCTCACACCTCAACTTCAAAACCATGAACTCTCTAGTCAAGAGAGATCTAGTGAGAGGTTTGCCTTCCCTGGAATTCTCATCTGATGATCTTTGTGAAGCTTGTCAGAAAGGAAAAGCGAAGAGAGCATCTCACAAAGGCAAAACCATCAATACCATTACAGATCCACTTCATTTGTTGCATATGGATTTGTTTGGCCCTGTGAATGTTGCATCCATTGATGGAGGAAGATATGCCTTGGTTATTGTGGATGACTTCTCAAAATTTACTTGGGTTTACTTCCTGGCTTCTAAGGATGAAACTCCCCTGACAGTAATTGATCATATCAAGTTGGTTGAGTTGGAAAAAGGTGTTCCTGTAAAAGCTGTAAGATCAGACAATGGAACTGAGTTTAAAAATCAAACTCTAATCAACTTTTACTCTGAAAAGGGAATTAGAAGGCAGTATTCAGCACCAAGAACTCCTCAGCAGAATGGAGTCGTCGAAAGAAAGAATCGTACACTGATCGAAGCTGCAAGGACTATGATTGCTGAAGCAAAGCTTCCTCTGTACTTTTGGGCTGAAGCTGTGTCTACTGCCTGCTATACCCAGAATAGAACTTTGATCAACAAGGATCATATGAAAACTCCATTTCATCTGTATAACAACAAGAAACCTTATGTCAAACATCTTCATGTCTTTGGAGCCAAGTGTTATGTTCTCAAGGATGGTGAAGAGAACTAGAACAAGTTTGAGCCAAAGGCTTCTGAAGCAATTTTTGTTGGTTATACAAATAATGCTTATAGAGTTTTTATAATTGATACTCTGTCAGTGAAAGTTAGTGTCAATGTTACATTTGATGACACTAAACTTCCAAGTATACAATCTGCTGATCCATCTGAGTCTCTGAAGTTTGACAACTATCCAGATTCTGATTCAGATGATGATGTGCCACCTGAGGTTGCAACAGGTGATGACAACAATGATAATGATCCAGGCAATGGTGGAGGAAATGGCAATAATGCTGGAGATTCCACTGATGCTAGTGGTGGATCATCAAGTCAACCTGGCAACAACTCAGGGGGAGCTGATGGATCAACTAGTCATACACATCAGCCTAATGATAATACAGCTGAATCATCAAGGACACAACTTCCAAGGGAAAGGATTTGGAGCAGAGATCATCCCTTTGATCTGATTATTGGTGATCCTGATGTTGGTGTAAGGACTAGAAGTGCTACGACAAATGAATGTCTATTCTCTGGTTTTCTTTCACAATTAGAACCAAAGAAAGTTGATGAAGCACTTGCTGATCCTGATTGGGTTCTTGCCATGCAAGAAGAACTCAATCAATTTGAGAGACAAGAAGTCTGGGCCCTGGTTCCAAGACCAAAAGGAAAATCTACCATTGGATCTAGATGGGTCTTCCGTAACAAGTTAGATGGTGATGGCATTGTTGTACGAAACAAAGCCAGACTGGTTGCAAAAGGTTACTCTCAGGAAGAAGGAATTGACTACGATGAAACCTATGCTCCAGTTGCTCGTCTTGAAGCCATCAGAATATTTCTTGCATTTGCTGCACACTCCAACTTCAAGGTATATCAAATGGATGTGAAAAGTGCATTTCTGAATGGAAAGCTAGAAGAAGAAGTATATCTGGAACAGCCCCCTGGCTTTGAAAATCCAGAATTTGCTGATTTTGTATACTTCCTATTCAAAGCTGTCTATGGACTCAAGCAGTCACCAAGGACATGGTATGACACTCTCTCTGAGTTTTTAATTGAAAACAATTTTACTAGAGGTGTCATAGACAAAACTCTCTTTTACAAATTGCATGATAAGGATATGATATTTGTACAAATATATGTTGATGACATTATATTTGGTTCTACTAACGATAACTTGTGCAAGAGATTTGCTAAGTTAATGCAGAGTAACTATGAGATGAGTATGATGGGTGAGCTGTCCTACTTCCTTGGTCTTCAAGTAAGCC
This sequence comes from Daucus carota subsp. sativus, assembly GCF_001625215.2. NCBI lineage: Eukaryota > Viridiplantae > Streptophyta > Magnoliopsida > Apiales > Apiaceae > Daucus > Daucus carota. The sequence continues at coordinate 9,092,267 of NC_030381.2, forward strand.
AAAAGGAAGATGGAATATTCATTTGCCAATCCAAGTATGTCAGAGATCTTCTTCGAAAGTTCAATCTAGAAGACTCTTCACCGGCAAAGACACCCATGGCCACTGCCACAAAGCTTGACCAGGATAAATCTGGTAAGAAAGTTGATATCACAAGCTATCGAGGTATGATTGGCTCTCTACTTTATCTTACTGCAAGTAGACCAGATATCATGTTTGCAACATGTTTGTGTGCTAGGTTCCAAGCTGTTCCTAAGGAATCACATCTTATAGCCGTCAAAAGAATCTTTAGATATCTTAAGGGTACACCTGGATTAGGTATTTGGTACCCTAAGAATACTGGTTTTGACTTAACCGGCTATACAGATTCTGATTATGCAGGATGCAGGATTGATAGGAAGAGTACGTCTGGAAGCTGTCAATTTCTAGGACGTCGGTTGGTTTCCTGGTATAGCAAGAAGCAGCACTCCGTGTCTACTTCTACTGCTGAAGCTGAGTATATAGCTGCTGGAAGCTGCTGTGCTCAGATCTTGTGGATCAAGAATCAACTGAATGATTATGGTGTTGTAGTAAACAAAATTCCCATATTTTATGATAATACAAGTGCCATAGCCATTTCCAACAATCCGGTTCAACATTCAAGAACCAAGCACATTGATATCAGGTATCATTTCATACGAGAACATGTCATGAATGGTACAGTGGTGTTACATTTTGTACCCACGACTGAGCAAATTGCTGACATCTTCACTAAACCACTGGATGAATCCACTTTCTCTAAGCTGGTTTGTGAGTTAGGGATGTTAAATATGACATAGTTCTCTTGTATATATTTTTCATATGCATTATATGTTTTTGTATATTTTTGTGAATTTTCTGTATAATTATATCTATTTTATTAGATTTTATATGATTTTCTGTATGTTATCTGATAATATTCTGAGTAATTATGCATGTTTGTATATTAGTCTGTAATTTTCTAAGTGCTCATACACTCCCCTGTACTATTCCCTAAGCATTTAGATAATTATTTGTAATTATTTTGTATTTTTCAAAATTAATTAAGCATAAATATTTGATTTTAAGTTAATTCATCTTTTTGAATTAAAGTTAAAGTCATAAGTATTTATATTTAATTAAAGTTGAAATTTACAAAATATTTGTGTAATTTATAGTATTGTTTTTATTATAGATTTTTGATTTTAATTGCAAAAAGTTTTATCTTTTAAATTAATCAAAAATCATATAATTATTTGTTTTTCTGTTAGACAATTACATTGTCTACTGATTGGCTCGGCAAGACAATTGAAATTGTCTTGTTGAACCGGTTTTTCAGTTTATTTCAATAACATCAAGCAATAACTCGGCAAGACATTTACTTTGTCTTACCAAGCCTGTTTTTATAACAGCCGTGTGTATCAGTAAGACAATTATAATTGTCTTACTGACATCTGTTTTGTCTGCTTCGTTTAAATCTCGGCAAGACAATTTTAAATTGTCTTACCGAGACTTAAATCTCCCCTTTGTCTTCCTGTGTGCATATATACACTAACAAGGCAATTGGGCAAGACAATTCATATTGTCTTGCCTCCACTTCATCTTCCCCAACTCGCTTATACACACAAATCGTACATATACACACACGTTTAATCATCGTTTTTCAAGTTTTTCATCAAAAACTTGCTGGGTTTCCGTTCCTCAAGCTTCACGCTTGCTCTGTTACTCGATTCCCTTCGATTAATAACGAAACTCTGCCGGATTTTTGTGAGATTTCGCTTCGAACTCGTCTGTGGTTGCTCGTTTTTACGATTGTCTCCGAAGCTTCATCTTCGTTAGTCGATCCTTGTGCGTTGTGATTGAAACTTTGTGCTTGATCGATTTGTATTTGAGGCTAGGGTTCTTGGAGTTTCTGTTTTAAGGCTGCGTTTGGTTTGAAGTTAGTAAAAATTGGGGCTTTTGGATTTAAGGGCGCGTTTGGCTTTGTTGAGTTATTGTTGAGTTAAGGACTTGTTTGGTTGGCTAGCTTGTGGATTAATTGATTAAGTGCCATTTAAATTAATTAACTTTTAATTCGATATTATTTTAATATTTCGAATTATTAATTAATTAATTAAGCTTTAATTAATAGTTGAAATTTGCGAGACATTTGAGAATTCACTTTTAATTTGAAAAATTCTCGCTTAATTCACTTTTTAATTATTAAAAATGGCCGGAGAATTCGTGGTTGCTGAGACTAACTACTGTGCCAGCCTTAACCCTGATGATTGCTCTGATAGATTCCGGACTTGGGTTAGATTTCTTTCGCGACAAAGTTTAGTCAGTACGGCAATGACTGCAGATATTCCGATTAAGCTGCAACCTCTTTTTGACTTCTACTCAAATGCTGTCAATTCTACAACTCTGGAGAATTACAAGATTATAGGGGATCTGCCTAATAGGAAACGTATTGTAATCACTGTCGATGATGTGAACCGGATCTTAGGACTTCCTAGGGACAATTTTGAGCCAGATCCCTCAGAGGATGAATTGAGACAGTTCTTTCAGGATATTCACTATCAGGGTCAGATTTTTCTCCCGAAGATGTCAAAGGGAAATCTGAAAGCTGAATGGGATGTGTTCTTTGACACCCTTGCCAAGGTGTTTGCTCCCACTAATCGAAAGAACTTTGGGAATATATCTTCAATGCTACAAATCTTTGGATTCAGCATAGCTTATAACCGTCGAATCAATTTTGGGAAGATATTGCTGAGGGAGATTATCAGGAAGATGGGGTCTGTTGCACAGAGATCAATTCAAAAGAATGACAAAGTTGAATGCTTCTACCCCAGATTCCTGATGTTGTTCATGAATGATAAGATGAATGCTGATGATAGGCACATGTACGTCGATTCTCCTGTTGTTCCTATTCAGAGGACTTGTGCCAAGATTCAAACTAGGCTGGTCAACAAGAAAAAGCATGACAATGTACCACTGGTGGTGACTCCATTCATGCTCGAGCAATTCAGTGTTCCTTTTCAGCCTGTACAAGTTCCAGAACCACTACAACAGCAACAATATCAACAACATCAACAACAACCAGCTAATCCTGATCAACAACAATCACCTCCACGTATCAATCAACCACTTCAACTCCTCCAAGACTATCAATCATCCAGCCAATCCTCACATTACTCTCCCTACAACCCTCCTTACAATTCACCACAACAATCACCTCACCAATCAGATTACAATTCTCCTCACCAATCTCAACATCAATCCCCTCCACAATACAACTTCTTCCCAGACCAACAAGCCTCCATTCTTCCCTCTCAATCTGAACCAATACCTTCACCTACACATACACATACCATTCCTCCACCACAATCCACTTCTCAGCCTCTGCCTGCTGATTCTGCTATCAATCCAGAGCTACAGGACTTCAGGACAGATTTACAGGTAGCTCAGGTACTTTCTAATCTCACTGATACCTTTAATATTGATATTGCAGATTTTGATTGTGATATTGGATTTGATTTCCAGACTCCCAGCATTGAACCTGAAAACACCCAGGTTCATATCCAAGCTGATGTTTCCGCTTCAACTACTGATTCTTCTTCAAACACTTCAAACAACACTACTTCAACCCCTGTTGTTAGAAAGGTAGCCCGGAAACGGAGTGGGAGTGCACTTTTACGAGATCCCGCATGTTAGGCCGACTAAACTCACTATATATATGATAATATAGTGAACACAATCCAAAACAAACACAAGTATAAGAGAATAATTCAATAAACTCTTATTCACAAATCTCAGTAGTTTACAAATAATCTCTTAGTGATTTATATCTTATCACTAAGAGCTGCTAGGTTACACGAATGATATTCAATTGATAACTCATCTAGAGTAAACCCTAAGCTGTGTTTATATACACAGTTACATGATATCTACTGATTGATTTATAATTATCTGCTTCCTAAAATAATCTAATCAGTAGCTATCCTTCTGCTGTCCTGATCTGCACAATCTCTCTTGATCTTTATCTTCCTTACTTAGTCAGATATGCTCCTGAAAATCAGCCGCCTGCAAACTCTGATTATTGCTTAAACTCTGATCCAGCTGTCAGACGTTAAACTCTGATTTCCAGCTAAACTCTGATATTTGCTTCTGCACACTAAACAAGTTAGATACCTGTGACATCATCAAATATGTAACAATCTCCCCCAACTTGTGCATTAGACAGAATGAACAAGTTCTATATATTTACTGATGATGTCAAAAACAATCAAGGACAAATGCATGAAGTAATTAATCTGCATAAATAAATTAACACTTACAGAATAGGCAGAACTAATTACAACTTACAGATCATAGCAGAACTAACTATCCAATCAGTCTATACCCATAGCTCTCCTTAACAAACTTGGTAATCAGATCTTCTTCAATTTGTTTCAGAGTTTGTATCATTTGAGCTTTGACAGTCTTCAATTCTTCATCTTCATCTCCTGTCTGGTATATAGCTGATCTCAAAGCATTAGCTTTGCTTCTCTTCATTGCTTCTCCCAATTGAATCACTCTGGGCCTGTCTGCTTCATTATTATAACCCAAGACTCTGATATTTGCAATAGTCTCCATCACAGAGCTATTCTTTTCCATGTCAATTTCAGAACCATCATCTTGAGCTATTTTTGGAATGTATTCTTCATCAGGCTGTACTCCATAGAATCTTCTCTTTTCCCTGATTGTTCTTTTCATCAAGTCTGACCACCTCTGAGTAGCTTCATTCTTGATCTCCAGCATGTAGTGAAAATGCTCCAGCTCCCTCAGAGATTTCAGTAACAAATCAGCTTCTGAGATTCTATAAACTCTGCCAGACTCCAGAAATATAGCAATTTTTTCTTTATCTTCTGTCCCATCATGAGTGTCCATTAAGATTTGAACTGACTCAACCTTATCAAGATCCTCCTGTGTTACAGCTTCTCCTACTTTTTCAGTCAGAGGATAAGGATCTCTGAAAGTAGTTGCTGAGCCTGTTTGAATCTTTTCTTTTCTATGACCAAGGCCAGTCCAGTCATATGCTTCTTTTCCTCTGGTTCCATGAGATCTGATTCTGGTGAGCAGTGGGCTTTCTTTGTACAGATTTGTAACAAGACTTCCAAATAGACTTTTCTTCTTCTGGGATTTAGCTTTGTCAACCTGAGCCCTGTCAGTGGTTGACTTGATCCATGTAGCTTTAACTTCAACTGGCTTCACATTTTCTTCATCTTTGCTTTTAGCTTGAGCAATGTCAGAGGCTAAATTCTGATCAGTTTCTTCAGGAATATTTACAAGTGTTTGTTGAACTTCTGATTCAGCCTTTCTTGTAGATGAAACACCATCTATAACCTTTTTCCCTTTTCTGCTTGAATCAGAGTCAGATTTTTGATAAACTCTGGGCCTATCTATATCAGCATAATTTATCTCACTGATCACAATTCCTTTCCTTCTTGAAGAAGTTGGCTTCTTTGAAGAGGAGTCAGTGACCAGCTTCTTGCCATCAGAGCTTATATTCTTCTGATCAGTTGTAGTTTCATTAGGCTTTGATTCTCTGTTCTTCTTGATCTCAGCAGCCAACCTCTCTTCTTCTTTTCTGATGTCTTCAAGTGATAACCCTGGATTTTCCTCTTCGAACAGATTCTTTGCAACTGCTTCATCAAAAGCTAGTTGTGTAGGGGCCTTGTAGAAGAAGGTCTTTTCCTCTCCTTGAAACTTCACTGTGTGACTCAACAGCTTAGATTCAGGATCACCAAGCTCAACTAATTGCTCAGAGAGAGCTTTGGTTTTACAGTCAGCTGGTATCAGAGGTTGTTGGGATTTTGTTTTCTGTGGTTGCTGAGTACTGCTTCCAGCCTTATCACCCCTCTTTTCTTTAGATTGACTCTGCGAGTGCAAGATTATCTCAGAGTTTAAATTTCCAGACTCCTTTTTGTCTTTATCCTCTTCCTCATCATCTGGTTTTCTCTGTTGCTTATCAACTTTGCATTTGTCTTTCAGTACTTTCTCCCCCTTTTTGGCATCATCAGGAATGAGAAATTGAACCAGTTGAGCAACAGAGGAGCTCAACTCACTCAGTGTCTGTTGCATAGATCTCTGAGTGGACTCTATGGAGGAAAGTCTAGCTTCTACAGAGAAGGATGAAGCTCTGTGCATCCTCTTTGAATAACTGAGAGTACAGACTAAGTTCCTTGTAGAGGGAGAGGGAGGAATGTTACAATCAGGGGCTGGTGGTACTGGTTCAGCACTTGAGGTAACTCTTACTGGAGAAACTTCCCTCTCTGAGATGTTGGTTCTGAGCTGATGAGAGATTTCAGCCACAACAACAGCTGAGTCAATATGTAGAGTAGAAGTAACCTCTGTAGTATCTGTATCATCATCATCAACTGCAATACTGAGTGTCTGTGAACACAGAGGAGCTGTAGCTTCCTCAGAATTTGCAGCAGATAGTATCTCCTGATTAGGAGCTGGAACCAATTCTTCAACAGGAGTCATAATTTCTTGAGCAATGTCTGGAGTAGTGACAATTTCCTCTGGAATCGATTCAGATTCTTCAGGAATGTTGTCAGAGATAGGGATTGCAGCTTCTGTGGAATGTGGCAAGGGATCCTCTGACTGAGGAATAGATTCTGACATTAGGGTGTCAGCTTTAGATGAAGTAGTCAGAGGTACTGCAGATAAGGGCTCTATCATCAGAGGAGCAGATACTGTTACCATCTCAAGAGGATTGACTGTGGATTCTAGAGGAGGATCCACAGTAAGATCAGTGATAGTGGAGGTGGGCTTGATCTTCTTTCTGGGCCTTGAGATGAGTGGTACTGGTTCTGGCTCAGAGTCTGAGTCAGAGTCTGATAGTTTCTGCATAAATCTTCTCTTCCTAGGTGGAGGAGATGACTGTTTGGATGGAGATGACTGTTTAGATGACCTCAGTACTCTTGTAGGTGAAGATGTTACAACTGGCCCTTTTTGAGAAGGACCAGAGGTTTGCTTAGGTTTAGATTTTACAACTGGCCCCTTTTGGGAAGGACCAGAGGTTGGTAATTCTTGTGGCTGTTGAGAGGAGGATGGTAAATTCTCATCAGAGAATAGTGAGCCATATTTATCTGGCATTGCCAGCTTCAATTTATCCTGCACAGTTACAGGTATGGCAAAAATGGGCAGTTGGGGTTTCTTACTGTCCTTCTTAATTAAATCAGAGAAAGCTCTTTTTGTAATTTTGAAGGGTGGTTCAGTGTCAGTATCAGGAATAGGTACTAGAGGATAACAATATGAGAAAATAAGCTGACAAAATCTAGCAAAGTAGACAGTATTTTCATCCTCTAATCTCCTATCACCAATAAATCTCAAGATATAAGGAGCAATATCAAAGTTGAGATTATGAATCAGAGCATACCCAATTTGCTGACTGAAGAGTGGGATTGCATCATAGTTGCTGCATTTATTTCCAAAAGCCCTGGTGATACAGTCATAGTAAAAACTCCATTCTTTGCAGAGACAAGGCCGCTTGAGTTCCCCCATCTTGTCAGTGTTACCAGAGTATCCAAAGAATTGCATCATATCCTTCAGAGTTTGGGTGCTGACAGAGCTATGATATTTGGAATGCTCTGGAAGGTGGAGAGCCTTTCTTACAGTTTCAGGAGTGACAATATACTCCTGACCATCATATATGCATGTCAAAGATGGTGATCCATTTTCACCACCATCATTGTATCTTGCTGAACGCCAGAGTGAGAGAACTTGTTCTGGAGAAATCACTTCTGGTTGTGTGAGTGCATACATGAGCTCACTGTGAGCTAGATAGTCCTGAATGAGATGGAACTCGCTTGGAGCTTCAGCGTTTGACAGGATTGCAGCGTAGTTGTTGGTGACGAACTTGGCACCATTATATTCAAAGGCTTTGGTCGACATTTTCTGAGAAATCAAGAGAATAGTGAGGTGTAGATAAGGTGTTTGATGAAATGCGCACAAGAGTTTTTGAAACGATTATCAGAGAGAGAGAGAATGATAAATTGTGTGAAATAATGAAAAATTTCAATTTCTGACAATATATATGTGTGTACGCATGTTGGTGAGAAACTAATGGTGTAGTGGGGCACGTGGCAGGATCTTAACGGTAAAAAAAATGGTAGTGGAGAGGTAATTATGAGTGGCGTGTGAATCTGAACAAATATGCACCATTTACCAATAAAACACAAATAATTACCGTGTTTTTCTCCACTCAGGAATTCAAATGGGTTTTCTACCGTTTGATAATAAAAACTAATATTATCTGACCAAAATATTTATTTTAACTCGGACTTCGATCAGAGGCTGACCATTGACCAGAGTTTAAATAAATGACTTATAAAATGACAAATCAAAGAGTGATCATAGAATCTTGTAATGATGAGAGATAAATATTCAAGGTCTAAACGACACTTGCTCCTCAGAGTTTGCAAATATTTGTTGAACTCTAGTCAAAAATTACTCGAAGCCAAGAAAAATTGTTAATCACAGAAATGGAGTGAGGTGTGTGTTAACATGAATATTCTAATGTCACAGAGATTGTCAAATTTCTCAAATAATATTAGAAAGAATCAGATAATAAGAAAGTGTTTTAATCATCTCATAAGCCGAGTTTCTCACAAATGGATCAGAGTATATCATTTCTTCTCTGTTGAACAACATTTGTCTTTTGAAAGGGAACTTCTCATGGTAAGTGAGTCATAACCTTTATCAGACTTTTGTTTGCTCAGAGTATTTCTCCAGTAATCAGAGAATGTGAAAAGTCCCCAAAAATTAACTTGATTTTTGATGCATTTGCTTAATACCAGCAGTGCACTTGGATCTTTCCTTTCACAAATTTTTCTAAGATCTCAAAGGAGTACCTGAGATAATTTCTTTTGTTTTTCTTTTCTTTTGATTTTCTTTTCTGAGAAGAAATATCTTGAGGATCCATAACTGAGATATATTAACTCTTAGCTCATAAGAGGAGGAAAGCAGATTCTTTTCTGAGTACATATCTAATATTTAAGAAGGAAGACAGTCTAGGTAACAAAATTAACTCATGTGTTGTGTGTTAAAGATTTCCACAGCTGTAATATCACAAAATTCAGACTTTAGAGAGGCTTATGACTAAATTCAGTTAAGTGCAACAATTCTTCACAGGAGTATCTTTCATCATGAAAAATTCAAGTCATCAGAGTTTGTCGGGTCAGAGTTTAAATATCAGAGTTTATCAAATCAGAGTATAATCACCAGAGTTTAGATCAGAGAATAACAGATGCAGTTGTAGATCAGATTTATAACAACAAATACTAACAGATATAGTATGATGCAATGTATCAGAGTTTAGAGAGGACCAGAAATCATCCCTAATTCGTTTACAAGCCTTGTAAATGTTGCTTCAGCCAGAGGTTTGGTGAAGATATCTGCCAACTGCTGATCTGTTGGAACAAAGTGAAGCTCTACTGTTCCTTCCATCACATGTTCTCTGATAAAATGATACCTTATGCTGATATGCTTGGTCATGGAATGCTGTACTGGATTTCCTGTCATAGCAATAGCACTTTGGTTATCACAATAAATAGGAATTTGAGTCAGAGTTAACCCATAATCCAGTAGTTGATTCTTCATCCATAAGATCTGAGCACAGCAGCTTCCTGCAGCAATATACTCTGCTTCTGCAGTGGATGTGGAAATAGATTTTTGTTTCTTACTGAACCAAGAAACTAATCTTCCTCCTAGAAATTGACAACTCCCACTTGTACTTTTTCTGTCTATTTTGCATCCTGCAAAATCTGCATCAGAGTAACCAATCAGTGTAAAGTCTGATTCTCTGGGATACCAGAGTCCCATCTCAACTGTTCCTTTGAGATATTTGAAAATCCTTTTGACTGCTACAAGGTGTGGTTCTCTTGGATCTGCTTGAAATCTTGCACAAAGACAGGTTGCAAACATGATATCAGGTCTACTAGCAGTCAGATATAGAAGTGAGCCTATCATACCTCTATAGTTAGTAATTTCTACTGGTGATCCAGTATCTTTATCTAACTTAGTGGCAGTTGCCATTGGAGTGGTGGCAGCTGAGCTATCCTGCATGCCAAATTTCTTTAGCAAGTTCCTGGTATATTTAGACTGATTAATGAAAATACCCTCATCAGTCTGTTTGACTTGAAGTCCCAAAAAATAGCTCATTTCTCCCATCATGCTCATCTGATATCTGGACTGCATAAGCTTTGAGAATCTCTCACAGAGTTTAGGATTAGTAGACCCAAAAATAATATCATCTACATAGACTTGAACTAATAGCAGATCATTACCATGGTTGAGATAAAATAGAGTTTTATCAATTGTACCTCTGTTGAAACCACTGTCCAAAAGAAATTGAGCCAGAGTTTCATACCATGCTCTTGGTGCTTGCTTTAGTCCATACAGTGCTTTATCCAATCTGTAGACATGATCTGGAAATTTTGTGTCCACAAATCCTGGAGGTTGTTCAACATATACCTCTTCCTCCAGCTCCCCATTAAGAAAAGCACTCTTTACATCCATCTGAAACACTTTGAATTTCTTGTGTGCTGCATAAGCCAAGAAAATTCTGATTGCTTCCAATCTGGCAACTGGGGCAAAGGTCTCATCATAGTCAATTCCTTCTTGTTGAGAATATCCCTTAGCTACCAGTCTAGCTTTATTTCTTGTGATTATACCATCACTGTCTGTTTTGTTCCTAAAAACCCACTTAGTACCAACAATTGACCTGTTCTTTGGTCTTGGTACAAGTGTCCAGACTTTATTTCTCTCAAATTCATTTAACTCCTCCTGCATTGCTGTTACCCAGTCTGCATCCTTTAAGGCTTCTTCCACTTTCTTTGGTTCTGTCTGAGATAAAAATGAATGAAATAAACACTCATTTGCTGTTGCAGTTCTGGTTTGTACTCCAGCATCTGGATCCCCAATAATCAGATCTGGTGTATGAGACTTTGTCCATTTTCTTTCATGTGGCAGTTGATTTCTGGAACTAGATCCTCCCCCATGATCCATGCCAGTATCATTTTGATTCTCTGATGCCTCTCCCCCATTATTCATGCTATCTCCATGAGCATTCTGAGATTCTGATGCTCCCCCTGAAGATGTGTTCTCCTGATTCTCTGATGCAGAGTGATCAGAGTTTGAGGAGTCAGAATCAGAGTTTGTGTTTTCTGCCGAGTCTGCAACATTTTCATCCAGATTTTCATCTTGAAAGTGCTCCCCCTCAACATGTGCTTGAGGTTGGTGAGTAGAAGTGACATGCTCTGATATTGTCTCAGAATCAGAGTTTATGGAATCAGAGAATGCATCTTCATCTTCAAATCTCAGTTGCTCATGATCTTCAAAATCTGCCATTCCAGTAATTTTCTTATCATCAAAGGACACATGAATGGATTCCATGATTACCCTTGTTCTCAGATTGTAAACTCTGAAGGCTTTTGTTGATAAAGGATAACCAACAAAAATTCCTTCATCAGCTTTCAAATCAAATTTAGTTAGCTGTTCAGGATGATTTTTCAGAACAAAACATTTACATCCAAAAATATGGAAGTATTTGAGATTTGGTTTTCTGCCTTTAACCATTTCAAATGGAGTTTTCCCATGTTTGTTAATCAGAGTTGCATTCTGTGTGAAACAAGCAGACTGCACAGCTTCAGCCCAGAAGTAGGTTGGTAATTTTGCTTCCTCCAACATGGTTCTAGCAGCTTCAATCAGAGTTCTGTTTTTCCTTTCTACAACACCATTTTGTTGAGGTGTTCCAGGTGCTGAAAATTCCTGTTTAATGCCATTTTCTTTACAGAACTCCTCCATTTTAAAATTCTTGAACTCAGTGCCATTATCACTTCTGATGATCTTTACTGCATCTTTAGAGATTTTATTCAGCTGTCTGACATGCTCAATCAATAAAGATGGTGTTTCATCCTTGCTGTGAAGAAAATATACCCATGTATATCTGGTAAATTCATCAACAATGACCAGAGTATATCTCTTCTTTGCAATGGACATTATATTTACTGGTCCAAAAAGATCAACATGCAGCAGATGATATGGCTCAAGAATTGAGGACTCAGTTTTACTTTTGAAGGAAGACTTCCTCTGTTTTGCTTTCTGACAGGAATCACAGAGTCCATCTGGGGTAAAAACTGATTTTGGAAGTCCTTTCACAAGATCTTTCTTCACAAGTTCATTTATATTATTGAAGTTCAGGTGAGATAATTTCTTGTGCCAGTTCCAGCTTTCTTCAATACTGGCTCTGCCAAGTAGACAGATTGCAGAGCTTTCAGAGTTTAAAGATAGCTTAGCTTCATAGATGTTGCCATGTCTGTATCCTTTCAGAACAACTTTTCCAGTTCTTTTACTAATGACCTCACAGTGTTCTTCCAAGAAATTGACATGATATCCTCTGTCACAGATTTGACTTATGCTCAGCAGATTGTGCTTAAGTCCTGAGACCAGAGCTACAGATTGAATGATGACATTTCCAAGATTGATATTGCCATATCCCAAAGTTTTCCCTATGTTGCCATCTCCATAAGAAACATTTGGGCCAGCCTTCTCCACAAAGTCTGATAGCAGGGCTTTATTTCCAGTCATATGTCCTGAGCAGCCACTGTCCAGAACTAGGATGTTTTTCCTATTGCCCTGCAATCACATACACAATTAATGATTAGTTTTAAGGACCCAGACTTGCTTGGATCCTTTGTTCTTGTTAAGTTTGTTAATACTAGCAGCGGAAGATTTATCAGAGTTTATATCAGAGTTTGTGCTAACAGACTTTTTAACAGATGCTGAACTAGGAGAATCAATCTTTTTCTTCAAAGAAGGTTTTAATTCATAATAATTGTAATACAAACTATGGTATTCCTTACAAGTGTAAATGGAATGCCATAAACTACCACAATGAAAACAAGGATTCTCTGGTCTAAATCTAGTATTCCTAGTCTTAACTTCTGATTTTGGAGACATAGCATTTATGTCCTTATTTTTCCTGCAAAAAGAAGCAAGATGATTAGGATTACCACAATTATGACAAGTTTTCCTAGGAGCATTTGGAACAGGCATGTAATTGTTGTTTTTGTTTATTCCAACCTTTCCATTCCTATTTTTCCTAGGTTCCTTAATCCTGTTTTCTTTCTTAACCTCCTTGAGTTTATGCTTAAGCTGTTTCTGAGTCATTAAACCAATATTAACTTGTTTAGGAGTATCAGTTTTTGATTCTGCAACAAATCTTACTGGAACTACTTTGGGTTTTTCAATTTTAATGGTTTCTTGTTTATATGACTCAGCTTCATTTTTATCAGAGTAACCTAACCCTTTCTTCCAGTTCCCACTTTCTAAGATATTCTGAGTAGTCTTCCCTGAGTTAGTCCAAGTTCTGATTATCTCTCTTTCCTTAGCAAGTTCTGATTCAAGAGAAGCATTTTTCTTTAAGAGTTCATTTTTCACAAAGATAGAATCATCTCTTTCCTTCTGAACTTCTAGCATCTGAACTAGTTCCTTTTCAAGATAATCATTCCTTTTCTTAACATCCAAGATCTCAGATTTTAGTCTGTCATTTTCTAAGGTCTGATCTCTATAACTAACATGCAGAGTTTTAAGAAACAATCTTAACTCAGTTATATCCTCAGTATCAAAAGCAAGAGTGGAATGAGGTACCTTAGTTTCAACAGTCTCTGTGCTGTTGTCCATGTTTGCCATCAAGGCATAGTTGACTTCATCCTCTGATTCTGATGTATCTGCCCAGCTTCCTTTCTTTGTGATAAAGGCCTGTTCCTTTTCTTTCTTAGCTTTCTTGCACTCAGTTGCAAAGTGGCCTTTCTCTCCACAATTGAAGCAGGTGTACTTAGACTTATCAGATTTTCCAGATTTTTCTTCTTTGCCTTCATTCTTTTTGAAGACCTTTCTATCAGAGTTTCTGTCTTTGGTTGAGAACTTCTTCCCTTTGTTGAAGTTCTTGTAAGCCATCTTCTTGAAGCTTTTTACCATCAGTGCTGCCAGCTGCATCATCTCAGTATCACTGTCATCAGAGTCTGAAGGCATATTAGAGTCTGAGTCAACATCAGAGTTTGATGACTCAGTATCAGACTTTTTGACATGAGCTTTTCCTTTGCTTTTCACAGTTGATTCTTCTTGAACTTTTAGAGCAACTGGTTTGGGTTTCCCACCATGTCGTTTGCTCCTCTGCTCCATTTCAAGTTCATGAGTTTTCAACCTTCCAAAGATTTCATCCAGAGTCATCTCTTCAAGATCATGATTGTCTCTTATAGTGGTTACTTTCAAATCCCACTTTTCAGGAAGAGCAAGCAGAAATTTGAGATTTGAATCTTCCAAATCATATTCTTTGTCCACAAGAGACAAGTCATTCAGCAGCTTGACAAACCTGTCATAAAGATCAGTCAGTGATTCACCAGATTTTGAATCAAAGTGTTCATACTCTTGAGTAAGTATGGTTCTTCTGTTCTTTTTGATGGCTTTGGTTCCTTGACATCTGACTTCCAAAGCATCCCATATCTCCTTTGCAGTTTTGCATCCAATTACTCTATTGGACATAGCATTGTCCAGAGCACTATGCAACAGATGCTTCACCTTTGCATCGTTACTGATAGATGAGATGTCCTCTGGAGTATAGTCCTTCTTCTCTTTAGGAATCATCTTCTGGGGTTCATCTCCCACTGCAACAGAGAGCTTCGTTGGCATGTGTGGACCATCATAAATTCTATCCAGATATTCTGGATCTGTAGATTCCAGAAACATGATCATTCTAACTTTCCAGACAGAATATTCAGATGCCCTGAGGACCGGAACCCTAAGAGACTCATATCTACTGTTTTGTGATTTCTCAGACATGATTGTGTGTGATTAAGATCTCACTGTAGGTATATCAACAGAGCTGGCTCTGATACCACTTGTTAGGCCGACTAAACTCACTATATATATGATAATATAGTGAACACAATCCAAAACAAACACAAGTATAAGAGAATAATTCAATAAACTCTTATTCACAAATCTCAGTAGTTTACAAATAATCTCTTAGTGATTTATATCTTATCACTAAGAGCTGCTAGGTTACACGAATGATATTCAATTGATAACTCATCTAGAGTAAACCCTAAGCTGTGTTTATATACACAGTTACATGATATCTACTGATTGATTTATAATTATCTGCTTCCTAAAATAATCTAATCAGTAGCTATCCTTCTGCTGTCCTGATCTGCACAATCTCTCTTGATCTTTATCTTCCTTACTTAGTCAGATATGCTCCTGAAAATCAGCCGCCTGCAAACTCTGATCATTGCTTAAACTCTGATCCAGCTGTCAGACGTTAAACTCTGATTTCCAGCTAAACTCTGATATTTGCTTCTGCACACTAAACAAGTTAGATACCTGTGACATCATCAAATATGTAACACCGCAGCTCTGTCTCATAAGAAGCAAAGGGTGGCAGAACCAGAGACAACTGCAGCTGCATCCATTTCCTCCCAAAAGGATTTGGACTCTGAAACGGTAAATATACAGTCTCTAGATTCATTCTCTCCACAAAATGCATTTATTGAAATTGGCCGTCCGACCGCGGTATCCTGTAAAGAGTCAAGCACACAACTAGCACTCACGCTAGTAAACACTGAACCTGTGTCTTTTGATTCTTCACTTAGAGAGAGCACAGAATTTCAAAACATGTTATATGAAAATCTTTCTGATCACTCTTTCTTTTTGGATCAGGATCTACTTGGCAACCTGCAAGTACATCCGCCTTCACAGGCATTCGGAGGACAATTTGTTCCTTCACAACCTACAGTTCCATCTCAGGGAACTATGGTTGTATATACAGGTACTGGTGACGGTGTGAAAAACACGAGTGAAATCAGGCAAACACCGAGCGAAACACATGCACGAGAGGATAGTGAAAAATCTTTGAGTGTTCGTGAGGTGAGTGCACACACCAACACAGATCTGTTACAGGAACAAATGGCTGCTCTCAGGGCTGAGATAGAAAGGTTGAATGCTGAGAATGCAAGATTCAGAAGTGGAGAGTTGGTGACTCTACAAGAAAAGGTTGTTGATCCTTCATTTTCTTCCCTCAAACAGGAATTAGATGCTCATGTCAAGGGTATTCACTCTCGGATGGACAAATTTGATACAACTCAGGAGCTCTGTCTGACGAAGCTAGACAACTTGGAGCAAACTTTGGCTCAAGTTGTTCAACACTTAAAGATCAATCCGTCAACATCTCAGTCTACTCCAGAGGATCCCTCAACTAAGGGGGAGAAGGATAAGGATGACAAAGATAAGGATGACAGCAATGCTGGTGCTGGTGACAGGGGTGATAAGGGTGGTAACAAGGGTGGTGATACTGATAGGAGTGATAAGGGTGGAGAAGGAGCAAGTGAAAAAGACTCTTCTGCAGCTAGCAAATCTAAAGGCAAAATGCCTGAAACTGAGAACATCTTCACTAATCAGGATTATGACAACATTCCTGAAGATGTTGATGATGATGATGCATTTGACTCTGCTTATTTTGAAGCTGAGGAAGAAGGTCGTTTCGAGGAAGGCTTTCTTTTCAATGAATATCAGTCTGTAGATCCTGAGCACATGGAAAAGGTCAAGATGTTTAAAGCTCAACATGAAGCTAGCAAAGCAAAGCTTCAGGAACTGCAGAAACTGGTGGATGAGAAGAGGACAACTGATGAGTTGGTCAAGCTGGAGAAACAGAAACTGTGGGATGCTAAGTGCAAGGAAAAGAGAGAGGATATCTCCAGGAAAGTTGGTGAAAGCTGGGATATTGCAAGACAAATCCTCTCTGGACCTCAAAGGGAACCTTTCAATGATGGTAAATTCAAATCCTTCATTTATGACCTGAGAGAGGCTAACCCTAATGAAGATATGTTTATGCGTGCTCTTGCTCTCGAGTTAGAATATATAACTATTGGTGTCAAGAATCTTCTCAATGAATGGGAGATCATTATTTCTACTCAGAGAAACGGAACATTCAGGGTTTCAATTGATTTATTCAAGTTTCTATCTCTAACTGAAATCTGGGTGATTCGTAACAAGATCAGACGCAGCTCGAATCTGAATGAACTCCTACGTGACAGACTTATGGATTGTGCTATTCATAACAGTCCACAAGTTGTCAGAAAGCCTTACTGTATCAAGTTCATTCACGAGAGAAAATTTGGAACCTTCTACCTAGACCACCAACATCTTCTTAAGTATGATGTGAGTCAGTTGGTTCTAGTATCTACAATTCTACGTACCAAGGGCTTCGCTACTAAGGCCAAAGCTGATGCTGATACTGAGATTGTGAACTACTGCACAAGGAGAAATATTCAACAATACTTCAGGAAGATGAAGTATATCAACCAATCTCAGCCAGCAAATTTCATCGAAGACCCTGTGGATATAGAGGTTCAATATTATCTTTCATTGGCTCGTGAAAGAAAGAAGCGTGGAGAATCCACTGCAGCTGAAGAGCCTACTCAGAATGAGCCTTCTACTCCAATTATTCACTGTTCAGATGCTGAAGAAGGAGAAGTCACTCGTTCTGAGTGAATAGATTGATTAGGATATTTTGTTAGATATGTTCAAGGAACATCCTTTTGTAATCTATTATGAATATGGTTTAATGTTCAATGCAAGCCATAAACTTTTGCTATTTACATTCCTTTGTTTAAATCTTTGTCTTATCTGTTAGTTGAGTTATCCTCTAGGAAATTTGCATGTTATGTTAACAAACAAATAGGGGGAGATTGAAAGGCATATGTTCAGCCTATTTGTATTTAAAGAGGTACAACTCAACTCAGATAAGAAAGCTCAGTAAATAGCAAGTCAACGGAATCCGTACGAAGAACGTCAAATGATTTATGGGAATTATATGTCAGATAAATTCCAGGATGCTGCTGCACACCACTGAAAGAAGTTCATTAATATGTTCAAGCCTCAGTGCACAAATAATCTTTTGTGGCACGTCCAGGAGTTCAGAAGATATAAAGTTTCTATACTTTATTATATCAGAAGATTCCATTTAATGAAGAAGTACTTACAAGACGAAGACTCGACGAACAAATCAAATTCTTAAATGTTTATTTGACAAAGAATATTTGATTTAACTAGATACAGATGAACCAGACAGTACATCTGTGTATCAGTTATTCAAATTGAATATTTGAAGTCAAGCAGAGTTGGTGGTTCGTTCGTTCGACTAATCAAGACGGAGTTATTAATGTTTAAAGAAGACGGGAAGCTATTCTACTGAAGAAGGGGTGATTTAATATTTAATAGATTATTATTTCACTTCACAAATAATTATATTAATTATGTAATTTATTTATTAAATTAATTCACTCATGAATTAATTTAATTTATGAAGTTATATGATTAATTTAATTAAGTGGATAATTTTCTATTTAATATATATCTTAATTTACATCCTTAAATCATCAAAACAAACTCAGTAAGACAATCCAAGATTGTCTTACCGAATCTGTTTCTAGGATGAATGGAGCAAACGCCAAGACAATCTGTCTTTGTCTTACCGAAGAATTCTAGAAGTCTGCCAGACAAATTGTCTGACCGTGTGTTCTCTGCCAAGACAAAGTGGATTGTCCTACCGAAGTTTTGTGATTGCCTGGAAGACAATCTGTGATTTTCTGACCGAGGGAATGCCTGCAAGACAATTCCTGAGTCTTTCAAGACAATCTTTGATTGTCTGACCGAAGGTGCACTGCCAAGACAATTGGATTGTCTGGCCGAGAGAACAACACTGCCAAGACAATATAATTGTCTGACCGAGTGTTAAATTGTCTTGCTAGCCTTAAAATTGTCTTTCTGCTGTGTCTTGTGCTTGCAAGGCAATCTGAAATTGTCTTGCCCTTGCTACATTGTCTTTGCTACTCACAATTGTCTTGTCTTTCAATTGTCTTACAAGTACAAATGCTTTGCCTATAAATATGGCATTGCATCCTTCATTTTTAGTGTTCATTCACTTTGTAATCAAAGCATTTGTAAAGCTTTCAAGTTGTTCGTAACTTGCTTGATCGTTATATCCACAGTTTTCTGTGCTTTGATAACCCGGTTGTTTTAATCACTAAATCTAGAATATACCCTGTCGGATTTATTCTACGAACTTTAGTGGACATTAAAACTGAACCATTTTAATTATATAACGACGTCAAACATTGTTATATTAATTAATTAAAATCTGATTAACAAATCATATTCAATCAGATTCACTTCCGCGACGATTTGGTACTGATTGTATTCAACCCCCCCTTCTACAATCATATCTGGACCTAACAGCATGCCAAGTGCGGGAAAATCACTTATTGTCCACATCAATGCCGCCTTCATCATAAAATTTGTGCAAGATAACTTATCATATGTTTCCACTCCTGCACTCCACATAATTTTCAATTCATCAATTAGAGGCCCGAGATAGACATGAAGATCTTTTGTAGGATCATTCGGCCCTGGAATGAGAGGCATAAACATATATGGAGCTTTTGTGCACATAGACGGTGGTAGGTTGTAAACAACAACTATCACAGGCCACACAGTGTAACCTTGTGCATGTGGATCACGAAATGGGTCAAATCCATCACTAGAGAGGCCAAGTCTGACATTTCGCATATCCTTTGCGAAATTGGGAAACCTACGATCAAACTGCTTCCATTCATCTCCATCGGCTGGGTGCGACAATTCGCCTTCAACTATAAGTCTGTCATGGTGCCATCTCATACATTCAGCGGTCTTCTTAGCCATAAACAGACGTTGTAATCTTGCTGTAAGAGGAAAGTATCGTAATATCTTTTGTGAGATCTTTTTCTTCTTTGGGTCTTTCGGTGGCTTGTATCGGCTCGTCTTCCATATGTCACAATATATCTTATTACTGTTCTCTTTGTAAAACAACATGCAATCATTCTCACAAGCATCTACCTTTTCATATCCCATATTCAGTGCACTTGTCATCTTTTTCACATCATAGTATGTCGCGGGAAATTTATGGTCCATAGGCAACACCGACCCAATGATTCCCAACAATTCATCAAACCCCTTATTACTACAACCATGCCTGCTCTTGAAATGCAACAACTTGTTTATGAATGATAATGTTGTAATCTTGGCATTATTTGGATAAAGTGGCTCAGAAGCATTCTCAACCATCTCATAAAATTTTTTTGCTGCGGTATTCGGTTACTCTTCATTATTCTCAAAATGTCCATGTGCCTCCCCAAAATCGCTTAGCATTTCATGTGCATCATACATATCATCATCATCTCTGTAACCGACATTAGTTGAATCTGTACCGACTTGACCCCGTAACCTATTTGCTTCCTCATGTAAATCCCATGTTGTATATGACTCCATGATACCATATCGATACAAGTGATAAGTCACTCTTTCGGGTTGATGAAAAAACAAATTTCCACAATCAATACATGGACTGAAAGTGTTTGTCCTAAATCCAATCATGTATGATGAGTTAGGAAATACTTTCTTGTATTCGTATTTGATTTCATTAATATTAATAAAAGACTAGTTTTGATTTTATTATGGGATTTATCTATTTAAAGTGTTTTAAATAAGATGTTCCATAGTTTGGAGTAAAGCTTCTAGAATTATAATGAGATTATAATAGTGAGATCTAGAAGATGATAACTCTGGACTTAAACAGTTCCTGATCATAGGATAACTAATCGGAAGTTAGTAAATCCGCAAAGATTGGTACATACTGTGCTTGCTCCCTTGAGGAGGATGTCTGTTCTCATAGGCATTTGTGTGGTGACACTATAGCCAGTATGTAGGTGCTTATTGGGGAATAAGTTCACTGAACATGACTCGATAAGTTGAATAACTAATGGAGATTACTCACGTGTCAATAGTTATTCACTGAGTGATAGTTGTACAAGTGTCCTAAGACTTGAGATCGTTAAAGTTATCTTATATATAAAGAACTGTGCTTTGGTTTAGTCCTTAGTCTCAAGGACAACCATTAGGACTATTCTGGGCATAGGGATTTATGTATAGAGATAGTTAACGTCAATAGAGGATCTACCCCTTCCAGTATAGGAAGAGAATATCCTATGTTATTCTTTCTATGCAAGTTCTGGAATCTCTGGCCAGAGTGTATGAAATTAGAAAGGAGTTTCTAATTTGCATTAATATGAACTTCGCATTAAGAACAAGAAATCATATGATTAAATTTGATAGGCTTGACACGAGATCCATGCCTTGTATTTAATCGGGATATTGTAAGGGTAGAAGGAATTAATTGTACGGTAACTAGTCACTGACAGGTTCTTGTTATTCTAAGCAGAGAATTCATATTATCCGGATAGTCGCGATATGTTGAGAAGCATCACTCACGATGTAGAATAAATATAATTAATCAGTTAATTATATTTAGTGAATTTTAGAATTCATATAAATAATTAATAAAAGGTTTATTATTATTTATTTCTACTACCGGCATAATATTGAACCTACAAGGTCACACCATAAAAAGATTAATTTATTGATGAAGGGATTTTTTGAGAGAGCAGGTTATTTTCTAAGGAGTTTAGAAAATAATAATAATTAAAATAGTTTTAATTATTATTTAAACATTTTATAAGATAAAGTGTGGGATTTATATATATTAATATATATTGATATAATAATTGTGTAAAACCTAGGAGGGCCCTATATAAAGAAAGAGATGAGAAGGCTTTAGATAAGTGGGGTTTTGTGAAAACCTAGTAGCCTCCCTCACCTTCTTCATCTCTCTCTCTCTCTCAAAAGTAGAAGGGCTCCATCTTTATAAAAGCTTCATCGAAGGATTAATCTTGGTGGATACCGGTAGAGTGCTTCACGCATTGAGAAGCAACTGCTAGGACCTCTCTTTGTCTTCCTTGGATCGCTTTTAAAGGTTAGAATTCGATTCTAAAACTATTTCATAAATCGTATGTGTAATTTATGTGTCTTTCTATATGCGCGATTCATGATTTACGGATTGATAATTGTTATATCATGCTTCCGCTCTTCCGTAAATTCCTTCAATGGCATCAGAGCCAGGTTGTATGCATATAGATTCATGATAAAAATTTCAGATTTTTATTCATACGTATGGATTTTTAAATTGATTTTATGATTCGAGGGCTTTATTGATTTAATTATGAATTAAATCGTAAATCTTTCTAAAGGCTTGTTTCTTTTCAGATCTAGGTTCCTTGTATTTTTCTGAAAATTTCCATATTTTTTTCGAAATTTTCTGAGGTCCAAAAGTATTTTTCTTGAATTTTTTAAGTTTAATTCTGCCTGAAAATTACTTTTCTGATTTATGACATGGATCTGCCACGTGTCGCATTCTGATTGGCTGGGAGTATTGACTGTGCAAACGAGTCAGCAGCTGACGTCAGCGCCACATCATCTGATGACGTCAGCGCCACGTCAGCGCTGGTCGGTCAACTGCCAGGTCAGCGCCACGTCATCTGATGACGTGGCGCCACGTCAGCACAGCCTGCCACGTCAGCACTGACGTCAGCGCCACGTCATCAGTTGACGCGCGCGCTTGATTTCGTTTTTTTGGCTTTTCCGGGTGCGTCCGAACTCCGATTGAGACGTGTAAGGTACCGTTGGATTCGTTTTTTCGAGACGCATCTGATGGAATAAAGAAACAGATTTTTTAAATTGTTTAAAAAAAAAAATATATTTACAGCCCTTGGAGTGTGTTGAATGCCTTGTTTGATGATATTTGATGCATCCCATTATTTGCAATCTTGCTTATAATTGTGTTACATGCTATAATAAATCCATACATCATTATATCAATATGTAACATGATTTTATTTGCATGCTTACTTGTTTATTTAATTTTATATATGAGATATATGCCTATGTTTACCATGCGATGATAGATTTAGGTGAACTTAAATCAATATAAGGCGTGCTCTAGAAAATCTAGAATAGGAATCGTTTCTTGCCTTAATAAAAATATTATGATTACAATCATGAGATTCTTGTGTTTATGAAACACGTAATTAAATATGAATTTTCAATATTGAGAGAAAGGATGGTTCTGTCAAAAGCGGATTTCGATCTGTAAGAAAGGGGTATTAAGTGACGCCTCTTGACAATGCTCCCCCCGATCTGAGAATCATCCAATTATCGATTATTGATTTGAAATATTTAATTTAAAAGGAAGAATCTCTTTATAATATGATTATGATTGTAATATAATATAATCCCTCTAAAATTAAATAATATCAAGTAATAATTGGCCAATGACACAACGGGCTTGTGTCAGTCATAGCCTTCCAACATGGTAGAAAGTAGTTCTTGTTTTTAAATCATTGTCATTTCGTGCTACAACCGAGGGCTTTGATTTCGAAATAAGAAATACTTGTCTATTACATAGAGATGTGTACATTGAATTAGAATCTACTGGTCGTTACGTGCTGCAGCCGTGGGCCGTTGGAAACTGATTTAATTGTACGAGATGTTGGGTTAGACTTGACTTAGAATATTGAGTTTGTCGTGCTACAGCCGTGACTCAATTATTCAAGAGGCTAAAGTTTTATTAGGGAATAACATAAGATGTAATTGACAAGAGTTGTCTGCCTATTGAACGTCGCATGACGTTTCGTGCTACAGCCGAGGTTGTGTGATGGAATGTAGGATCCCTATTCCCACTAGCATTATGAATGCTTAATTTTTCAATTAGGGGGTTGTATAAATTGGATAAACTAGTGGGAGCCACTTATGAATAAAGACCCAATTCATATAGTGTTTTTAAATGAAATTGAATATTTGCTAAGTGTTGTTATGTGTTCATCATTTACAGATTTACTATATACATTATGTCTTCTGCACTATCACTCCGTAGCATTCTTGATGCTAACAAGTTGACTGGTCCCAATTTTGCTGATTGGCTTCGTAACTTGAGAATTGTTCTCAAGTCTGAGAAGTTGGACCATGTGATTAACTCACCACTGCCTAAGGCCCCTGTTGATGATGCACCTTATGATGAGCATCAAGCTCATCGCTCGTGGATGGATGAGGCAAATGTTGCCCAGTGTATTATGTTGGCCTCCATGAACTCTGAGCTTCAGAAGCAACATGAGTACATGGATGCTTACACTATACTGATTCATCTACAAGAGTTGTATCATGTTGAGGGGAGGACAGCTCGATATGAGATATCGAAAGAGCTGTTCCGTTGTAAAATGGCAGAGGGGACATCTGTGAATGACCATGTGCTCAAGATGATCAATTTGATTGAACGTTTAGGACAACTTGGTTTTGTCATGGATGGGGAGCTAAGCCAAGACTTGGTCTTGCAATCGCTTCTAGATTCGTTCTCGCAGTTTGTTGTGAACTTTCACATGAATAAGATGGTTGTTAGCTTGCCTGAACTCCATAACATGTTGAAAACTGCTGAGTCGAGTTTCCCTTCCAAGAAGAGTTCTGTTCTTCTTATTGGTGAGGGTTCTACTTCCAAGAAAAGGAAGAGGGCCCCTCCCAAGAAAAAGAAGAAAGGTGGTGAGAATAAGACTAATCCAGCGAAGGCCAAGGTTGACCCCAAAAGCACAGCTGTTTGCTTTCACTGTAACAAGTCGGGGCACTGGAAAAGGAATTGCAAGGTTTACCTTGCAGAATTGAAGAAGAAGAAGGGTAGTGAGACTACCGCTTCTGCTTCAGGTATGTTCATGATTGAAGTGAATATGTCAATAAGTCAAATTTCTACTTGGGTATTAGATACCGCCTGTGGTTCTCACATTTGCAATTCGTTGCAGGGACTAAGGAGAAGTAGGACTCTTGGGGAAGAGGAGGTGATTCTACGAATGGGTAATGGAGCAAGAGTTGCTGCTGAAGCTGTGGGATCATTTCATTTATATATGCCTACGGGCAAGACTATTGTTTTGAATAATTGCTACTTTGTTCCCTCGATTATAAGGAATATTATTTCTATTCCCATGTTAGACTTGGATGGATTTTCGTTTGTTATTCAGAATAATAAATGTCTAATTCAAAGAGATAACATTCTTTATGGAAGTGGTAGTTTAAATAATGGTCTGTATATATGTGACGTAGAGCATAATTTACTACAAATTGAACGTACTAATAAAAGAAAAAGGGATGATGAAAATCTCACCTTTTTGTGGCACTGCAGACTTGGTCATATTAGTGAAAATAGACTACGGACATTGCAAAAGGAAGGGATACTTGAACCCTTTGATTTTGAATCATATCCTACATGCGAGTCTTCTCTATTGGGCAAAATGACCAGATCTCCATTTAGTGGACATGGAGAAAGGGCTGCGGATTTGCTAGGATTGGTACACACAGATGTATGTGGACCAATGTCTACGCAAGCCATGGGTGGATTTTCATACTTCATTACTTTCATAGATGACCGATCTAGATTCGGATATGTGTATTTGATGAAACACAAATCTGAAGCCTTTGAAAAGTTCAAAGAATATAAGAATGAAGTAGAGAAACAAACCAAACGTAGTATTAAAACTCTTCGATCAGATCGAGGTGGTGAATACTTGAATGGAGAGTTTCTAGATTATCTCAAAGAAAATGGTATAGTCTCTCAGTGGACTCCTCCATATACTCCACAGTTAAATGGGGTATCTGAAAGGAGAAATCGAACTTTGTTAGACATGGTTCGGTCCATGATGAGCTATGCGGATCTTCCAGTATTCCTATGGGGTTATGCATTGGAAACCTCAGCATATTTACTGAATAAGGTGCCTTCCAAATCTGTTCCTCAAACTCCATATGAGATATGGAAACAAAGGAAACCAAGTCTTAAGCACATTAAGATTTGGGGATGTCCAGCTCATGTCAAGAAAGTTGACCCTGATAAGCTGGAATCTCGATCCATAAAATGTAGCTTTGTGGGATATCCTAAAGAGACTTTAGGGTATTACTTTTACACCGATCATAGGGTGTTTGTCTCCAGACATGCTACCTTCTTGGAAAAGCAGTTTATCCTTGAAGGGAACAGTGGGAGCAAAATTGAACTTAGTGAAGTTCAAGAAGCACAAACTACTACGGTTCAAGAGGAAACACCTGTTCAGACTGAACAGCCTTCTGTGGAACAGCCCCTTCGTAGGTCAGGGAGAGTGACTCGCCAACCTGAGAGGTATTATGGCCTTGTCATTGAGAATGACAATGGGTTGTCTTTCATTGATGATGACGACCCTATAACCTACAATGAGGCTATGAGTAGTGTCGACTCAGAGAAATGGCAAAGTGCCATGGAATCCGAAATGGAATCTATGTATACCAACCAAGTATGGACTTTGGTCGAAGCGCCTGAGGGCGTGAAGCCTATTGAGTGCAAATGGGTATACAAAAGAAAGATTGGAGCA
Organism: Daucus carota subsp. sativus; assembly: GCF_001625215.2. Classification (NCBI taxonomy): domain Eukaryota; kingdom Viridiplantae; phylum Streptophyta; class Magnoliopsida; order Apiales; family Apiaceae; genus Daucus; species Daucus carota. The sequence goes on from NC_030381.2 coordinate 9,118,648, forward strand.
GATGGCCAGGTGGAGACCTATAAGGCCAGGCTCGTGGCAAAAGGATTCAGACAAAGGCAAGGAATTGACTTTGATGAAACCTTTTCGCCTGTAGCCCTGTTAAAATCAATTCGGATTTTGCTTGCAATCGCTGCTTACTACGACTATGAGATCTGGCAAATGGACGTGAAAACGGCCTTCCTCAATGGGAAACTTGAAGAGGAAGTGTATATGACACAACCAGAGGGTTTTCTTTCCAAAGGAAATGAACACCTAGTGTGTAAGCTACTACAAACCATATATGGTTTGAGGCAAGCTTCTCGTAGATGGAACATCCGTTTTGATGAGACAATCAAAGAGTTTGATTTTATCAAAAACATAGATGAACCATGTGTCTACAAGAAGGTTAGTGGGAGCGCGGTAACATTTCTTGTATTGTATGTAGATGACATACTTCTTATAGGAAATGATATACCGATGCTGCAATCAGTCAAAGTGTGGCTATCAAAGAACTTCACTATGAAGGACTTGGGAGAAGCGTCCTACATTCTCGGTATGAAGATCTATAGGGATAGATCTAGAAGAATGATAGGTCTTACCCAGGGTACATACATCAAAAAGGTGCTTAAAAGGTTTAGCATGGAAAACTCCAAAAGAGGTCTCATACCGATGAGCCATGGAGTATCTCTTTCTGGAAAGATGTCTCCTAAGACACCTGAGGAAAGAGAGCGTATGAGTAAGATTCCTTATGCTTCAGCAATAGGATCTATCATGTACGCGATGTTGTGTACTAGGCCTGATGTTGCTTATTCAATTAGTGTGACGAGCAGATATCAGTCCGATCCAGGTGAAGACCACTGGAAAGCAGTGAAGAACATCCTTAAGTACTTGCGAAGGACTAAGGATATTTTTCTTGTTTTTGGTGGTGAATCTGAGTTGAAAATAGAGGGTTATACCGACTCTAGTTTTCAATCAGAAAGTGATGATAGTAAATCCATGTCAGGGTACGTGTTTACTCTAAATGGTGGTGCGATTAGTTGGAAGAGTTCCAAACAGTCTACTACAGCTGACTCCACAGCGGAAGCAGAATATATAGCTGCAAGTGAGGCTGCAAAAGAAGCCGTTTGGATGAGGAAATTTGTTTCTGAATTGGGAGTTGTTCCTAGCGTTGAGGAGCCTATTGTGTTGTATTGTGATAACAATGCAGCAATAGCACAAGCCAAGGAACCTAGGTCTCATAAAAATTCCAAACATGTTTTGCGACGCTTTCATTTGATTAGGGAAATCATTGAAAGAGGAGATGTCAAGATTGAGAGAGTTGACACACATAACAACGTAGCAGACCCACTCACAAAGTCATTATCTCAGATTCACTTTGATCGTCATAAAGAGAAGATGGGTATTAGATATCAGGGAGATTGGCTTTAGTTCAAGTGGGAGATTGAAAGTGTTTGTCCTAAATCCAATCATGTATGATGAGTTAGGAAATACTTTCTTGTATTCGTATTTGATTTCATTAATATTAATAAAAGACTAGTTTTGATTTTATTATGGGATTTATCTATTTAAAGTGTTTTAAATAAGATGTTCCATAGTTTGGAGTAAAGCTTCTAGAATTATAATGAGATTATAATAGTGAGATCTAGAAGATGATAACTCTGGACTTAAACAGTTCCTGATCATAGGATAACTAATCGGAAGTTAGTAAATCCGCAAAGATTGGTACATACTGTGCTTGCTCCCTTGAGGAGGATGTCTGTTCTCATAGGCATTTGTGTGGTGACACTATAGCCAGTATGTAGGTGCTTATTGGGGAATAAGTTCACTGAACATGACTCGATAAGTTGAATAACTAATGGAGATTACTCACGTGTCAATAGTTATTCACTGAGTGATAGTTGTACAAGTGTCCTAAGACTTGAGATCGTTAAAGTTATCTTATATATAAAGAACCGTGCTTTGGTTTAGTCCTTAGTCTCAAGGACAACCATTAGGACTATTCTGGGCATAGGGATTTATGTATAGAGATAGTTAACGTCAATAGAGGATCTACCCCTTCCAGTATAGGAAGAGAATATCCTATGTTATTCTTTCTATGCAAGTTCTGGAATCTCTGGCCAGAGTGTATGAAATTAGAAAGGAGTTTCTAATTTGCATTAATATGAACTTCGCATTAAGAACAAGAAATCATATGATTAAATTTGATAGGCTTGACACGAGATCCATGCCTTGTATTTAATCGGGATATTGTAAGGGTAGAAGGAATTAATTGTACGGTAACTAGTCACTGACAGGTTCTTGTTATTCTAAGCAGAGAATTCATATTATCCGGATAGTCGCGATATGTTGAGAAGCATCACTCACGATGTAGAATAAATATAATTAATCAGTTAATTATATTTAGTGAATTTTAGAATTCATATAAATAATTAATAAAAGGTTTATTATTATTTATTTCTACTACCGGCATAATATTGAACCTACAGGGTCACACCATAAAAAGATTAATTTATTGATGAAGGGATTTTTTGAGAGAGCAGGTTATTTTCTAAGGAGTTTAGAAAATAATAATAATTAAAATAGTTTTAATTATTATTTAAACATTTTATAAGATAAAGTGTGGGATTTATATATATTAATATATATTGATATAATAATTGTGTAAAACCTAGGAGGGCCCTATATAAAGAAAGAGATGAGAAGGCTTTAGATAACTGGGGTTTTGTGAAAACCTAGTAGCCTCCCTCACCTTCTTCATCTCTCTCTCTCTCTCAAAAGTAGAAGGGCTCCATCTTTATAAAAGCTTTATCGAAGGATTAATCTTGGTGGATACCGGTAGAGTGCTTCACGCATTGAGAAGCAACTGCTAGGACCTCTCTTTGTCTTCCTTGGATCGCTTTTAAAGGTTAGAATTCGATTCTAAAACTATTTCATAAATCGTATGTGTAATTTATGTGTCTTTCTATATGCGCGATTCATGATTTACGGATTGATAATTGTTATATCATGCTTCCGCTCTTCCGTAAATTCCTTCATGGACATCTTTTATTTCCTTGTGAATCTTTTCCCTTGAGTGCAAAATCGATAAATTTTTGCACACCGTCTTTGTATTCATCTGATATATTATTTCTTGCATCAAGCCTACGGTGCATCCAATTTTGATCCGATTCCATCTACAATACAAGAAATAGTTTAATAATCATCCCTAAATTTATAACTTGAGATGACTAAATTAATCAAGATATAATTAATACAAGATACAAAGGAGATATTACCTTTTTGGATGCTAAAGAACTGTAGCTTGAACAGAAAAAAGGAAGAGAGAATTTTAAAACAGGAGGCTTATAAAGAAAGAGTGGAAAAGGGGTATAGGGTTTTTAGGCCAATATATTATACTGTATTCCGTAATGACCAGCAATGGTCACAACTAATATTATAGTGTGACTGACTCTGGTCGCAATTACATAACCCAAGTGCAGTTGTTGTCACCGCATGCGGTTGTACTAATGCCCCAAAATGACTGATTATAGGTTTCAGTCGCATTTGCTTTAGTTGTGACTATAACCTGTTGCAATGAGAATTAATATAATTATTAAAAATTTATTTTATAAATGAAATTATTTTATCCTAAAATAAATATAATTATAATAATAAAATATCACGGATCAAAATTTTTAATATGTGATATTTTAAATCTTCTAATAATTGATTAGTTGAATAACTCATATTTTGTAAATATTTAAACTTGTAAAATGTCTTTAGAAATTATATTCGGGTTTGAACTGAATACGAATCATGGAGCCTAGAAGGATTCTATTACCAAAAATAATAATATCAAATGTAAATGTATGCGTGTATGTAAGTGTTCATATCCGGGTAGGATCATTTACAAAATATATATCATATTTTATATGAACAAGCTCACAGGCTCATAATTTATAATAATCATTCGTTACATTTTAACTGTTTTTGACTTTCTTACACGTATTTTAAAGTGTTAAAAAAATAACATCAACAATAATATCTATACTTCAATTTTTTTTAATTCTTATATCAAATAAAATTTTCTAATCTAAAATTTTATTTGATATAAGAATTAAAAAAATTTTGAAGTATAGATAATTTTTTTTTTATACTTTAATATGTGTGTTAAAAAATCAAACATCAGTCCCATTTTTAAAATGGGATTGAGGGAGTATTTAATTTTAAATTATATATATGGATTTTTGTTTTCATTTAAATCTTTTATAATATATTTGATTTTAATATATAATTTAAAAAATTTACGTAAGAGTTTTTCTTTATTTTGCCATATTTACATAATAGTTTTTTTAATTTAAAAATGAAAATATAATTTATTTGAAACTTTTGAGTAATAAACTAATTATAAAAAAATTCCCAAAACTTATATAACATTAAATAATAATTTCTCATAAAATATTAAACAAATAATACTCCCTCCGTCCCGTTGGATTGTTAACATCACTTTTTGGCACGCTTTTTAAGACCTCTATAAAATATAGTTGCATGAGGTTTTTTTTTATAAAAAAAATTCTGAATAAAAGTTTGATGTTTAAACTTTTATTCAGAAAAAAATAAATTAAAAAAACGTTATAGAACTATACTTTATAAGAGCCTCAAAATGCGTGCAAACAGTGAACGTTAACAACCCGGTGGGACGGAGGGAGTATTACTTTTTTTCAAAAGTAAATCAATATCTTATATGTAAAATTATCAATATCCCGCTATTATTCATATCCCGCCTTACTTTTTTATTATATCCCGCGCATAACTTGCAAATAACCTAATATTCACTCTCATAGTATCAGTGTATCACACCAAAGAGGCAAAAATTTTAGGGCTTGTTCTTGGAAGCTTGGATGGCTACGTTTCAACGTCCTTTCAAAAAGGTACCTTCCTTCTCCGTTTTATTTAGGATCCTGTGAGTTTGTATTTTAATTGAATTAGCACGTGGTTGTGGTTTTTGTAATCTGGGTTTTGTGTGTGCTGGGGTTATGTGTTGGGGTTTTGTGTGTTAAATTATATTCGGGTTTTGTATATGATTTGGGTTTATGTTTCATTTTGTTTCAGACTGTGGTGCCTGCTGCATTTGCGCAGCTTAGCAGCAAAGGAAATCGAGGCAAAGGAGATGGTAAGGGAATTTAAATTTGCATCAAGTATTTTTTATTACTAGCTAGGCCACAAATACAGCTCACACTTGTGCTTTGGTTATCAACAACGGTGTACGAGAATATTTGGTAAAATTTGTTCAATGGACGACTCCCTTAAAACCCTAAGATTTTAGAATTGTCGTTATGGATATGAGAATTTTTTGTGTTACTCGGGCATTGAATTTTTGACTTGTCTAGTTAAAATTTGTATAGAGGTATATCCTTGGCAACCAAGGACAAGGTTCAACAAGCAAACTATTTTGGATCACTTACCTAGGCTTCCACTATTCGAGTTGGATCGTTCAATGGGGAGGAGATTTATGCTCCTTTCAAGAGCTTACTTCCCATGGTAATTAATACTTGATATTTTGTAATTGTCTTTCTGTGTTTAAATCTGACTATACCAGTCATGCAATCTTACTTAACAGACTAACTTATGTTATTGGTGATTTGTTAACTGCGATAGGTGAACCCTGGAGACATTGTATTTGGAGGTTGGACATCAGTGACATGAATCTTGCAGATGCCATGACCAGGGGTAGGGTCTTGGACATTGATCTTCAGAAGCAACTGAGGTCCTTCATGGAATCCATGGTTCCACTACCTGCAATCTACGACCCTGATTTCATTGCTGCCAATCAAGGTTCTCGTGCTAACAATGTGATCAAAGGAACCAAGAAACAACAGCTTGAACATATCATCAAAGATATTAGGTCCCAAATATTAATACTATGCAAAGCTTTATTTATTAACTTAAAATAAATGGTTGGTCATTGTTAACGGAGGAATTTGGTAGTTAACAAAATTCGAAGTCCGTGGCCGGAATCAAGATTTATGACGGTGGTTGAGCGGTGGTGATGAAATTTTAGGGGTGGCTGAGATTAGGGCTTCGAGTTGCCTCTAGATGCTCCCAACTCGTGTCCCCCTAATTTGCCTACGTACCCCTATATTTATAGGGGATCAAACCAGTATGTAGTTCTTTTCTCCTAAGAAACCTAATAGGATTAGGTTTCCCCTTCTGTTGTCTTCCTCCTGAAAGGGGCCCAATACGATGAGGCCTAGTCTTGGGCCTTGTAGACTCTCGAGCACCCAAAACTTACCCCGAATGCAAGGACGCTTCTCTACTCCCCGACAGGGACAACCCGCCAGACTACAGAGATAGAGCCTTCCAGGGCATATCTTTGAGAAGGTTCCACAAGCTCCCCGACAAGGACAACTCGCCAGATACAGAGCAAGGCCTCCTCTAATCTTCATTCTCTATCTCCCAAGGAGGACATGTTAGGTCCCGATACGATTGTAGAAGGGGGGGGTTGAATACAATCGTCACAAAATTCGCGCGGAATAAATCTGTGTTAGGCCGAATAAACTCACTATATAAGATAATATAGTGAACACAATCAAAAACAGAACACCAGTATAAGAGAATAATTCAACTAAACTCTTATTCACAAATCACAGTAGCTTACAAATAATCTCTTAGTGATTTATATTTTATCACTAAGAGCTGCTAGGTTACACGAATGATATTCAATTGATAACTCATCTAGAGTAAACCCTAAGCTGTGTTTATATACACAGTTACATGATATCTACTGATTGATTTATAATTATCTGCTTCCTAAAATAATCTAATCAGTAGCTATCCTTCTGCTGTCCTGATCTGCACAATCTCTCTTGATCTTTATCTTCCTTACTTAGTCAGATACGCTCCTGAAAATCAGCCACCTGCAAACTCTGATTATTGTTTAAACTCTGATCCAGCTGGTAGTCGTTAAACTCTGATTTCTAGCTAAACTCTGATATTTGCTTCTGCACACTAAACAAGTTAGATACCTGTGCCATCATCAAATATGTAACAATCTCCCCCAACTTGTGCATTAGACAGAATGAACAAGTTCTAAATATATATTTACTGATGATGTCAAAAACAATCAAGGACAAATGCATGAAGTAACTAATCTGCACAAATTAATCATTACTTACAGAACAAGCAGAACTAATTACAACTTACAGAACTTAGCAAATGCTAACTAGCCAATCAGTCTATATCCATAGCTCTCCTTGACAAACTGAGTGATCAGATCTTCTTCAATTTGTCTCAGAGTCTGTATCATCTGAGCTTTGACAGTCTTTAGTTCTTCATTTTCTTCTCCTGTCTGGTATATAGCTGCTCTCAAGGCTCTTGCCTTGCATCTTTTCATGGCTTCCCCAAGTTGAATGGCTCCTGGTCTGTCAGCTTCATTATTATAACCCAGAATCCTGGTTCCATCTATAGTCTCCATGACAGAGCTATTTTTCTCCATGTTAATTTCTGAACCATCTTCTAGGGATATCTTAGGAACATACTCAGCATCAGAACTTATCCCATAAAATCTTCTCTTTTCTTGGATAGTTCTCTTGAACAGCTCAGACCATCTCCTGGTTGCTTCATTCTTTGTCTCAAGCATATAGTGAATATGCTCAAGTTCCCTCAGAGATTTTATCAATAGATCAGCTTCAGAAATTCTGTAAACTCTGCCAGATTCCAAATATATAGCAATTTTCTCTTTATCTTCTGGTCCATCATGAGTGTCCATCAGAATTTGTGCTGATTCTATTCTGTCAAGATCTTTCTGTGTAACAACTTCTCCAGCTTTTTCAGTAAAAGGATATGGATCTCTGAAGATAGTTGCTGCACTGGTCTGTATTTTCTCTTTTCTGTGTCCTAAACCAGTTGTGTCTCTTGCTTCTTTTCCTCTTGTTCCTTGAGCTCTGATTTGTGTGAATAAAAAGCTTTCCTTGTACTGTCTGTACCAAGGCTTCCAAATAAGCTCTTCTTCTTGGATCAACTGTATCAACTTTAGCCTTGTCAGAGGTTGACTTTATCCAGGTAGCTTTGACTTCAACTGGTTTCAGCTGTTCTTCCTTCATATCTTTAGCTTGAGCAATGTCAGAGGCTAAAGTCATGTCAGAGATTGATCTGTCATCACCCTTTCTTCTTCTGGTTAAACCAGCTTCCTTTTCTTCTGCTTGATCAGATACATCAGTAATTATATTTGCATTTCTGCTTAGCTTTAACATCCTCTGAGAAGGATTCTCTGATGCTATCTTGATCACTGATCTCTTTATCATAGGAGGAACTGAAGAAACTCCATCAACAGGTTTCTTCCCTTTGTCTGCTGCATCAGACTCAGATTGAGTTTGAGACCTGGTTCTTGGTCTGTCGATGTCAGTGTAGTTTACCTCACTGATTACTATTCCCTTTTGCTTTGGAATCTTCTGTTTTTGTGAGGGATCAGTAATCTGTATTTGCTCATCAGATTTTGTTTTGCTGATCTTCTTCTTCTCAGCAGCCAATCTTTCTTCTTCAAGTCTGATGGCCTCAATATCTACTCCTGGATTTTCTTTTTCAAATATTTTCCTTGCCATGGCTTCATCAATTGCTTGCAAGGAAGGAGATTTATAGAAAAGAGTTGTTTCTTTACCTCTGAATCTCAGAGTTTGGCAGAACTTCTGAGACTCAGGATCTCCAGCCTCAATTAGCTTGTCAGCTCCAGAAATTTGAACTTCTTTCTTCTTTTCAACCTCAGAATTTACAAGAGCTACTTCTTTGGATATGACATCTGAATCTCTGACTGCTTTACTTATGCTCTGAACTTGAGACATAACAGTCAGTTCCATAGACTTGTGTTTCTGAGATTCTCTGGGTTTCTCAGAGTTTGCATCCTTATTACTCCTTTGTTTTTCCTTGATTTGCAGCAGCTTTGGCTGTTTGTCAGTTATCTCCCCTTTCCCTTCTTCATCACCATCTGGCCTTTTCTTTTTCATTTGCTGATCAGGTTTGCATTTGTCTTTGGAAATTTTCTCCCCCTTTTTGACATTATCAGAGGTAAGAGCCTTAACCAGCTGAGCCACAGATGAACTCAAATCAGTCAGAATATGTTGCATAGACATCTGGGTGGCCTCAATAGAAGTGAGTCTGGCTTCAATTGTTGGAGGTGTAGCTCTGCACATCCTTGGATAATAAGATAAGCTGCAGACTTTCCTTCTGGCAGGCACAAAGGATGGAAGAGTAGAGTTTGGAACTGAGGGAGATCTGACAGGAGAAGATTCCCTAACTGGTGACAGTGCCTGAATTGGGGAATCAGCTTTTTCTGGTGTAATTGCCCTGACTGGCTCAGAGATTAGTAGATGAAGACCAGAAGGCTGAATGGGAGTGGATGTAACCTCTGCTGCATCTTCATCATCAATATCATCAGCAAAAATGCTCAGAGTATGGGACTCCAGAGCTTCAGTAGCTACATCAGAGTTTGCAGCTGTGGGAATCTCCTGAGCAGGATCTGCAACAAAAGCTTCAGGTTGAAACAAAGAGTCCTGAATCAGCTACAAGACCATCTCTATCTGTGCGTCTTCTGATTTACTTGGGTCATAAGAAGCTCTTTCTGAGACTTTAGCATCAGCTGCAAACATTTCTTCATGTTGAATCAGAGATTCCTGATTCAACTTCAACACTTCATCAGACTTAGTCCCTGCTGTTTGATTAGTGTGATCTGAGATTGCTTCTGACATTTGTTTGTCAGCTTCTGTTGTGTCAAGTGGCATTGCAGAAAGAGGTTCAATCAATATTGGCTTTGCAGATTGATCAGAGAATGTAATCAAGGCTTGTTCAGGATCCTCTAACTGAGGTGGCTCCACAGTCAGATCAGTAACAGTGGTTGGCTTGATTTTCTTTCTCAGTTTCTTTGCTGGTGGAGGAGGAGGAATTTCTTCATCTGATTCAGAGTCTGAAATTTTCTGTAGAAATCTTCTTTTTCTGGGAGGAGGTGAGGGTTTGGTTGGGGATTTGGTGGATCTGAGTATCCTTTTTGGTGAAGATTTTTCAACTGGTCCTTGTTTGGAAGAACCAGAGGTTGGTTTGGGGTCAGATTTTGCAACTGGTTCATGAGCGGGAGATGGAGGCTGTGGGATATTCTCATCAGAGAATAAAGCTTCATACTTGTCAGGTAAAGCTACTTTCAGTTTATCCTGTACAGTCACAGGAATAGCAAATACAGGTACATTGGTCTTCTTACTATCTTTCTTAATCAGATCAGTAAAAGCTCTTTTGGTGATCTTAAATGGGAGTTCATTTCCATTTTCAGGAATAGGCACATCAGGGAAGCAGTAAGAAAATATAAGCTGACAAAATCTTGCATAATAGACAATATTCATATTTTCATTTCTCCTATCACCAATAAATCTCAAGATAGATGTGGCAATATCAAATTTGAGATTGTGGATCAGAGAATACCCGATCTGCTGATTGAAGATGGGAATGGCATCAAAATTGCTGCACTTGTTACCAAAAGCCCTGGTTATGCAGTCATAGAAAAAGCTCCACTCCTTGCAGAGGTGTGGACGCTTAAGTTCCCCCATCTTGTCTGTGCTAGCAGAATACCCAAGAAAAATCATCATGTCTCGCAAAGTCTGAGTGGGTACTGAAGCATCATACTTCTTCTCTTCAGGAAGATGAAGAGCCTTCCTAACAGTCGCTGGTGAAACAACATACTCTTGGCCCTCATAATCGCAGGTCAGAGATGGAGAACCTTTTTCACCTCCATCATCGTAGTTTGCTGTCCTCCAGAAGGTGAGAACCTGAGAAGGAGAGATTAGCTCTGGCTGGGTTAGAGCATACATCAGTTCACTGTGAGCCAAGAAATCTTGAATAAGATGAAACTCTTTTGGGGCTTCATCGTTATCCAGAATAGCTGAGTAATTGTTGGTGACAAACTTTGCTCCATCAAAATCAAAAGCAGTTGTCGACATGATTTCTGAAAAGAAAATGAGAGTTTTAGGTAATGCAGGTAAGGTGTTCGACAGAATGCTGGTGAGAAAATGAGAAGAGGGTTTTAGAGAGAGAGAGTAAAAATCGTGTGTGAAAAGTGAAGAGTTAAAAATTCAAAATCGATATATATGAGTGTAAACACGAAATTCTGATCTCGGTGTTAGTGGGGCACGTGGCAGATGCACAGTGGTCAGAGTAAGCGGTAGTGGAGTGTAATCATGATAAGCGTGATAGTGGAGTGTAAGCGTGTATTACTGTGCACCAATTACCGAGAAAACACAATTATTCACCGTGTTTTTCTCCACTCAGGAATTCAAACGGATTTTGTACCGTTTGACAATTAAATCTAATATTCACCTGACCAAAATTCATTTATTTTAAACTCCGACTTGAATCAGAAGTTTGACTATTGACCAGAGTTTAAATAAATGGCAGATTATGAGACAAAACAACGATTAGTCATAAAATTTTGCACTGATTAGAGATAAGGAAAATCTGGCAACCAAATTTTCCTCAGAGTTTGCAAACAATTATTTGAACTTAATCAAAAATCACTCAATGTCATAAATTTTTGTTAATCACAGATATGGAATGTGAGGTGTGTGTTGTCATGATTATTCTAATTGTAACAGAGATTGACAAATTTCTTGAGAAAAATTAGAAAGAACCAGTTGTACAGAAGATGCTTTAACCATCTCATAAGCCGAGTGTCTCACATATCAGATCAGAGTTTAAAGTTTTTCTCGTTTGTAAGACAAGTATCTTCTGAAAGGAAACTTCTCAGGGTAAGTGAGTCATAACCTTCATCAGATTTTTGTTTCAGTGTATTTCTCCAGTAATCAGAGAATGTGAAGGGTCACCAAGAAAAATACAATTTTCTGATGCATTTTGCTTAATACCAGCAGTGCACATGGATCTTCCCTTTCACAGAATTTCTAAGATCTCAAAGGAGTACCTGAAATATCTTTCTTTTCTTTTCTTTTCTTTTCTCTTCTTTTCTTTTCTTTTCTTTTCTTTTCTTTTTCTTTTCTGAGAGGAACCAAATTTGTGATCCATGTCTAAGACCTAATTACTCTTAGCTCATGAGGGGAGTAAAGCAGATTCTTCACTGAGTACTTATCTAATTTTCAAGAAGTGAGGCAGTCTAAGTAACAAATTTAATCATGTTTTGTGTAACAAGGATTTCCACATATGTAATGTCCAAAAATTAGACTCCAGAGTTTTTCATGATCTAATTCAGGTATTTGCAACATATTATACACAGGAATATCCTTCATCAGTGAAAATTTAAGACATCAGAGTTTGTCGGGTCAGAGTTTAAATATCAGAGTTTGTCATATCAGTGCATAATCATCAGAATTTAGATCAGAGAGTAACAGATGCAGTTTCAGATCAAGTTTATAACAACAAATACTAACAGATATAATATCATGCAATGTATCAGAGTTTAGAGAGGACCAGAGATCATCCCTAATTCGTTTACAAGCCTTGTAAATGTTGCTTCAGCCAGTGGTTTGGTGAAGATATCTGCCAACTGCTGATCTGTTGGAACAAAGTGAAGCTCTACTGTTCCTTCCATCACATGTTCTCTGATAAAATGATATCTTATGCTGATATGCTTGGTCATGGAATGCTGTACTGGATTTCCTGTCATAGCAATAGCACTTTGGTTATCACAATAAATAGGAATTTTAGTCATAGTTAACCCATAGTCCAGTAGTTGATTCTTCATCCATAAAATCTGAGCACAGCAGCTTCCTGCATCAATATCCTCTGCTTCTGCAGTGGATGTGGAGATAGATTTTTGTTTCTTACTGAACCAAGAAACTAATCTTCCTCCTAGAAATTGACAGCTCCCATTTGTACTTTTTCTGTCTATTTTGCATCCTGCAAAATCTGCATCAGAGTAACCAATCAGTGTAAAGTCTGATTCTCTGGGATACCAGAGTCCCATCTCAACTGTTCCTTTGAGATATTTGAAAATCCTTTTGACTGCTACAAGGTGTGGTTCTCTTGGATCTGCTTGAAATCTTGCACAGAGACAGGTTGCAAACATGATATCAGGTCTACTAGCAGTCAGATATAGTAGTGAGCCTATTATACCTCTGTAGTTAGTAATTTCTACTGGTGAACCAGTATCTTTATCTAACTTAGTGGCAGTTGCCATTGGAGTGGTAGCAGCTGAGCTATCCTGCATGCCAAATTTCTTTAGCAGGTTCCTGGTATATTTAGACTGATTAATGAAAATACCCTCATCAGTCTGTTTGACTTGAAGTCCCAGAAAATAGCTCATTTCTCCCATCATGCTCATCTGATATCTGGACTGCATAAGCTTTGAGAATCTCTCACAGAGTTTAGGATTAGTAGATCCAAAAATGATATCATCTACATAAACTTGAACTAAAAGCAGATCATTACCATGGTTGAGATTGAATAAAGTTTTGTCAATTGTACCTCTGTTGAAACCACTGTCCAAAAGAAATTGAGCCAGAGTTTCATACCATGCTCTTGGTGCTTGCTTTAGTCCATACAGTGCTTTATCCAATCTGTAGACATGATCTGGAAATTTTGTGTCCACAAATCCTGGAGGTTGTTCAACATATACCTCTTCCTCCAGCTCCCCATTCAGAAAAGCACTCTTTACATCCATCTGAAAAACTTTGAATTTCTTGTGTGCTGCATAAGCCAAGAAAATTCTGATTGCTTCTAATCTATCAACTGGGGCAAAGGTCTCATCATAGTCAATTCCTTCTTGTTGAGAATATCCCTTAGCTACTAGTCTTGCTTTATTTCTTGTGATTACACCATCATTGTCTGTTTTGTTTCTGAAGACCCACTTAGTACCAACTATTGATCTGTTCTTTGGTCTTGGTACCAGTGTCCAGACTTTATTTCTCTCAAATTCATTTAACTCCTCCTGCATTGCTGTTACCCAATCAGCATCCTTCAATGCTTCTTCCACTTTCTTTGGTTCTGTCTGAGATAAGAATGAGTGGAATAAACATTCATTTGCTGTTGCAGTTCTGGTCTGTACTCCAGCATCTGGATCTCCAATAATCAAGTCTGGTGTGTGAGACTTTGTCCATTTTCTTTCATGTGGCAGTTGATTTCTGGAACTAGATCCTCCCCCATAATCCATGCCAGTTTCATTCTGATTCTCTGATGCCTCTCCCCCATTATTCATGCTATCTCCATGAGCATTCTGAGTTTCTGATGCTCCCCCTGAAGATGTGTTCTCATGATTCTCTGATGCAGAATGATCAGAGTTTGAGGAGTCAGAATCAGAGTTTATGGAATCGGAGAATGCATCTTCAAATCTCAGTTGCTCATGATCTTCAAAATCTTCCATTCCAGTAATTTTCTTATCATCAAAGGACACATGAATGGATTCCATGATTACCCTTGTTCTCAGATTGTAAACTCTGAAGGCTTTTGTTGATAAAGGATAACCAACAAAAATTCCTTCATCAGCTTTTAAATCAAATTTGGTTAGCTGTTCAGGATGATTTTTCAGAACAAAACATTTACATCCAAAAATATGGAAGTATTTGAGATTTGGTTTTCTGCCTTTGACCATTTCAAATGGAGTTTTTCCATGCTTGTTAATCAGAGTTGCATTCTGTGTGAAACAAGCAGATTGCACAGCTTCAGCCCAGAAGTAGGTTGGTAACTTTGCTTCCTCCAACATGGTTCTAGCAGCTTCAATCAGAGTTCTGTTCTTCCTTTCTACAACACCATTTTGTTGAGGTGTTCCAGGTGCTGAAAATTCCTGTTTAATGCCATTTTCTTTACAGAACTCCTCCATTTTAAAATTCTTGAACTCAGTGCCATTATCACTTCTGATGATCTTTACTGCATCTTTAGAGATTTTATTCAGCTGTCTGACATGCTCAATCAATAAAGATGGTGTCTCATCCTTGCTGTGTAGAAAATATACCCATGTATATCTGGTAAATTCATCAACAATGACCAGAGTATATCTCTTCTTTGCAATGGACATTATATTTACTGGTCCAAAAAGATCAACATGAAGCAGATGATATGGCTCAAGAATTGAGGACTCAGTTTTACTTTTAAATGAAGACTTCCTCTGTTTTGCTTTCTGACAGGAATCACAGAGTCCATCTGGAGTAAAAACTGATTTTGGAAGTCCTTTCACAAGATCTTTCTTCACAAGCTCATTTATATTATTGAAGTTCAGGTGAGATAATTTCTTGTGCCAGTTCCAGCTTTCTTCAATACTGGCTCTGCCAAGTAGACAGATTGCAGAGCTTTCAGAGTTTAAAGATAGCTTGGCTTCATAGATGTTCCCATGTCTATATCCTTTTAGAACAACTTTTCCAGTGGTTTTACTGATAACCTCACAGTGTTCCTCCAGGAAATCAACATGATATCCTCTGTCACAGATTTGACATATGCTCAGCAGATTGTGCTTAAGTCCTGAGACCAGAGCTACAGATTGAATGATGACATTTCCAAGATTGATATTGCCATATCCCAAAGTTTTCCCTATGTTGCCATCTCCATAAGAAACATTTGGGCCAGCCTTCTCCACAAAGTCTGATAGCAGGGCTTTATTTCCTGTCATATGTCCTGAGCATCCACTGTCCAGAACTAGGATGTTCTTCCTGTTGCCCTGCAATCACATACACAACTAATGATTAGTTTTAAGGACCCAGACTTGCTTGGATCCTTTGTTCTTGTTAAGTTTGTTAACACTAGCAGCGGAAGATTTATCAGAGTTTAAATCAGAGTTTGTGCTAACAGACTTTTTAACAGATGTTGAACTAAGAGAATCAATCTTTTTCTTCAAAGAAGGTTTCAATTCATAATAATCATAATATAAACTATGGTATTCCTTACAAGTGTAAATGGAATGCCATAAACTACCACAATGAAAACAAGGATTCTCTGGTCTAAATCTAGTATTCCTAGTCTTAACTTCTGATTTTGGAGACATAGCATTTATGTCCTTATTTTTCCTGCAAAAAGAAGCAAGATAGTTAGGATTACCACAATTATGACAAGTTTTCCTAGGAGCATTTGGAATAGGCATGTAACTGTTGCTTTTGTTTATTCCAACCTTTCCATTCCTATTTTTCCTAGGTTCCTTAACCCTGTTTTCTTTCTTAACCTCCTTTAGCTTATGCTTAAGCTGTTTCTGAGTCATCAAACCAATGTTAACCTGTTTAGGTATATCAGTCTTTGATTTGTCCTGAGTCTTTGATTCTGCAACAAATCTTACTGGAGCTACCCTAGGTTTTTCAATTTTAATGGTTTCTTGTTTATATGACTCAGCTTCATTTTTATCAGAGTAACCTAACCCTTTCTTCCAGTTTCCACTTTCTAAGATATTCTGAGTGGTCTTCCCTGAGTTAGTCCAAGTTCTGATTATCTCTCTTTCCTTAACAAGTTCTGATTCAAGAGAAGCATTTTTCTTTAAGAGTTCATTTCTAACAAAGATAGAATCATCTCTTTCCTTCTGAACTTCTAGCATTTGAACTAGTTCCTTTTCAAGATAATCATTCCTTTTCTTGACATCTAAGATCTCAGATTTTAGTCTGTCATTTTCTAAAGTCTGATCTCTATAACTAACATGCAGAGTTTTAAGAAACAATCTTAACTCAGTTATATCCTCAGTATCAAAAGCAAGAGTGGAATGAGGTACCTTAGTTTCAACAGTCTCAGTGCTGTTGTCCATGTTTGCCATCAAGGCATAGTTGACTTCTTCCTCTGATTCTGATGAGTCTGCCCAGCTTCCTTTCTTTGTGATAAAGGCCTGTTCCTTTTCTTTCTTAGCTTTCTCGCACTCAGTTGCAAAATGGCCTTTCTCTCCACAATTGAAGCAGGTGTATTTAGACTTATCAGATTTTCCAGATTTTTCTTCTTTGCCTTCATTCCTTTTGAAGACCTTCCTATCAGAGTTTCTGTCTTTCCTTGAGAACTTCTTCCCTTTGTTGAAGTTCTTGTAAGCCATCTTCTTGAAGCTTTTTACCATCAGTGCTGCCAGCTGCATCATCTCAATATCACTATCATCAGAGTCTGAAGATATATCAGAGTCTGAGTCATCATCAGAGTTTGATGACTCAGTATCAGACTTTTTGACATGAGCTTTTCCCTTGCTTTTCACAACTGTTTCTTCTTGAACTTTTAGAGCAACTGGTTTGGGTTTGCCACCATGTCGTTTGCTTCTTTGCTCCATTTCAAGTTCATGAGTTTTCAACCTACCAAAGATGTCATCCAGAGACATTTCTTCAAGGTCATGGTTGTCTCTTATAGTGGTTACCTTCAAATCCCACTTTTCAGGAAGAGCAAGTAGAAATTTGAGATTTGAATCTTCCAAATCATATTCTTTATCCACAAGAGACAAGTCATTCAGCAGCTTGACAAACCTGTCATACAGATCAGTCAGTGATTCACCAGATTTTGAATCAAAGTGTTCATACTCTTGAGTAAGTATGGTTCTTCTGTTCTTTTTGATGGCTTTGGTTCCTTGACATCTGACTTCCAAAGCATCCCATATCTCCTTTGCAGTTTTGCATCCAATCACCCTGTTAGACATGGCATTGTCTAGAGCACTATGCAACAGATGCTTCACCTTTGCATCCTTACTAATTGATGAGATGTCCTCTGGAGTATAGTCCTTCTTTTCTTTAGGGATCATCTTCTGGGGTTCATCTCCCACTGCAACAGAGAGCTTTGTTGGCATGTGTGGACCATCATAAATTCTGTCCAGATATTCTGGATCTGTAGATTCCAGAAACATGATCATTCTTACTCTCCAGACAGAGTATTCAGATGCCCTGAGGACCGGAACCCTAAGAGACTCATATCTACTGTTTTGTGATTTCTCAGACATGATTGTGTGATTAAGATCTCACTGTAGGTATATCAACAAACCTGGCTCTGATACCACTTGTTAGGCCGAATAAACTCACTATATAAGATAATATAGTGAACACAATCAAAAACAGAACACCAGTATAAGAGAATAATTCAACTAAACTCTTATTCACAAATCACAGTAGCTTACAAATAATCTCTTAGTGATTTATATTTTATCACTAAGAGCTGCTAGGTTACACGAATGATATTCAATTGATAACTCATCTAGAGTAAACCCTAAGCTGTGTTTATATACACAGTTACATGATATCTACTGATTGATTTATAATTATCTGCTTCCTAAAATAATCTAATCAGTAGCTATCCTTCTGCTGTCCCGATCTGCACAATCTCTCTTGATCTTTATCTTCCTTACTTAGTCAGATACGCTCATGAAAATCAGCCGCCTGCAAACTCTGATTATTGTTTAAACTCTGATCCAGCTGGCAGTCGTTAAACTCTGATTTCCAGCTAAACTCTGATATTTGCTTCTGCACACTAAACAAGTTAGATACCTGTGACATCATCAAATATGTAACAATCTGATTTAAATATAACTGGATAATCAGATTTTAATTAAATAAATAAACAAGGTTCAAGTAAAAAGTAATTTAAACTTGAAAGTCGTTATTAAATTAATTAAGGTTCAGTTTTAATGTCCACTAAATATTCTAGAATAAATTTGACAGGAAGTATTCTAATTTAGGGATTAAAACAATCGAGTGATCAAAGCACAGAAAACTGTGGATATAACAAGCAAGTTACGAACAACTTGAAAGCTTAACAATGCTTTGAAATCAAAGAGAATGAACACCTAAAAATGAAGAAACTAAGCCATATTTATAGGCAAAGCTTTGTACATGAAAGACAATCACTAGACAAGACAAATACAAGCTAGGAAAGACAAATACAAAGAGGGTATGACAATCTAGGCTTGGGCAAGACAATTCAAGGCAAGGAAAGACAATTTCAGATTGTCTACCAAGCCTTAAACAAGCCAGAATGACAATTTCTTGAAGGGCAAGACAATTTGAGGAAAGGAATGACAATTACATAAGCCAGCAAGACAAACTAGGACAGAAAGACAATCCATCCAAGGGCAAGACAATCCTGTCACAAGGTAAGACAATCTGATTGTCTTACAAACATTGTCTTGTCCACACATGAAGGAAACGGCAACACAATTAAATTGTCTTGCTGACCACCCTTGATTCGGTCAAACAATTTCCAAGGGATTGTCTGGGCAGTGGAGTGTAGCTTCGGTAGGACAATTCATTTGAATTGTCTTGCTGCTTCATTCAACATTCGGCAGTACGCTAGTTTATAAACTTTCGTCCTTTAGCCAGCCCTTAGAACTGCTTTTAATCCTGCACAGCTTATAATCTTTAATTAATAAATATTTAATTTAATCCAGAAATTATATAAATAAATATCTAATATTATTAGACATTTATAAATATAATTTTCTAATTAATTAAAATATTTATTAATATATATAAATCTTTACGGTCCAAGCTGCGGTCTCTAGAGGGCCAGGACCCGGACTCCTTTTGCCTTGCAAATAATATTTTAATTCCATCCGGGGTTCCAGCTTTAAGATTATATCACTTTCCATAGCGTTGGTGATAATTCTTTTTCCTTATAGTCAGACAAGTCTAAGATTCGGTCTCCTGTGGGTCTGGAACCGGATCCCTTTTGCTTTGAAAAATATAAATCAATTCCAACCGGGTTTCCAGCATTAAGAATATATCACACTCCATTGCGTTGGTGATAATTCTTTTTCCCATAGCTAGACAGGTCTGAGCGGCGGTCTCCTTGTCCTTCCTTTTGGCCTTCTTTCTTTTGCTTTCTTTTTGTAAATTAATTCTAAATCAATTAACTTATTAATAAACTTAATTATCAAATTAATTCTAATTGAATTAATTTAATAACTAAATAAATTAATAGAGATTAATTATTTAACAAAGAATTAATTAAAAACTCTATATTCCAGAAAGCAAATGTCTTGAGCCTTCATCTTGATTATCACTCGGCTTGAACGACCACCTTCCTTTGATGTTAAATATTTAATATAAATAGCTGACACACAAATGTACTGTCTGGTTCATCTGTGCCTAACTAAATTGAATATTCTCCATCAGTTAAACATTTGAGCTGTGGTCAGGTCTTCGAATCTTTGTCTTCTAGTTCTTCTTCATTTAAGTACACATATGGAATCTATGATGAAATAAATACTTGAATCTTTGTACCTTCTGAACTCCTTGAACTGCTACACAATTTATTTGACACCGAGGCTTGATCATATTAAATGAACTTCTTCCAGTGGCTTGTAGCTGATATCTTGGAATTCTTCTAACATTCTGATTCTTGTATCTACTAGACTTTCTTGAACTGATTCCAACTAAACTATCTACTATCTACTGACATAACTTATCAGAGACGATTCCAGGTTGAGTTACAAGTTGAGTGGTTATCAGACACTAGTTGAGTTATCACTGGTTGTACAAAATAAGATTAGAAATATACCTTTGAATAAGGCCTTTCAATCTCCCCCTATTTGTTTGTTGAACATTAACACACAAATTCTGATGAGGATAACTCAACTAACAACAACTAACAACTTTCTATGACTCAATAAACATTAATACGAACTCAACCTATTAGGAAACAATCCCAATTGATAAGAGAAACATAAAACATTAAAATGTACATAGTAGATGGTTTCTGGTAATACATATAACATTGTACCAGTCTCCATTTTTCTTCGGACAGCTACTTCTTCTAGAATGCCTTTCAATCATTCAAGACCTTTCAACCTCTCTAGAGGCCTTGCAATTTTCTTCCAAGATATAACATGTAATTCTCCCTCAATCTTCTCCCTCATAGGTTCATAATATTCTCCCTCTTAGATGATAGATTAGAATATGAATATTCTCCCCCTATGTGATTCTACACTCCCCCTAAGTGAGGCATAGAACATTCGTCCCTTAAGAGTTCTGACAATACTTTTCCCCCTTAGTTGAGGAATCCTCAATTGTTATCAATAATGATACCAACTGATTAGTTAAAACATTGAATGACAGAATCCAGTATGAAGAAGACAGGGCTTCGTAGAAGGTGCATCCAGTAGAAAAGTAACCATAGTAAGCATCCACTTTGATAAAACATTATAGATACCAATTTTGAACAATAAGGTTTAAATTTGGTAAACAGTGGGTGTCTCACAAAAACATTCTGTAGGTGTATCACTCGACACTTCAAATATCTCTCAGTTTACAGGTAAAGGTGTCACTCACAAGTTCTGTAAGTGTTTCACTCCACACAAATCCTGAGCTTCCATAGATGCTGTGATGTACCTGCAATTAAGATCACCTTTGCCTCCTCATGGAAGGTAATTGGTGGTGCAATGGGAGTTCATAATTCCCGGTCCTCGTAGACTCGTCGGATAAATCCAAGTCATAGTCCACAAGTTGCCTACTACTTTCAGAGAGTAGTAAATCCTTTAAAGGATCCAGAGTTTGATTCTGGGAGGGTAGACAATAGGCCTTTCAATGGCATGAAACCTATGTTTCCCTCAGATACCTATTAAGGCACTTGATCCTTAGAAGAATCCTGTACCGGAGTAGATTGCCTTTCACCTTCAAGGATGAAAGATCCCTTAGGGGATCCAGAAATGTTCCTTCCGGGAGGGTAGACAAGGACGTTTTTAGATGGCAACGTGTCCAAGTTTCCCTCGGATACCTATGAAGGCACTTGGTTCAATAAAGAACCAGCAATTCCAATGTCTATCCCTGATATGGACGACAAAGTTATTGCAACCATCAATTACTTGAATATTTACCAACCACAGAAATATTCACAATATTAGTATTCAAAACATAGATACCAATAAGAAATACTTTACAAGCATGCAACAAAATTAAAATGGAATTAAACATAAACATAAAAACTATTTACAAGAGCTCATGTCATGTTTAACATTCCAAGTCCATAAACCAATCTTGAGAAAGTGGATTCATCAAGTGGTTTAGTGAAGATGTCAGCAATCTGATTAGTTGATGGTACAAAAAGTAGCACCACAGTTCCATTCATGACATGTTCTCTAATAAAATGATACCTGATATTATGTGCTTGGTTCATGAATGTTGTACAAGATTGTTGGAAATGGCTATCGCACTTGTATCATCACAAAATATAGGGAATTTTGTTTAATACAAGTCCATAGTCATTAAGCTGATTCCTAATCCATAAGATCTGAGCACAACAGCTACCTGCCGCAATATATTCTGCTTCCGCTGTCGAGGTAGATACTGAGTGTTGTTTCTTGCTGTACCAGGAAACCAACCATCGTCCTAGAAACTGACAGCTTCCAGAAGTGCTTTTCCTATCAATCCTGCATCCTCTAATGCTTGAAATATCAACCTTCTTACCAGATATGTCCTGTTCAAGCTTAGTGGTAGTGGTCATGGGTGTCTTTGCCGGTGAAGAGTCTTCTAGATATTATTTCTTCAGAAGATCTCTGACATATTTTTATTGGCAAATGAAGATTCCATCATCTTTATGACTTACTTGAAGACCAAGAAAGAATGACAATTCACCCATCATACTCATCTCATAGTTACTCTGCATTAACTTAGCAAATCTCTTGCACGAGTTATCGTTAGTAGAACAAAATATAATATCATCAACATATACTTGAAAAAATATCATATTATTATCATGCAATTTGTGAAAGAGAGTTTTGTCTATGACACCACTAATGAAATTGTTTCCAACTAAAAACTCAGAGAGTGTGTCATACCAGGTTCTTGGCGACTACTTGAGGCCATAAACAGCTTTAAACAAGAAGTACGCAAAATCAGCAAATTTTGGATTTTAAAAGCCAGGGGCTGTTCTAGATATACTTCTTCTTCAAGCTTTCCATTCAGAAATGCACTTTTCACATCCATCTGATAGAATTTAAAGTTGGAATGTGCAACAAATGCAAGAAAAAAAATTCTGATCGCCTCAAGACGTGCAACTGGAGCATAGGTTTCATCATAATCAATTCCCTCTTCTTGGGAGTAACCTTTAGCAACCAGTCTGGCTTTGTTCCGTACAACAATGCCATCACCATCAAGCATATTCTGGTAGACCCATCCAATTCCAATAACAGACTTTATCTTTGGTCTTGGAACCATGGCCCAGACTTCTAGTCTCTCAAAATGATTGAGCTCTTCTTGCATGGAAAGAACCCATTCCGGATCGGCTAGTGCATCTTCAATTTTCTTCGGTTTTTCCTGATATAGAAAACCCAAATATAGACATTCATTCTGAGTTGCACTCCTAGTCTAAACACCAACATCTGGATCACCAATGATTAGTTCAAAGGGATGATCTCTACTCCAGATCATCTCCCTTGGAAGATATAATCTTGATGATTCGCCAGAATTATCATTGTGATGTTGTGTTTGTAGTTGATCCACCATCTCCCCCTGAGTTGCTGCCAGGTTGACTAGATGATCCACCACTGGCATTAGTAGAGTCCACAGTGTTTCCATTGTTTTCTCCACCAATACCTGGATCATTATCCGCATTGTTAGTCTCATTACTAGTTGCAGCATCAGGTTATTCATCGTCATCATCCGAGTCTGAGTCAGGATAATTATCAAACTTTAGTGACTCAGATGGATCTTCAATTTGGATACTTGGGAGTTTAGTGTCATCAAAAGTAACGTTGACACTTTCCTTGACTTGTAATTGATCAATGATAAACACCTTATATGCTTGATGAGAATAACCAACAAATAATTGCTTAAAGTGCTTTGGGTTCAAACTTGCCACGATGTACATTTCCATCCTTAAGCACAAAGCATTTAGCTCAAATACATGAAAGTACTTGACCGTTGGTTTCTTTTCGTTCATAAGTTCATAAGGAGTTTTCATGTGTTCCTTGTTGATCAGAGTTCGATTCTGAGTATAACAAGAAGTATTCACAGCTTCAGCCCAAAAGTAGATGAGCAACCTTGATTTGCTTAGCATTGTCCTTGTAGCTTTAATCAAGGTACGATTCTTCCTTTCTACTACTCCATTCTGTTGCGGAGTCCCTGGCGCTGAATATTGTCTTGTTATCCCTTGTCGGAGCAAAATATGTTGAGAGTTTCATTCTTAAACTCGGTTCTATTTTTTGACCTTATTTCTCTGACACAAAGTTTTTCACTCGAATCCAACTCGATCTCCTTGATAAGATCAATTACCAATTACGGAGTTTCATCCTTAAAATGTAGGAATAAAACCCATGTGAACTTAGAGAAGTCATTAACAATCACCAAGGCATATCTCTTTCTTGATAAAGACATCACATTGACTGGACCAAATAAATCCATTTGTAATAGTTGCAGTGGTTCAGTAATGTTACTGGTGTCTGTGCCTTTGTATGATGCTAACTTAGCCTTCCTATTCTGACATGCCTCACAAAGTCCTTGTAGAGTGAATTCCAAAAGAGGCAGTCCTCTCACTAAATCCCTCTTGACAAAAGAGTTTACAATTTTAAAATTAAGGTGAGACAGCTTCTTATGCCATAGCCAACTATCTTTAGGTGAAGCCTTTGAATAGAAACAATTATCTTCATCATTGGCACCTGAATTGAGATCAGCTTGTCACAGAAGATTGTGCTTGAGTCCTTCAACCAAAGAAACTTTTTCATTGATAACATTTCCAGCAAATAAATTGCCATATCCCGTAGTACGACCTTTGCTGTTATCTCCAAAGGTGACAATCGGGCCAGCTCTCTCAATCACATTTGATAGCAGGGCTCTATCACCGGTCACATGTCTAGAAGATCCACTATCGAGGATCCATACAACCTTTTCAACCTTGTTTGGCTCCCTGCACATATCAAACGAATTAAACCTTCTTCGGAACCCAAACTTGGTTGGGCCCGGCATACTTAAAGAATTGACCTTTGTCAGCTTTGACAATAGATCCTGTTCGAATAACATCAGCATCCACCTTGACTGTACTTACTTTCCTACAAACAGCCTTTAACACTTTAGGTTTAGGCTTGGGAACATAAGTATCCTTCTTGATAGGAGAAGGACCGGCAGTCTTGGTTTTTGCAAACTTACTATTCGTGTGCTTTCTAGGTGTTGTGTTTTCTTTGTTAGCATGCATACTTTTAAAATAAGCAGACATTACATTAAACGCACACAACATGCAATTATCAACACCACAAGGTTTATGACACATATCAACTAAAGGAACAGTAGGCATGTTATTCAGAACAACAGGGGGTTTAATAATTTCTACATTAACATTTTCAGAAGTTCTAATGTTATTAGTAGATGAGCATGTATTGTTACCATTCCTGCATTTAACAAACTTATTAGGCTTGTTGAAATTATTCTTTAAGCCATTGGCACCTATGCCAGCTTTGGGCGAACTGAATGTGCCCTCAACTTGCATTGGCTCTACAGATGCCAAAATCTTCCTCTCATTCTCAATATCCTCTAAATTCATTTCATATTGAATAATCACGGGCATATCAAGTAATGGTTCTGCGACAGGGGTTTTGAATAAAGGTTTGGGAGCATCCTTTAAAACATGTGGGATACCCCCGTCTTCAGCACTCTTAACAAAAGGAGTTATATTACTAGCCTTACCTACCGACTTGTTGGAATCGAAACCTATACCAACTTTCCTTTTAATCACTTGTTGGTCCACTAGGTTCTTAACAATATTAGTCGACTCCTTATAAGCAAGGCACCTAACCTTTTCTTCAGCTAGTTGCTCATTCAGTTTGTTCTCCCTAAATTCTAACACTTTGACTTTGTTAGACTGAGTCAACAAGTCACTAGTTAATTGTTCAATTTTAGGGGTGAGCACTAGTTTTTCTTTTAACTTTAACTCATTGATAAGTGCATATTTTTGTATATTTTAAATGCCTAATTATTGCTTGTTCTCACTTATTTATTTGTTTATTTGTCTTTTTTGTAGGAATATTGCAAATGCTTGAAGAAATAAAAGAATAAAGCAAAAAAGAGAAAAAAGATGGAAGAAAAGGATCATAGGGGAATATTCTCAAGGAAGCATCTAGATGGGACACCTACACCCCCCCTTTACCCTAATTTCCCCCTATAAATACACACCTCCTCATCATGTTTCAAGCTACCTAGGAGTTCATATTTTTAGTAGCCTCTCTTTTATGTAGTAGATCTAGTAGTAGCACTTTAAATTTGTAAACACTTTTATTATATCAATACAAGTATTCATTTTTGTTCTTAAATCTTGCTCTTTACTTTTACTTCTAGGCTAAGAAATCTTTCTCTAACCACATGAGACTCTAAATTACTTGTGGATTGAAAGGAGCCTAATTATATGTTTTAAGCTTGCATTTTTTAGTATTTAGATTGAGCCCCTTTTAATTCTCAATATTATTAGTGGGTTCAATGGTTTAGTATTCTAGATTTTGATTTTAGCTTGTAGTTTGATGGGGTTTTGTTAGATACATGGGAGATAAGTTAGTTTTGAAGTTTTGTTTGATTTGGAGGTAGTTTGGGTTTTTGGTGTTGTTTTTGGTTTTGATTTTGGTAGTCTTTGGGGGTTTTTTTTGGGGTAAATTTTAGTTTATGATTTTGACTTGAGGTTAGTGGGTTTTGGTTAGTTATATTTTATATAGGCTAGAGTTGAAGTTTGGTATAATTTGGAGTTGTTTTGGTTTGATTTGAATCTTGTTTTGATCAAGAAATGGGTAATTTAGGGGCTATTTAGTGTAGAAATTAGTGTCGAATTTGGTTTAGAGTATAGTGGGGTTTGATTATATAAATTTGGAATGGCTAGATTTTCTGGTTAAATTAATTTTCCGGCGAGATTTAAGCTATTCCGGGCACCTCCATATATTCCGGTGAGCTAGTGTAGTGAATGCGGCGGCTCGGTAATCTTCTGTTTGTTTTGTTTAATCACTACGGCTTCTTCATGTTTCGACCGCGTGCTCTTTTTATATTATTATTAATAATTTTGTTTTCGATCTGTTGTGTTGCTGGGTAGTCACGTCTTTTCGTCTTTGTTTTTGTTTCATTTCACGTACTGTACACACACGTATAACCTCCGCTTGTTATTTTGTTTTTCTTTTCTTCCGGTTATTAGTTACCTTAAGTTAATATTTTCAATTACGTTGATATTAATAATCGAAATTCTCCACAAAATTAATTTGGTCTAATTCGATTAAGTTAGAAATTAAGTTTTCGCGAAAATTATTCTAGTCCTTGTGGTTCGAATCTAAAAGTATTAAAACGAGATCGTGCACTTGCGATTAAAATCTTATTTTTAGCACATCAAGTTTTTGGCGGCGCTGCCGGGGACTAAAATTAATTTTCGCGCCTTAATTTTTAATTTTTCGGATTAGTTTTTTTATATATTTTCTCACTTATTTTTGGTTGAATTTTAGGATATTGGAGGAATATGAGCTAGCTTGGAATAAGTGGAGAATATTCTTGGAGTATTGGAAGCTTGCTTGGGTAACTTGTATCTCTCTCCTATTTCATTTTTTTTATTTAGAAAATCACAAACAAATTTGAAAATTAAAAAATCACAAAAAAATCGAAATAATTAAAATCCAAAAATATTAGTTTGCACTACATAATTGTTGCATCATGCATTTTAACACTTAGGAGCACATCATCTAGATTTTAATTTTTGTTTTTAAATTTTCGTACCTTAAATTGTGGTGATCGCTGGAGGACCCTAAGGTGCGTTAATTTTCTTTCTTTCTTTAGATAAAACACGTAGTGTAGAGCATCCATAGTTGTTTACCGCTTTAATTATCTCGTTGTGTGGAGCATCATTTTAAATAAATCTTAAGGGCAAAACCCAATCACAAGATAAGGGGAGGGATTTCATCACTCTTTCCTTGGCCCACAACAACTTAATTTCTTCATTTTCATTTCCCTAGCCTTTTAATAAAATTTGAATTAGACATTAGCCCCTAGGTTTCACGCTCAACTAGGAAGGTACCTAAAAGACGAGGTAATCTTTAATTATTCCGACTTTTCGGTGTCTAAGGCAAGCGAAAGCTTACCTGGCCGATTAAGGTTTGGTGTCTAAGCGCGGAGATTGGCCTCTTGGCAATGCCTGCTCCAAACTGGCCAGACCGGTCCGGATAATTTTGGATTTATCGAGTTTTTGGTGGTCCTTAACGTTAGGAGCAAGGTCTAGCTCGTTTTTATTAGGGAACCTTAGAAATTAAGTTTTTCTTTCGCTTTTACACCCTTTCTTTTGTTTGTTTTATTTCTTCGCACTTATTTGCTACGTGTTTACTATCTAGTTTATGCGAACTACTTGGGTTAGGAACGAATCGTCTAGATTAGTAAGACCTATAATCGAGATTCCCTCGTTCTCTTCGGATTCCGAAACCCTAGAAGTTCTAAAACCGATAGTAAACATGGCCCTTTCACTCAAGGATCGTTGTTATCCATCTCGTTCAAGTCAACCTTCGTGCATCACCCTTCCTCCCGTTAATGGGAACAATTTTGAAATCAAAGCTCACCACATTAGCATGTTACCTAAATTTACCGGGAGTGAGGGTGAAGATCCTTATCTTTTTATCCAAGAATTCGAGGAAGTTTGTTCCCTCCAAAAGCTCCACCAATTAACGGAAGATTCGATTAGACTTAGGCTCATTAATTTTGCGCTTAAGGAGAATGCGAAAAAATGGTTATATAGTCTTCCCGTTAATTCTATTTCCACGTGGGAGGGGTTCGTTGTGGTGTTTCTTAAAAAGTATTTTCCAAATCATAAGACTACTCGAATTACAAATGAAATAAATCAATTTCATCAAAAGGAAAATGAGTCTTTTTGGATTTTCTTTGACCGTTTCAAAAATCTTCTCTTACAATGTCCCCACCACGGAATAGAAAAATGGAGACTTTGCAAGATAGTTTACGAGGCCTTAGATAGTCAAACCACCGCGTTATTAGAGTCTATGTGCCAAGGTAAATTCATGGAAAAAGATGAGGATCAAGAGTGGGAATTTTTCGAGGATTTAGCGGAAAAGACTATGATGTGGGAGTCAACTAGGGAGCCCAAAAAGTCAATTCAGTCATCTAGCGCTAGGGGCTTGCATTCGATAGGAAATAATATGGCAACCGATGCCAAACTAGCCACCCTAACTAGGAGACTTGAAGTTTTAGAAACTAGTAAATCTCCCACACAAATGTCGATGCTCCCCAATTACAATTTTCCTAATCCCGGAACCCAACCTTCGCACGAACTTGAACAAATAAATGAGATGTTCCAAAATTCTAGGAATGATGCGTTTGCACCCACTTATAATCCCGGGTGGAGAAATCACCCAAATTTCTCATGGACCCAAGGTCAAAATTATCAAGTTCCTCAACCCAATTTTCAAATGAATCAAGGGCCAAATTCTTTTCCAACTCCTCAACAAAATTTTCAACAAAGGCCCAACCCAAACTCTTACCCAAATCAAGGTCCAAATTCATGTCATAACCCACTTCAAACTCCTTTGAATCCTCCCGGTTTCAATGATTCGGATAAACGCCTCAATTCTTTAGAAAAGAGTTTGGAAGCCTTAGTTAAATCGCAAACTAATTTGACCCAATCACAACAAACCTTCATGACAACCCTAACCCAAGATAGGCAAATTTTGCATTCTAATGTGCAAGCCGTGTCTAAGTTAGAGGCCCAATTGAGTCAATTAGCTAGCGCATTGTGTGAGCGAGAGAAGAACAAGTTGCCAAGTCAACCCAAGGTCAATCCTAAGTTTCCTCTTAATCAAAGACCTCCAGAGAATGTTAATGCGATTATTTCTCTAAGGTCGGGAAACCAAGTGGATAACAAAGTTAGTGAGAACGTTAATGAAAATGAGAAATCGATGCCTAAATCGAACCCTTCTTTGTCTAGCACTATTTTTGATAAGCCCGAATGTTCTAGAATCCGTGAGTCTATGAGTGAACCTAGTCCTGGGCCCATTTCTCAAAAGCCCAACGAAGAAGTTTACAAGCCAAGGGTTCCTTACCCACAAAGACTCATTCCTCTTAAACAATCGGCCCAAATGGAACAAATTCTAGAGGTTTTCAAACAAGTCAAGATAAACATTCCTCTTTTAGATGCCATTCAACAAGTTCCTTCCTATGCCAAGTGTCTAAAATATTTGTGTACCCATAAGAGAACCACTCATGTTCCAAAGAAAGCCTTTTTGACCTCACAAGTTAGCTCGATTCTCTCGAATCAAATTCCTGTGAAATATAAGGACCCCGGTTGTCCTACAATTTCTTGTGTCATAGGCAATACTTTTGTGGATAAAGCTCTACTTGATTTAGGAGCGAGTGTGAATCTTCTTCCTTTCTCGGTCTACCAAGCCCTAGGTTTAGGGGATCTCTAGACCACCAATATGACCCTTCAACTTGCCGATCGTTCTATTAAAATGCCAAAGGGGATTATTGAGGATGTGTTGATAAAAATCGGTGATTTTATCTTTCCCGTTGACTTTGTTGTTCTCGAGACTCAACCCGTCTCGAATCCTAAGAACCAAATTCCTATCATTTTAGGACGACCTTTTCTTGCCACATCCAATGCCTTAATCAATTGTAGGAATGGTTCTATGAAGCTCACTTTTGGAAACATGACCATAGACTTAAACATTTTCAATGTAGGAAAAGAACCCAATGAGCTTTATGAGCAACCTATAGGGGTTAATGTGGTCAACAAATTTGTCACATGGTCTAGTTTTGAGGATAGTGAGATTGAGTCGCTTCTCAACGAGGAGTTCAAAGTCAACCACGAGAATCATAGGGAGTATCACGAGTCTTTGAAAGAGTTGACCTCGGAGGAGTTGTTAGGAGAATTGAACGACATTTGTTCAAAATGGGAAACTCCACCCGAGATTGTTAGTGTTTGCCCTAGGCCCGCTTTAGAGAGTCACGTAGGTGAATCACCTACATTTGACTCATTGTTCCATCATTCGCATAGTGCCTTAGGAAAAGATGACAATGTTTCCTACATCATTCCTAATGATTCATACCATGACCAACATTTCATAGTCTCTAATTTGCTTGATAATAAAGAAGCATTAAGTTGGTTTAGGGGGAACATTAGTGATACTTGTCCTATAGGGGTAAACGATGGTCACATGCTAGAGAAAGTCTTTGTACCTAAAAATTTTCATACACATTTTGACTCTTTCTCGAAGCTTCCTCCCATTTTTCCTTCCGGAATTGGCTAATTCGCTTCAGTTTTCGAACCTTCCCCCGTGAAGTTCAGGTATGGGGAAGGAAATGTATGCGTGTGTGGGTTGTTTAAGTGTTTCGTTCGTTAATAAAAATCCCCTTCATATCCAT
The DNA here is from genome assembly GCF_001625215.2 of Daucus carota subsp. sativus. Taxonomy (NCBI): domain Eukaryota; kingdom Viridiplantae; phylum Streptophyta; class Magnoliopsida; order Apiales; family Apiaceae; genus Daucus; species Daucus carota. The sequence continues at coordinate 9,149,820 of NC_030381.2, forward strand.
TTCAGGTATTTTTCTCTTTACTCTCTCATTTTAATTCTCTCTTTTGCATACATTGAGGACAATGCATGATTTAGGTATGGGGAGGGCTTTAGTGTAATTCTAAAAAATAAAAACCCTAAAAAATGAAAAATTAGAAAATTTCAAAAATAGAGATTCTTTTAGCTAAGTTGTCTTTCCCTCACTCGAACTTTAGGAGTAGTTGGTGTTCAACATGTTTTCAAAAAGTATATATATGTAGTGTCTTTTAGATAATTTGAACGTATTTGAGTAAGGTTGTCTTTTGAAGCTTGTATCGACCGATTTGTACTTTAAATTCCAAGATGGCACACACTTTGCACAAGACCTTTGATGGAGAGATTGTCTAGTGATATTATTCAATACCTGAGAGAGAACCCACATGTTGAAACAATGTCAAATCGAACCTTTGCGAATAAAAAAAAAAGAGAAAAAAAAAAGAGATAGAAAAAAAAGGAATAACTACTTCAATACCCATTGTTCTTTATAGATAAAATCTTTAGATAAATGGGCAAAAGTAGATTGGCTAGTCTCGTTTTGTGGCCTTTGTTACTCGAGCAATTAAGTCCGTAGGGGGATTTCAAACCCTAGTGCCCTAAGACCGTTTGGTTTGGGAGTCACTGACCCAAAGCTCGCTACATGGGTAACACTGTTTGCCTAAGAAAACGGACAAAATAAAGTCAATGCAAAAAAAAAAAGAAAAAAAAGAGAGAAGAATAAGAGTTTGTGAAGTTTGGCTAGATATTTGTTTCGATAGAGATTGGGTCAGTTCAAAATTGGTTGAAAAAGAGAAAGTGTTCTTAGACAATTAGGATCCATCAAAGGCCTTAAATTCATTACACTCCTTGGATTTCTAGTAAATTTTTGTGTCGATTCAAGTAGATTAGAGACAACTGTATCTTGATTATTAGTAGATGAGTCTTTAAGTCGTATTTTTCCTTAATAACGCTTTTTGTTAACACCGGCGAAATTAGAGTAGAGTCGAGTAGACACTTGTTAGAATGTCTCACAGATTTTATGGGTATATCTTCTGTAAACCCTTAGGAGACAAAACTCCTCTTGTAGAGATCGTCTACGAGTTTAACGGGTTGGTGAACCTAAAATCACCCGTCACGCCTACGAAAAGGAGCCTAGGAATCGCATCTAGTTTTCATAGTTTATTTTCTTTTCTTTTGATTTTACTCGAGGACGAGCAAAATATAGGTATGGGGAAGTTTGATAAGTGCATATTTTTGTATATTTTAAATGCCTAATTATTGCTTGTTCTCACTTATTTATTTGTTTATTTGTCTTTTTTGTAGGAATATTGCAAATGCTTGAAGAAATAAAAGAATAAAGCAAAAAAGAGAAAAAAGATGGAAGAAAAGGATCATAGGGGAATATTCTCAAGGAAGCATCTAGATGGGACACCTACACCCCCCCTTTACCCTAATTTCCCCCTATAAATACACACCTCCTCATCATGTTTCAAGCTACCTAGGAGTTCATATTTTTAGTAGCCTCTCTTTTATGTAGTAGATCTAGTAGTAGCACTTTAAATTTGTAAACACTTTTATTATATCAATACAAGTATTCATTTTTGTTCTTAAATCTTGCTCTTTACCTTTACTTCTAGGCTATGAAATCTTTCTCTAACCACATGAGACTCTAAATTACTTGTGGATTGAAAGGAGCCTAATTATATGTTTTAAGCTTGCATTTTTTAGTATTTAGATTGAGCCCCTTTTAATTCTCAATATTATTAGTGGGTTCAATGGTTTAGTATTCTAGATTTTGATTTTAGCTTGTAGTTTGATGGGGTTTTGTTAGATACATGGGAGATAAGTTAGTTTTGAAGTTTTGTTTGATTTGGAGGTAGTTTGGGTTTTTGGTGTTGTTTTTGGTTTTGATTTTGGTAGTCTTGGGGGCTTTTTTTTGGGGTAAATTTTAGTTTATGATTTTGACTTGAGGTTAGTGGGTTTTGGTTAGTTATATTTTATATAGGCTAGAGTTGAAGTTTGGTATAATTTGGAGTTGTTTTGGTTTGATTTGAATCTTGTTTTGATCAAGAAATGGGTAATTTAGGGGCTATTTAGTGTAGAAATTAGTGTCGAATTTGGTATAGAGTATAGTGGGGTTTGATTATATAAATTTGGAATGGCTAGATTTTCCGGTTAAATTAATTTTCCGGCGAGATTTAAGCTATTCCGGGCACCTCCATAAATTCCGGTGAGCTAGTGTAGTGAATGCGGCGGCTCGGTAATCTTCTGTTTGTTTTGTTTAATCACTACGGCTTCTTCATGTTTCGACCGCGTGCTCTTTTTATATTATTATTAATAATTTTGTTTTCGATCTGTTGTGTTGCTGGGTAGTCACGTCTTTTCGTCTTTGTTTTTGTTTCATTTCACGTACTGTACACACACGTATAACCTCCGCTTGTTATTTTGTTTTTCTTTTCTTCCGGTTATTAGTTACTTTAAGTTAATATTTTCAATTACGTTGATATTAATAATCGAAATTCTCCACAAAATTAATTTGGTCTAATTCGATTAAGTTAGAAATTAAGTTTTCGCGAAAATTATTCTAGTCCTTGTGGTTCGAATCTAAAAGTATTAAAACGAGATCGTGCACTTGCGATTAAAATCTTATTTTTAGCACATCACTCATGAACCTCCAGCTTTAAAGCTTTGTGTTCTAGAGTTAAAACTTTCAGCTTATTAAGAGCATCATTACGTTCAAGTCCTAATTGCATAAAAAGTTTAGGGCAAGTAGGATCTACCGGAAATCCGCCAGTGCGATGTGGAGGTGTAGAAGGTTTCATGAAAGCCATTAGAGCAACATTCCCCCGCTCTTCCTCCTCATCACTATCTGTGTCATCCTAGCTTTTTCCTTTTGCCACACAGGACTTCCCTTGGCTGCTTTGGCCTTGATGCTTCTTTAGCAGAGCCTCATACTTCTGCTTTAGCTCGTCATAAGATTCTTTCTTCTTTGCCAGCTGATTGGGCTTCTTGCACTCCGATGCAAAGTGACCAGGCTCATCACAGTTGAAACATTTAAACTTGCTTCGATCAACCATCCCAGTCTTGTAAGCCCCTTTTGATGTTGTGGACGAAGATCCCCCTTTCTGAAATTTACTACCAGAAGATTTAAACTTGTAGGAGGGATTCTTCCTAAATCTCATGTTACCAAACTTCCTGGCAAACATAGCAAGAGATTCGTCCTCCAGCTGATCTAACTCTTCCATCGAGTAAAATTCATCATCTCCCGTACTTACTGAAGTATGTCCCATTTCCGGCACAACATACTCTTGGGAGCTTCTTGAAGGTACAACAACCTTCCTTTCTTTCTCAAGAGGTGATTGTATTATGAGGGCAGTAGAATTGCTGACAGACGTAGACGTGTTCAGTGTCTTTCCCCATCCGTATCTCTGTTTAGTTTGAGCCTGTTCCAATTCATAGGTTTTCAGAACCCCATACAGCTGTTCCAATGAGATCTCTGTCAAATCTCTGCTTTCTCTGATGGCGGTTATCCTATGCTCCAGATGCTCAGGGAGTGTCAGCAAAAACTTCAGGTTCATCTCTTTGTTGTCGTAGTATTTCCCGTTCAGATTCAGATTGTTTATCAAATTGTTGAATCTGATGAATACTTCAGAAATTTCTTCTCCGGGATTAGAACCAAATTGCTCATATTGAGCCACAAGAATTTCCTTCTTGTTTTCCCGTACTTGCTCAGATCCTTCATTGATAATTTGCAGAGTGTCCCATATATGCTTAGCACTTGTACAATTGACAACATTATTGTACATTACTGGATCCAATGATTCGATCAGAATGAGCTGTAGAGTTACATCTAGATTTATCAGCTCATTATCCTCATCCGAGAACTCAGTAGGTGTTTTCAGATAGGTTCTGTGAGGAATAGTAACTCCATCTTCAGTATGTTCCAAGATAATATTCATTGGGGGCGAAAGACCCTTCGTCAAAATATTTATGTATTTTTTATTCGCCGCCCGGAGGAACAAAAGCATGTGTCTCGTCCAAAGACCAAAATTAGCCTTGTCAAAAGGTGGAATTTTAATTCTGCTAATTTTTGCGGTAGACATGGTAGAAGATTGGGTGTTTGAGTGTTTGGGAAAAGATTTGGATTTTGACAGAAAAAATAATTTTCAATCAAAAATAATTTTTGGAATAAAATTATCTCGAATTAAAAATCATTTGAAAGAAAAATAATTTTCGATCAGAAATAATTTTTGGAATAAAATTATTTCGAATTACAAATTATTTGGAAAAAGATTTGAAAGAAAAATAATTTTCGATCAGAAATAATTTTTGGAATAAAATTATTTCGAATTAAAAATTATTTGGAAAAAGATTTGAAATAAAAATATTTTTCGATCAGAAATAATTTTAGAATAAAATTATTTCGAATAAAAAATTATTTGGGAAAAGATTGGATTTTTGAAGGAAAAATAATTTTCGGTCAGAAATAATTTTTGGAATAAAATTATTTCGAATAAAAAATTATTTGGAATTTTTAAAAATTTTCAGAGTGAGTGTAGGATCTGATAAGGTAGATTATATCAACCGCTCTGATACCAATTGCTAGGTCCCGATACGATTGTAGAGGGGGGGTTGAATACAATCGTCACAAAATTCGCGCGGAATAAATCTGATTTAAATATAACTGGATAATCAGATTTTAATTAAATAAATAAACAAGGTTCAAGTAAAAAGTAATTTAAACTTGAAAGTCGTTATTAAATTAATTAAGGTTCAGTTTTAATGTCCACTAAATATTCTAGAATAAATTTGACAGGAAGTATTCTAATTTAGGGATTAAAACAATCGAGTGATCAAAGCACAGAAAACTGTGGATATAACAAGCAAGTTACGAACAACTTGAAAGCTTAACAATGCTTTAAAATCAAAGAGAATGAACACCTAAAAATGAAGAAACTAAACCATATTTATAGGCAAAGCTTTGTACATGAAAGACAATCACTAGACAAGACAAATACAAGCTAGGGAAGACAAATACAAAGAGGGTATGACAATCTAGGCTTGGGCAAGACAATTCAAGGCAAGGAAAGACAATTTCAGATTGTCTACCAAGCCTTAAACAAGCCAGAATGACAATTTCTTGAAGGGCAAGACAATTTGAGGGAAGGAATGACAATTACATAAGCCAGCAAGACAAACTAGGACAGAAAGACAATCCATCCAAGGGCAAGACAATCCTGTCACAAGGTACGACAATCTGATTGTCTTACAAACATTGTCTTGTCCAAACATGAAGGAAACGGCAAGACAATTAAATTGTCTTGCTGACCACCCTTGATTCGGTCAAACAATTTCCAAGGGATTGTTTGGGCAGTGGAGTGTAGCTTCGGTAGGACAATTCATTTGAATTGTCTTGCTGCTTCATTCAACATTTGGCAGTACGCTAGTTTATAAACTTTCGTCCTTTAGCCAGCCCTTAGAACTGCTTTTAATCCCGCACAGCTTATAATCTTTAATTAATAAATATTTAATTTAATCCAGAAATTATATGTTAGGTCCTATAAACTCACTATATAATATGATATAGTGATCACAATCTGTAACACAGTAAGACAATATGAGAGATTGAAATCAATAAACTCTTATATTCACAAAGCTTTAATGGTTACAAAAACTCTCTCAGTGATTTATATTGTATCACTAAGAGCTGCTAGGGTTCTAAACAATGTACTCGATAACTCAACTCATCTAGAGTAACCCTAATCTGTGTTTATATAGACACAGTTACAAAATCAATCTCTGATTTGATATCCTATAAATCTGCTATAAATTCTATCAATCAAAGATTGCTCCAGTTTTCTGTTTAGTTTCCATAGCCAGTAAATCACTCCTCCGCTTCTATCCTTCCTTGAAGTATATCCGCTTCTGAGCTCTTTCCACGTGTAAACTCTGACGAATCTTGACTATGTAAACTCTGGTCAGACTTTATCAAACTCTGTCAGACTTTATCAAACTCTGTCAGACTTTATCAAACTCTGTCAGACTTTACTAAACTCTGATCAGCTTCCAGATTAAACTCTGATGATTCCTGTTCTAAAACAAACTTTAAGAACATTAGTAATCATCAATTATATCTAACAATCTCCCCCAACTTGTGCATAAATACATTATGTGCAAGTTAACAGATAATTGATGATGTCAAAACATTTAAGTCAAATGCAACAGAGTTTAACTATATAACAGAAAACTTTTAAAACTTACAGATACTTTACTCCTTAGCTTCATAGACACCATTTGCTGTCTGTAGATACCCTCTGAGGAGTTCTTTTTCAGCTTCTTCAAGTACTGTAATCATTTGTCTCTTGATCTCTCTCAGCTCTGGATCTGAAACTCCAGTTTGGTAAATTGCAGCTCTGAGATCATAAATCTTGTTCTTCTTCAAGTCTCTATCCAGCCTGATATTGTAAGCTTTATCAGACTCTTCATTAAATGCAAGAGTTCTGATTCCAGCTATTGTCACTATTTTTGCTGAATTTTTCTTCATCTCCACCAGCTGTCCTTTATGATTGAGGTATTTAGGAATGAAAGGTCCAGCATTTTTGTTTCCTGTAATTCCCATCTTTCTTCTGATTTGATCCTTGAGCAGGTTGGAGATGTGTTGGCATGACTTGTTCTTTACAAGAAATATGTGTGAGACATATCTCAATTCCTCCCAGTGTTTAGCATAGAGATCTGCTTCAAGAACTCTAAACACTGTTCCATCAGACATGAAGTAGATAAGAACATTATCTCCTCTGTCATTCTTCACCAGCTGGACTGAATCAAGTTTGTCCATTTTGTCTTGCAATACTCCAGTCTTGGGAGCACAGAGAGATGAGGGGTCATCTGGTCTTGATCCTATACTCTGATCAAATTTTTCATATTTGGATCCCAGCCCTCCTTTATCTCTTCCTGCCTTACGATGAGAGATTGGTTGAATTGAGCCCTTTTCAAAGCTTATCTCAGTCATCAGAGTAGGCTTTGCAAATCCAGCCAGTGGAGTAGTTGTTGGTTTAAACACAGCTTGAGCCTTGTCAGAGGTTGTGTCCTTCTTTGCATCCTTATTAACTTGAGCTATGTCAGAGGTTAATCTTTCTTTTTGATGTTCTGCAACATGAGCTTTGTCAGAGATTGCAGCTTCTGATTTCTTTTCCTTTACAACTTGATCCTTGTCAGAGGTTGTAGACTTCTTCTTTTCCCAACCTTTTTCCAGATGTTCATCTACTTTGCTTTTTCCCTTGGAAGTATATTCATCTTCAGAGTATACCTTTTTGAAAGGTAAACTCTGATCAGCAACAGTAGCTTCCTTGATCAATATCCCTTTTTCTTTTGGTTTGGCTGTTGATTTTGCAGGTTTCTGGATTTTTCCTGACTTTATTGCTTCAGCATGTTCTTTCTTTGGTTCTTCTTCTTCTGCAGCAATCAACTCCAAATCCAAATTGGCTTCTGGATTTTCTTGTTCAAAAATCAATCTAGCAAGCTCTTCATCAGTCATGGGTTTGTCTGATCCAGTCACTGGTCTTTGCTTAGATCCAGATGTGAAGTTATGTGTTGGAGCAGACTTTGTGCTTTGCTTAGATTGTTTCTGACTGTCAGAGTTTGAAACTCTTCCACCAGTCCCTGATTGAAATCTCTTGTGCTTTGTGAAATCATCAATATCATCATCATCATCCTTCTTCTTTCTCTTCAGAGTTTGAGTAGTAGACTTGCATTTGACTTGAGCTACTCTCTCCCCCTTTTTGACATCATCCTCATCAGGAATCAGTATTGATGTGATCAGAGAAAGTGAAGATTGGATGGCTTCAAGCTGCTTGGACATCTTTTCTTGATTTGATTCAATCATGGTCATCCGTTTGTCCAGAGATTCATTGGCAGTCACCAGCTTCTGTACATTCTCTTTCAGATGTAGCATGGTCCTTTTCTTTTCCAGATCATTTGTCTCCTTGATATTTGCCACCTCTGTTCTTAGACTATCTATTGATTTAGATGTCTGAGCATGAGCAGGATGAAATGTCTTCAGATAGAGAATTGTGCCTTTGAGGCCTGACATAACATCAGAGTTTGTGATTCTATTCTCTGCCATAGATAAAAATTCTTCAGCTTTAGTTGGCTCCAGAGAATGTTGATGGCTCAGCCAGAGTTTATCCCATACTTCATTGGGTGAATCAACCTGAAGATCCCTGGGAAGTGGCTCAGAGTCTGTATTCAGAGTTTGTAGCCTTGCATTGTACTGGCTAGTGGACTCCCACTTTTGTTGTGTCAGAGGGACTCCATCATCTTCATCCTTGTCAGTATCTGAACTGTCATCATCATCAGTATCAGCATCAGAGTTTGCTTTATCAGTTTCAGGAATAGGATCAGCAACTTTCTCCACAGTATCTTGAGCAGATTTTTCTTGAGCTTCAGACTGTGATTTGATAGGCTCTTCACCAGTCTGAGCAAGAGACTGTAGAGCTTCCATAGCTACTCTGTCAGATTCATCAACTACATCAGACTTGTAGTTTTCTGGAGCTGTATCATGAACAATGGCATCCTCAGGAATCTTCATTGGAGATTGAGGAATTGGACCATGATCAGATAATGGAGTTTGAGGATCAGACATATGTGCTCCAGCTTCAGCTGTGGGTTGCTCCTTGCAAACAATTTCTTCATCTACTTCAGATGAAGTTGAAGATGCTGTAGGAGATGTCAGAGGAACAGCTTTGATAGGAAGCACCATCAGAGCTTGAGAATTTTCAGCTACTGGAGTTGATGATGTTTGTTCTTCCTCAACTGTGAAGTCTGTTATTTCAGTGATTGGAACTTTTGCCCTTGCAGGCTTTTGAGCCCTTCTTTTGAATCGAGCTGGCTTTTGAGGACTGGGACTGGCTTGAACAGGATCAGAGTTTGGTGTAGGAATAGGTTCAAAGTTGACAGCATGGGCAGGTTCAAGATCATCATAATCATAAGCTGCAACCAGTCTTCTTCTTTTCTGCTTTTGAGGAGAAGCAGCTTCAGAGTTTACTGGAAAATCAGAGTTTGGAGCCTCAGAGTTTAAATGAGCCTCAGAGTTTACTGGCTCATTAGTGTTTGTCGGCACTGCAGAGTTTGCTTTCAGAACATGTGTAGCAACAGAGGTTCTTGTTCTTTTGGCAGTGGAGGGGGCTGCTTCAGACTTTGCAGCCCTTTTGGACTTGGATGCAGGTGTCCTGGCTGCTTGAGAAGAGACTGGAGAGTGTTGATTTTCTGGAAGTATGTTCAGTCTTTCCCTTATTTGTGCTGGAACCTGTAATGGCCTGAGAACTGGCCTCTTTTCATCTTTAGAGATGAGATCTTTGAAAGCCCTTTTATGCAGCTTAAAAGGTTTGATCTCATCATCAAATGCTACCTCTCCAACAGATGCATTGAACAATAATTGGCAAAAGCGAGAAAAATAGACAACTTGACGATTTTCATGCATTCTTTCACCAATATTTTTAATAACTAATCTACCATAATCGAAATTAGTAGGATAGATCAGAGAATACCCAATTTGTAGCATGTCCATGGGTATTGCATCCCAGTTGGTAGATTTCTTCTGGAAGGCTCTTGTTATGCAATCGAAGAAGAAACTCCACTCCTTCCTGAGTCCAGGACGCTTCAATTGACCCAATTTGTCCAGAGAATCATAGCAGCCCAAGTCAGTCATCATGGCCCTTAGATTTGCATCGCCATTAGTGACATAAGCAGTGTCAATCTCTGGTAGGTTGAATGCTGTCCTGACTGTGGCTGGAGTAACAAAATACTCCTCCCCTTCAAATGAAAACACAATTGATGGTGATCCATTTTCACCACCATTGTCGTACTTACCCGTCCTCCAAAAACTGATGATTTGGCTTCCCGAGAGTCTGGCAGGAGCGGTAAGAGCTGTAGCAATAGCACTCTGAGCAAGAAATTGCTGTATGGGATGAAAATCCCTTGGAGCTTCGGCAGTGTCAAGAATGGCTGTATAGTTATTGGGGACAAAGTCCACACCTGCATGGGTGAATGTAGTAGTTGCCATTATATCAGAGATTGTGAGTAGAGAAAAGTGTTTGAGAAAATGTGTGTAAGAAGATTTGAATTTCAGAGAGAAGAGAGTAAGAGTTTGTTTAGAGAGTGTGTGTGAAGATTAGGTGTAAAAGTGAAGAATAAAATCTGATGATAAACTCTTCAGATTTTGTGTAGCTGTACACGCTTGGGCTCTTTGTTCACTTGGACACCTGTCAGATTTTAACTGGTAGTTGAATGTTAGTGGGATAGAGAAGCGAGAGTAATAATCATGAGCGCAGTAAAACATGTGCAGTAATAAATGCTGATTACACGTTCTCCTATTAAAATGTTTTTCATGTAAACCCACTAACAATACATCCGTTTGAAATACTCCCTTCATATTCTCTGAATATTTTGTACTCCTGAAATGTACAAGATTTAAAAATCAAGATTAAATCTCTCGAATTTTAAACTCTGAGATTTACATCAAAGAAAATAAATTTCTAAGTACCTCAGAATAAAGACATGATTTTTAGAAAATTCATCAGAAAATCAGAGTTTGTCACAAAATCCATAGCTCAATAATGTGCTTGTGAAATAATGGGTGTGATTGAACATATGAGATCAGAGACTGAAGAATTTCACAATTTCGTAATTATAAGGTAGACAAGAATAATTTATTTAAACTCTCAAGACATAGACAAAAGACATACTCTGATGGAGAAATATATAAAATAAACTAAACCCTTTTTTTTTTTTTTTTCAAAAGGACGCTTTTCAGTGTAGATGAATCACGACCTTTTAAGGATAATTTTGCCACAGTATTTCTCCAGTAATCATAGATTGTGACTGGTCACCATAGATTTTAAAATCTTGGCAATTACTTAATACCAGTAAGTGTTTGGGTCTTCCCAGTCACTGTCATATAGACATCTAAGATCTCAAAGGAGTACCATGCTTATTTGCAGGGGTGTATATATCATCAGAGTTTATAATCACTGTCTAATTTACTGAGAGAAAATGCAAATTAGTCAGTCTCACTTATAATTAAGATATGTGAAGTAATAGAGTCTCAATGATATCAATATGCATATAGTGTTAAGTAGTAGCACAAAATTGAGATCAAGATTAAAGAACTGAACTGAGATTCATGATTACTAATTCATATCATGCTTCATAGTATCTTCACAGGTTTGTTTTCTCAGAGAAATAAAAATGAAATCATTAATCAAGATTCAGAGTTTACAAACATCAGAGAATATCGTCAGAGAATGACGATCAGAGAATATCATCAGAGTATAACACACAGAGTATATCATCAGAGAATGTCATCAGATTTTAACAATGAGAGTATATCATGGCAAGTTTTGTGAGCAATACATATGGTAATTTGACAATTGTAATTTGAAAGATCTGACCAATATGTTTACTCAGTTCCTGATATCATTCCTAGCTCATTCACCAGTCTAGTGAAGGTTGCTTCACTTAGTGGTTTGGTGAATATGTCTGCTAGCTGCTGTTCTGTGGAAACAAAGTGAAGTTCAATGGTTCCTTCCTCCACATGCTCCCTTATAAAATGATATCTTATACTGATGTGCTTTGTCAGAGAATGTTGAACTGGGTTTCCTGTCATAGCAATAGCACTTTGGTTATCACAATAAATAGGAATTTTAGAAAAGGATAACCCATAGTCCAACAGTTGATTCTTCATCCAAAGAATTTGAGCACAGCAGCTGCCTGCAGCTATATACTCTGATTCTGCTGTTGATGTTGAAATGGACTTTTGCTTCTTGCTGTACCAAGAAACAAGTCTTCCACCCAGAAATTGACAACTCCCACTTGTGCTTTTCCTGTCAATTTTGCAACCTGCAAAATCTGCATCAGAGTATCCAATTAGACTAAAATCTGATTCTCTAGGATACCATAATCCCAATGATGTGGTTCCCTTGAGATATCTGAATATCCTCTTTACTGCAATCAGATGAGGCTCTCTTGGATCTGCCTGGAATCTTGCACATAGACATGTGGCATACATGATGTCTGGTCTACTTGCAGTCAGATAAAGCAAAGATCCAATCATTCCTCTATAGTTTGTGATATCCACTGATGCACCAGTGTCTTTGTCTAGTTTGGTTGCTGTTGCCATAGGAGTAGTTGCAGCTGAACTGTCTTGCATACCAAATTTCTTCAAAAGATTTCTGGTATACTTGGCTTGATTTAGAAAAATCCCATCTTCAGTCTGTTTAACTTGTAAACCCAGAAAATAACTGAGTTCCCCCATCATGCTCATTTGGTACCTAGACTGCATGAGCTTGGCAAATCTTTGACAGAGTTTAGCATTAGTGGAGCCAAAAATAATGTCATCAACATAGATTTGGACTAAAAGCAGATCATTACCATGATTCAAATAAAACAGGGTTTTATCTATGGTACCTCTAGTAAATCCACTTTCAAGAAGAAATTGAGCCAGAGTTTCATACCATGCCCTTGGAGCCTGCTTTAGTCCATAAAGTGCTTTGTCCAACCTGTAGACATAGTCTGGATGTTTTGGATCCACAAATCCTGGAGGTTGTTCAACATATACCTCTTCATCCAGTTTTCCATTCAGAAAAGCACTTTTGACATCCATCTGAAATACCTTGAATCTCTTGTGAGCAGCATAGGCCAGAAAGATTCTGATTGCCTCCAATCTTGCAACTGGGGCAAATGTCTCATCATAGTCAATACCTTCCTGTTGTGAGTACCCTTTTGCCACAAGCCTTGCTTTATTCCTTGTAATGACACCCTCACTGTCAGTTTTGTTTCTGAACACCCATTTTGTACCAACTATGGATCTGTCTTTAGGTCTTGGTACTAGGGTCCATACTTTGTTTCTCTCAAATTCATTTAGCTCCTCTTGCATTGCTTGAATCCAGTCAGCATCTTGAAGAGCTTCCTCCACCTTTTTAGGTTCTGTTTGTGACAGAAAGCAATGATGTAAACACTCATTTGCTGTAGCTGTCCTTGTTTGCACACCTGCTTCTGGATCTCCAATTATTAAATCAGGTGTGTGAGATTTTGTCCACTTCCTAGCATGTGGAAGTTGACTATTTTCATCATTGGATCCTCCCCCTTGATCCATGCTCTCCTGATTCTGTTGATTATTCTCTGTAGCTCCCCCTGCATTTGTGCTATCAGAGATTGAATCAGTATTCTCTGATGAGTTTGAGTTAGCATTCTCTGATGAGTCTTGGGTAGAGTCTGAAACATTCTGATGCTCCCCCTCAGCAAGTGCTTCATCATCATGAACTTGTAAATTTTCATCAGAGTTTGCTGTATCTTGTTCACAGTCAGAGTTTGACTGTTCATCAGAGTTTATCGAATCAGAGAATATTTCTTCATTCTCAAAATGCAGTTTTTCATGATCATCCATATCTGTTAAGCCCATGATTTTCTTGTCATCAAATGACACATGTATGGATTCCATGATCACCTTGGTTTTTAGATTGTAGACTCTGAAGGCCTTTGTTATCAGAGGATAACCTACAAAGATGCCTTCATCAGCTTTTAAATCAAACTTGGTAAGCTGTTCTGGATGAGTCTTTAAGACAAAGCATTTGCACCCAAATATATGAAAGTACTTCAGATTTGGCTTCTTTTTCTTCACCATCTCATATGGGGTCTTGCCATGCTTATTAATCAGTGTTGCATTTTGAGTGAAACAAGCTGTTTGAACAGCTTCTGCCCAGAAATAAGTAGGCAATTTAGCCTCATCAAGCATAGTTCTGACAGCTTCTATAAGAGTCCTATTTTTCCTTTCAACTACACCAGTTTGCTGTGGTGTACCAGGTGCAGAGAATTGTTGCACTACACCTCTTTCTTTGCAGAACTCTTCCATTGTTGAATTTCTGAACTCAGTTCCATTATCACTTCTAATGATCTTCACTTTGTCTTCAGATCCATGATCCAGTTGTTTCACATGATCCATCAGATGCAAGGCTGTTTCATCTTTAGAGTGAAGAAAATATACCCAAGTGTATCTGGTATACTCATCAACAATGACAAGAGCATATTTCTTCCTTGCAATGGATGGTACATTAACTGGTCCAAATAGATCAACATGTAGAAGATGATATGGTTTGTTTATTGAGAATTCAGTCTTACTCTTGAAAGATGTCTTTCTCTGCTTGGGTTTTTGACATGAATCACATAATCCATCAGATGTAAGTAGTGATTCAGGGAGTCCTCTCAGAAGCTTTTTCTTTATAAGCTCATTTATGGAGTTGAAATTCAGGTGTGAGAGCTTCTTGTGCCACTTCCAACTTTCTTCTGCAGAGATCCTTGTAGACAAGCAAATTGCTTTTCCTTCAGAGTTTGTAGGCAAGTGGATTTCATAAATATTCCCATGTCTGTGAGCAGTCACTGCCACTGTGTTCTTCATAGAAATCAACATGATATCCTCTGTCACAGATCTGACTGACAGAGAGTAAATTGTGTTTCAGCCCTTGAACAAGAGCTACATTTGATATGATGACATTTCCAAGATTGATGTTGCCATATCCCAGAGTCCTTCCTATGTTGCCATCTCCATAAGAAACACTTGGGCCAGCCTTCTCCACAAACTCTGATAGCAGGGCCTTATTTCCAGTCATGTGTCCTGAACATCCACTGTCCAAGACTAGAATGTTCTTCCTGTTGCCCTGCAATCACAAAGACCACTAATTGTTAGTTTTAAGGACCCAGACTTGCTTGGATCCTTTGGCCTTATTAAGTTTGTTAGCTTTTGCAGCGGAATTATTTTTATCAGAGTTTGAGCTAACAGACTTTGCAACAGAGTTTGTACTGGAAACAGATTTTGTACTTGCAGAGCTTTTATTAAACTTCTTCAAAGAAGGTTTCAATTGATAATAATCATAATACAAACTATGATATTCTTTGCAAGTATAAATAGAATGCCATAAACTACCACAATGAAAACATGGATCTTGTGGTTTATATCTAATACTACTTTTTCTAACTCCAGACTTTGTAGGTAAAGAGTTAATGTCCTTGTTCTTCCTGCAAAAATTAGCAAGATGATTAGTATTCCCACAGTTATGGCATGTCTTCCTAGGTGCATTTGGAATAGGCATATAGTTATTACTCTTGTCTATTCCAACCTTGCCATTTCTATTTTTCCTAGGCTCCTTGTCTTTGCTATCAGACTTTACCTCTTTAAGCTTATGTTTAAGCTGTTTCTGAGTCATCAGTCCTATGTTAACCTGTTTGGGCTTATCAGATTTTAAATTGTTGTTAATCTCTGATTTTGGTCTATTCTGTTTAGACTTAGAGGATTCAGCAACAAATTTAACAGGTTTAACCTTAGGTTTTTGAGTTTTAACAAACTCTGTTTTTGATGACTCAGCTTCTGAGTTATCAGTGTAACCTAGTCCCTTCTTCCAGTTTCCACTACCTAAGATATCCTGAGTAGTTTTGCCTGAATTAGTCCATGTCTTAATGATTTCCCTTTCCTTAGCAAGTTCTGATTGAAGAGATGCATACCTCTTTAATAATTCATCTTTGACAATGACAGCATCATCTCTTTCTTTCTGAACTTCCAACATCTGAACTAATTCTTTTTCTAGATAATCACTCCTTTTCTTTACACTTAGAGTTTCAGATTTTAATCTTTCATTTTCTAAAGTCTGATCTCTAAAGCTGGTATGCAAAGTTTTAAGAAACAATCTTAACTCAGTTATATCTTCAGTATCAAAGGCAAGAGTAGAATGAGGTACCTTTGCAGTAGATTCAGAGTTGTTGTCAGTGTTTGCCATCAGAGCATAATTGACTTCTTCTTCTGAATCAGATGTATCTGTCCAGTTTCCTTTCTTGGTGATAAAGGCTTTTTCTTTTTCCTTCTTGGCTTTCTTGCATTCAGATGCAAAGTGACCCTTTTCACCACAGTTGAAACAGGTATACTTGTCAGCTTTTCCAGCTTTCCCTTCCTTGCCCTCATTCTTCTTGAAGTTCTTCTTATCATAAACTCTGTCAGAGTTTCTGTCTTTCCTTGAAAAACTTTTGCCTTTGTTGAACTTTTTGTAGGCCAATTTCTTGAAGCTTTTCACCATCAATGCTGCTAACTGCATCATTTCATCATCACTGTCATCAGAGTCTGAGACATCAGAGTTTGAGTCATCAGAGTTTGATGACTCAATGTCAGACTTTGTGACATGAGCTTTTCCTTTGTTCTTAGCATCTTCCTCTTGTACTTTCAGAGCAACAGACTTTGATTTGCCTCCATGACGTTTGCTTCTTTGCTCCATCTCAAGTTCATGTGTCTTCAGTCTTCCAAAAACATCATCAAGAGACATTTCTCCAAGATCAAGATTGTCTCTTATTGTGGTAACTTTCAAATCCCACTTTTCAGGAAGAGCCAGAAGAAATTTGAGGTTTGAGTCTTCAAGATCATATTCCTTGTTCACCAGAGATAAGTCATTCAGCAGTTTGACAAATCTGTCATACAGATCTGTCAAGGACTCACCAGACTTTGAGTCAAAGTGTTCATACTCCTGTGTAAGGATTGTTTTTCTATTTTTCTTTATGGCCTGAGTTCCTTGACATCTGGTTTCCAGAGCATCCCAGATTTGTTTAGCAGTTTTGCACCCAATCACCCTATTAGACATTGCATTGTCAAGGGCACTGTGCAGAAGGTGTTTCACCTTGGAGTCTTTACCAATTGACAGGATGTCCTCAGGGGTATAATCTTTCTTTTCTTTTGGAACCATCTTCTGAGGTTCATCAACAAGCCCAACAGAGAGCTTGGTGGGCATATGTGGTCCATCAAAGATCCTGTCAAGGTATTCTGGATCAACAGAGTCTAAGAATATTATCATTCTCTCTTTCCAGACTGGATATTCAGATGCCTTAATAACTGGAACTCTAAAGGATGAAGCTTGTGATTTTTCAGACATGATTGTGATTAAGATCTCACTGTAGTAATCTTAACAGAGCTAGCTCTGATACCACTTGTTAGGTCCTATAAACTCACTATATAATATGATATAGTGATCACAATATGTAACACAGTAAGACAATATGAGAGATTGAAATCAATAAACTCTTATATTCACAAAGCTTTAATGGTTACAAAAACTCTCTCAGTGATTTATATTGTATCACTAAGAGCTGCTAGGGTTCTAAACAATGTACTCGATAACTCAACTCATCTAGAGTAACCCTAATCTGTGTTTATATAGACACAGTTACAAAATCAATCTCTGATTTGATATCCTATAAATCTGCTATAAATTCTATCAATCAAAGATTGCTCCAGTTTTCTGTTTAGTTTCCATAGCCAGTAAATCACTCCTCCGCTTCTATCCTTCCTTGAAGTATATCCGCTTCTGAGCTCTTTCCACGTGTAAACTCTGACGAATCTTGACTATGTAAACTCTGGTCAGACTTTATCAAACTCTGTCAGACTTTATCAAACTCTGTCAGACTTTACTAAACTCTGATCAGCTTCCAGATTAAACTCTGATGATTCCTGTTCTAAAACAAACTTTAAGAACATTAGTAATCATCAATTATATCTAACATTATATAAATAAATATCTAATATTATTAGACATTTATAAATATAATTTTCTAATTAATTAAAATATTTATTAATATATATAAATCTTTACGGTCCAAGCTGCGGTCTCTAGATGGCCAGGAACCGGACTCCTTTTGCCTTGCAAATAATATTTTAATTCCATCCGGGGTTCCAGCTTTAAGATTATATCACTTTCCATAGCGTTGGTGATAATTCTTTTTCCTTATAGTCAGACAAGTCTAAGATTCGGTCTCCTGTGGGTCTGGAACCGGATCCCTTTTGCTTTGAAAAATATAAATCAATTCCAACCGGGTTTCCAGCATTAAGAATATATCACACTCCATTGCGTTGGTGATAATTCTTTTTCCCATAGCTAGACAGGTCTGAGCGGCGGTCTCCTTGTCCTTCCTTTTGGCCTTCTTTCTTTTGCTTTCTTTTTGTAAATTAATTCTAAATCAATTAACTTATTAATAAACTTAATTATCAAATTAATTCTAACTGAATTAATTTAATAACTAAATAAATTAATAGAGATTAATTATTTAACAAAGAATTAATTAAAAACTCTATATTCCAGAAAGCAAATGTCTTGAGCCTTCATCTTGATTATCACTTGGCTTGAACGACCACCTTCCTTTGATGTTAAATATTCAATATAAATAGCTGACACACAAATGTACTGTCTGGTTCATCTGTGCCTAACTAAATTGAATATTCTCCATCAGTTAAACATTTGAGCTGTGGTCGGGTCTTCGAATCTTTGTCTTCTAGTTCTTCTTCATTTAAGTACACATATGGAATCTATGATGAAATAAATACGTGAATCTTTGTACCTTCTGAACTCCTTGAACTGCTACACAATTTATTTGACACCGAGGCTTGATCATATGAATTGAACTTCTTCCAGTGGCTTGTAGCTGATATCTTGGAATTCTTCTAACATTCTGATTCTTGTATCTACTAGACTTTCTTGAACTGATTCCAACTAAACTATCTACTATCTACTGACATAACTTATCAGAGACGATTCCAGGTTGAGTTACAAGTTGAGTGGTTATCAGACACTAGTTGAGTTACTGGTTGTACAAAATAGGATTAGAAGTATACCTTTGAATAAGGCCTTTCAGGACAACTCGTCAGACTACAAGGTTGAGCCTTCGACAAGTTAGCAGTAGAGCCCATATACACCTAAGGGCGTCCCCCTAGGTAAAATATGTCTCCTCCTGCCCTTCAAATAACGATCTTTGTCTGTAAGCTACAACTTGGCGCGCCCTGAGATAAAGCGCGCCCAATCTTCTTGAAGTGGGTTCTTCTGATTGACATAGCTAGTTTGGGTTTGGTCCAATCTTGAGCCTATCATAGTCTTCTTCTATGGGCCAGGTCTTCATGGTGATTTTTGCGTATAACAACTACCCCCCAGATCTTGGTGGCATTGCATATGTCGACGAGATCTTGATGTCCTTTATCCCCTGAGATGTCCTATCTTGGTTGTTCTTCGTTGATGCAGAAGATGTTGACTTTCTTTAACTTGGCGCGCCATATGTTGCCGTATAATAGCTAAGTCTGAAAAGTGCAAATGAGTCGAATGAAGGAGATTCCTCTGAAGTCGATGTTGAAGAAGTTGTTTGAAGATGAAGATGATTCTGCTTGACGGTGGTGAAGATGATGTTCTCTTGACGGAGATGAAGGCAACATTTGCTTGATGGATGTGAAGGTAGTGCTTGCCTGATGGAGACGATGACGAGGTTGCTGAGGATGAGGTGGCGGAAGTCGAGGCTGAGTCGATGAAGATGAAGCCGCGGAAGCCGAGGCTAAAGGAGAGATGAGGCTGCGGAAGCCAAGGCTCAAGATGAGGCCGCGGAAGCCAAGGCTGGAGGAGAGATTAAGCTGAGGCCGCGGAAGCCGAGGCTGAAGGAGAGGCTGCGGAAGCCGAGGCTGAAGGAGACGAGGCCGCGGAAGCCGGGGCTGAAGGAGAGATGAAGCCGAGGCCGCGGAATCCGAGGCTGAAGGAGAGATGAAGCTGAGGCCGCGGAAGCCGAGGCTGAAGGAGACGAGGCCGAGGCCGCGGAAGTCGAGGCTGAAGGAGACGAGGCCAGGGAAGCCGAGGCTGAAGGAGACGAGCGTGCCTTCTACAGTTCTACCACGTCTTAGATGAGTATGTGGCGCGCCCTGATGGTGAAGCAAATTCTTCCAATTGTTTTTGACTAGGATCTCAGTTCTGGACACCTGATCGTGCGCCTACTGTTGGATTTTTGGTTTAACAACTACTACCCCCCGGTTCCGACTTGTCTTAAAGATGCAGGTTGGAGAAGACAGTCTCTGTATACAATTATATATACACAATTATATTTAGAAAAATAATAAGGTTAGTATTTACCTCATGGCGCACCCTGTTAGGGGAAGGCGCCCCCCGTTTTCTCTCTTTCACATTATCCCTAGCTCCTTCCTTTAGTTTCAGCCAAGGATTTTGTTCCATCTCCTTATATGCTTCACCCGTGAGACCTGCAATTAAGAAATTATAGTGTCTTACCTGTCACCCCTTTGATGTATGAAGATTATGTACGTGAAGCGTTTGGAGTAAGTGTGGAGAGCCATGGTACTTCTGATCTGATGTTGCGTTCTTGGCGCATGAAGGAGTCTTGATTACTTTGGCAAAGAATGGTGAGAGGTTTTGATTGGGAATGATGTGTCAAGATCCTCATGAGATTTGTCGATGTTGATTGTACCTGATCCTTGTTGGGTTGAAGGATCGTTGTAGACGGAGTGTTCCTCGGAGCAAGAAGATTCATTGATGAAGAGGCGAGAAGAGTTGACGATGTCGGAGCAAGAGGATTTGCTGATGTCTGCTGTCGAGTTGTGTATTTGATCTGAGCATCCATGAAATTGAAGTGAAACACGCCTGTGCCTAAGGTTTGTCTTGTTAGAAGGAAGGCGCGCCTCTCGAGAATTTCAGGAGAACACTGTTAGGAGGAGACACATCTTGTAAATATCCTAATCCTTCTCCATTCACATTACTTTCATCCTGAGCTCACCTTACGAAATTCTCGGAATTTTTTTTTCTTTTCCCTTCTAAAAATAGCTCACTAAACAAAATATTAGGTTAGAGATACACAATATTTATTATATAAACACCACACATAAATATATCAATATATTTGTGGTGTTATAATAATAATCCATACTCCATAAGAGAAATATATAATTTGATTATGCATAAGATATTCAAATTTAAAACATATACATCCAAGAATAAATGTATGCATGACAAAAAAATTATATACTAAATAAGAATAAAAATGAAAAATACTTATCTTTTTGTTGAACATCTAAATCATAACTGCACTTATATCAATTTTAACTCTAAAATAATACTATATATATATAGAGACATTGCATCAACTTTCTTTCTTGTTAGGGTACCCGGCAAACACTGCGTTGCACATATCTAACATCCACTATTTTGTTAATAAAAATAATATAATTTAATATGACACGAGTTAAGAATTTCATAACTTAATTACTTTAATATAAAAAGCTACTAATGACAATTTCGTGTTTAACAAGCAAAAATGCATGCAATATTTTATTTACATGAAAATCACAAAAACAAACTGAGAAGTAATTACTTATCTCAAGACATGTTGTAGTCTCTTCCGATGTGTTCGCATGCACCATCATCAAGTTCATGTTGTTTTTTCATATTGAGTACTACAGACAACAAACTCCAAAATAATAATAATATATATATATATCCTTAACATGTACACAATCACAATCCTACATGTTAAAATAAGAAATAATCCATGCATCTATATACATCTAAGATTTTTAATTAAAAAGGAAATAATATATTGTATAAAAGAAAAGAAAGTCTTATCTTTATTTTTGGGGGCTGCCACTGGTGTCACCTCATGACTCATAGTAATTTCTTTTTGATTTTGTGAAGTCAAAGCCCGTCCAAGCTCCTGAAACATGCCTCTGCGTTGATCCTGAACCAAAAATTATACCTCCAAGCATGTATATATATATTACAATGCGTGTGTTTTCTTTTACAAACAAAATATCATATATAAAGTATTAATATTATAATGCAAGAATTTATGTTAATATTACTAAAAGATGAAACCATTATCATAAGAAGAACTTATACATCTTTTTAACCGGCCATCACAAGCTCCGACGATGTGTTTTTTTTTTTTAGTGCCAGGCTTCCATTCCATCTTTCTTCCTCTTTTCTTTACATGAATTTCTTGATAAGACATGAATAAATATCAATTTATAAATAGGTAAAGAGAACTTATCTCTTTAAGGAGTCGATCAACATAAATTTTGAAGGTGCTCCAAGGTTTAGGATCCTGCTATCCTGCACAAAAATATATATGCCGGTGTGCGCAAGAGTAGGGGGAAAATAAGAACAAAAGGACTCATCTCGATCGGATTTAAAATTTCTCTCCACTGAGAGCTTCATATCTTTGATCTTCCTACTATTTCACAAGCAAGTGCAGCTTCTTGAAATTATTTTGCTATTTTTGTGCCCCTGCCACTTACATTCTCTAAATAATACAAAAGTCATGTCCTTCAAATATATCGTAATAAATACTTTAAACATGAAATTTAAGAGCGTTAGTGCATATAATATATTCAAAAATAATATAAAATATGTATACTTAACAAAAAACAAATATATGATACGAGAGATTATTTTAAGTAGGTGCGGCAAATAATCGAGGCAGAAAACTTATCTTAAGTATGTTCAACGCAAAGGTTGTCCTTATCACTCAGGTATATCTGCTGCTATAACCGCAACCTCAGCTACCAACCATAAATAGTATTCTACATGTAAAGGATATTCAGCTTTGCATAAATCTGAAAGTTGCACTCTGGTTGTGACTCCAAGATTCGCGGCAAGGGATTGTATAATGAGAGCGAATATATGGCTGACAAGGATGATCCAGTGTAAAGAAGCATTGGTGTCTGTTACTAGCCATCGAACAAGCTTCCTGGCTGCTATGCGGACACATACATCACGATGTTGATAATGATCGGGAAATTAGTAACATATATGTATTCTGATCTCCTGAACTGATCCGAAGTATATATGCCATCGAAGATGAAAGACAGGGGGAGCAACACCAAGTTTGCCGTAGCGGAACCAACTCACAAATTGATGCATGAGTCTAAATATATATTAAAAGATAACTGCATAGAATGTATTAATATTAAACCATGCATCCAAAATACTAAATAATTGTATCTTGCTTGGGATCTTGCATGATAAAAAATATATTTAGCACCTAGCATAATTATTTCAACAATTGTGAGAATTATAATAATAGACTATAATAGATAAGAAAAGACACACTTATCTTAGTTTTGTACCAAGACTAAACCTTTCCGAGCAAAACTGGAATAGTTGTCAGGCTTCTGCTGTGTACCCCCAGTCATCACTTCTTTAATTTCATACACCCTGTTGTTATGCTCATAATATACATGTATCTTGTATATGAAAATTGATGCTTAATTAATAATGGCATATGTGACACAAATATTAAAACAAATGGAAGAGGAAGGAAAGGAAACTTATCGAAGCTTCTAAACCCAGGTAGCTAGTCCATGTCTTGAAACCAGCCCTGCTTTTCTACTTGTTATTTGTTTCCTGACTTGTTACCTCCTATCTTTACTTTTGTATCGGATATATGTTGCTCTTTTGGCGTGTGTTTGTGATGCCTCCAGCCATGCGTATAAGCTTTTGCTCTATGCTTCAAGCCATGTCATCTTTTACAGATCCTCAAGCCATCTTCATGTTGTTTGAACGTCTCAAACCTGTAGATTCTGCCATAGCCAGACCCCTCTCCAATTAGCGGGATTATAACACGCATAACATGTGAATGATGACCCATGAAGAGATCCGAGTGTCCTCTCCCAACACACGTAACTATAGCATGATAGAATTTGACTTCATCAGATTGTTGAAAGATATACAGCTGCATGGTTGTTAACAGCAGTAGTGCAGAATCAAGTGGTTATCCTGTCCCATGTCTCGGTCTTTGTTTTCTTGTTTCTTCGCCATTGGCAGTAAGATCATATCGCAAGTATTTTCTAAAATCATATATCATCATGTATAAAGATTTAAGACATAATCTATATAAACATCAATGAATACGATGATCTAAAAATACAAGATATATGATACATACAAACAACCGCAAAAAATTAATTAACTAGTAGATTAATAAAGAAAAGAAAGATCTTATCTCTTTGACGAGCCAAAACGGTGGAAGACGAGGCTGATATACACTCGTCGGTTCCTGTTATCTTTGCTGCTTCTTTAGGCTCGGAAGACAACATCATGCCAGACGCATGACTGATAACCGCACGCAACCTAACATTAAGATGATGTGTGATTCCTGTTAATTTTCTGGTGGTCATATACGCCTGGTATGGATACGAGTTTAAAACCACCGAAACACAGCCGCCACTCACGCTTGTATTTAAGTTTTAGGTATATAAAACATCACCATTTTTGTTTACGTCCTCGGATAATCGTTTGTCCTCCACAAACGAAAGAACTAAAGCCCCTCCTTCCAGCGCCAATTTGTTAACGGGGGAATTTGATAGTTAACAAAATTCGAGGTTCGTGACCGGAATCAAGATCTATGACGGTGGCTGAGCGGTGGTGATGAAATTTTAGGGGTGACTGAGATTAGGGCTTTGAGTTGCTTTCAGATGCTCCCAACTCGTGTCCTCCTAATTTGCTTACGTACCCCTGTATTTATAGGGGATCAAGCCAGTACGTAGTTCTTTTCTCCTAAGAAACCTAATAGGATTAGGTTCCCCTTCTGCTGTCTTCCTCCTGAAAGGGGCCCAATACGATGAGGCCTAGTCTTGGGCCTTGTAGACTCTCGAGCACCCAAAACTTACCCCAAATGCAAGGACGCTTCTCTACTCCCCGACAGGGACAACCCGCCAGACTACAGAGATAGAGCCTTCCAGGGCATATCTTCGAGAAGATTCCACAAGCTCCCCGACAAGGACAACTCGCCAGACTATAGAGCAAGGCCTCCTCTAATCTTCATTCTCTATCTCCCAAGGAGGACAACTCCTCAGACTACAAGATAGAGTCTTCGACAAGTTAACAGTAGAGCCCATATACACCTAAGGGTGTCCCCCTGGGTAAAATATGTCTCCTCCTGCCCTTCAAATAACGATCTTTGTCTGTAAGCTACAACTTGGCGCGCCCTGAAGATAAGGCACGCCCAATCTTCTTGAAGTGGGTTCTTCTGATTGACATAGCTAGTTTGGGCTTGGTCCAATCTTGAGCCTATCATAGTCTTATTTTATGCGTCGGGTCTTCATGGTGATTTTTGCGTTTAACAGTCATTTTTTTTAAACATATATTTGTTTCTCAAAATGAAATAGGGAGTTTAAGGAGGCCAAAAATGTAGATAAGGTAGTGGTTCTATGGACTACAAACACTGAGAGATACAATATTGTAATTGTGGGGCTAAATGACACAGAGGAGAACCTTTTTGCTTAAGTGGAGAATAATGAAGCAGAGTTTTCTCCATCCACTCTATTTTCCTTAGCTTGTGTTCTTGAAAATGTGCCTTTTATCAACGGAAGCCCACAAAACACTTTTGTTCCAGGTACGACAATAAAAGTTAGATGTTAATTGAGACTTTATCCAGAGAAAAATAATTTTTTTCCCCGAAGGGATTATTTTTTCTTCTACAAATTAAAATGTTGCAGGGTTGATTGATTTGGCCATAAGGAGGAACAGTCTGATTGGCGGGGATGACTTTAAGAGTGGCCAGACAAAAATGAAGTCTGTGCTTGTTGATTTTCTTGTTGGTGCTAGTATTAAGGTATTTATATATGTTGGCTAACAAACTAATGAGATGTACTATTATGTATTTATGTGTTTAAACGGTCTAGTATATGCTAATATTGAGTAATATAATTGCAGCCAACATCTATAGTGAGCTACAATCATCTCGGTAACAATGATGGCATGAATCTCTCAGCTCCTCAAACTTTCCGCTCAAAAGAGATATCCAAGAGCAACGTGGTCGATGACATGGTCTCTAGTAATGCAATTCTTTATGAGCCTGGAGAGCACCCTGATCACGTTGTTGTGATCAAGGTAATTTTATTTTACTAGATAAAGTCCGTTTTAATATTTACTGATTAAATGTATCTGAAAAAATGAACTTGTTGTTCATTGATGAATATTGATCATCTGTTGATTGTGGTGCAGTATGTTCCATATATGGGCGATAGCAAAAGGGCGATGGATTAGTATACTTCAGAGATATTTATGGGGGAACCAACACCATTGTGATGCACAACATGTGTGAGGATTCCCTCTTGGCTGCTCCAATTATCTTGGACTTGGTCCTTCTTGCTGAGCTCAGTACTCGCATACAGCTTAAAGTTGAGGGAGAGGTTCATGTCTCTTAAACATCAACAATCCGGTATTCATCGTTTTGAATTTGTGTTGTAGTTAAAAATTCACTTTACATATTTTTAAGATATTTGCAGAGAAAATATCACTCCTCCCACCCCGTGGCCACCATTCTGAGCTACCTCACCAAGGCTCCTCTTGTAAGTTACCTTGATTTTAACCTAATTTTCACATGTTCACATTGGTTGCGGTGCTAGTGCAATCATACAAACTTTTTGAGTACAAGCTAAAGAAAAGTGTAACTTTAGTCAGCATTAAACTTGAGTTATAGACCAAGGACACTGATATATGTTCATGTTCTTATAAAAATTACAAGCAAACATCAAATTAATATTTTTTGCACCCTTATTTTTCAGCAACTACTCAATGACAAACACAAATTAATGCTGATATATTGAAAATATAATTTTAGCAGTGAGTGAATTGTTATGTATTTGTTTGATCATAATACAAACAGGTGCCACCGGGCACACCAGTGGTGAATGCTCTTGCAAAGCAGCGGGCAATGCTTGAGAATATTTTGAGGTAGGGGTGATCGCGGTCCGGTTTGGTTCGGGTTGGAGGTAGAACCGGAACCAAACCATATATTAGCGGTTTTTTATAATCTCAAACCAACCCGCGACCCGCAAACCAATTAACCCGGACCAAGCGGTTCGGTTTTTAATGGTTCGGTTAAGCGGATTGATCGGTTTATGACTAAGGCTTATAATCAGAAATGAGAATTCATGAATAATACTAGAAAATAGAGGATCATTTTGTCTCAATTTACATAATTTCACATAGTTAAATTAAATACAAATTTTAGTCTAATAAAATGCATAAAGTTGAACCGAAGTCGTGGAATACCGAATTGATATGACTTGTAGTTGGTATTGATAAGGTAAGCAACTAGACAACCTAGCAAGTATAAACTAAAAAATTAATATATTTATGTAAAACTAATATTTTGTATATATATAATATTAAATATTTATATTATATGTATACACATGCGGTTCGGTTTTATAACGGGTTGGTTTAATATAAAACCAAAACCAACCCACAAACCACGGTTTTTTAAATTAGTCGAACCGAAACCGTAAACCTCATTTCGGTTTCGGTTTGGATCGGATTAATATCGGATTGGTTTATGCGGATTCTGCGGTTTAAACCAGACCGTGATCACCCCTATTTTGAGGGCTTGTATTGGATTAGCACCTGAGAACAATATGATACTGGAATACAAATGAAGAAACATTGTGGCAAGAGGACTTTATCGAAGATGCATTAGTCGATCTAATACTAAGACTGCCTGCAATTTTCTTCCCGTTCTACTGTTATTATCCGTTTAGTGACGAGAAATCTACTGAATTTGGCATGCCTATATTTGGCTGTTGTTCTGCTTCTTTGGTAATTTTTCTGTTCTGTTATTTGAAGTAGTGTCATGTCTGGTTTGTTCCTGCAAAATCAGAGCAGCTGTTGTTCTATCTGTCAGAGATTGTATGATTGTATCATAATGATTGTGTATATAAGATTGTTTTATTGGGTAAATTTTCGAAATTTACAAATTTTGTTCCATTTACATGAGTTTTCTTGCATCTCTTGTGGTTTATAGTTTGTTTAGCTATATGGGTGAGTCATAAATGGATTTTGGTAACTAGTAAGCAGCTATATTCCAAAGAAAAGTTCTTCATTATAAAACTCTCTCAGTTGGATAAAGAATCCCACCCTTCAAATTTTTGAAAGAGCTTTTATTTCATAATTTTATGTTATTTATCTCTTGTTTCTCAATTTCGAATACAAGTTACAAAAAATAAAAAATCTCAAAAATTATATTCAACCCCTTCTACCATCATCAATCATTCTACTATAAAATAATGACTCAAGCACATACCTGTACAAAAAATTGATGTAAATTCGATGATAATTCAACAAAAAGCCATAAACATAAGGTTCTAGATCGATATCAATTAAAATTAAAATGAAAAACTACATAAATGAAATATGATAATCTGTTTACGACATGATCAAGCGGAAATGCAGAAACAGCGACAAGAGTGATAATGAATTGATTGATTGACCAGAAGCGAAACAACTTCAATATGCTCTCATACTCATACCATGATAGAATTGCAATGTTATGCATATTGTATTATAATTACTCTATTGTAGTATAAATCCGAGCTATTATTAGTACGGGCTTGGCATGATTTTCAAGACTAGATAATTCTTTTACAAACTTGCAATTTTGATAAAAGTAATAAATGATACTAATTTTATATTATTTTAAATGAAAACATAAATAATATTAAACAAAATAAATTAGAAACACCCAAAATTTTAAACGCCAAAAACAATTAAAAACATAAATAAACACCAGAAGAGGACACATTAAAATATCTTTCAACACACAACAAAAATCAAGGAATGCAAAAGGGTTTAATTTGTTATTTATCTAGGTTCTTGTGTAACGATAACATGTTTTATAGCTTTTTTGTTAAAACTCAATATGTTTTGTAGTTTTATTATTTTAATATGTATTTAGAAAATAATCAGCTAAACTGAAGTGAACGTGCCATGTATTCCGAAAGCTATGGCGGGAGAATCTCATTTTGTTAAACAGACCACTAAGGATCATCATCAGAACACCATTACCTAACAACATAACTTGTTCCTGCAAAATCTCGAAAAAAAAATATCTGGAAAAGAATTGCAGACCGAGAAAACAAGGGGATTCGAAACTTGAAAAAGCAATCAAAAGTATTGGATAAGAGACTGAATAACATATATAAAATTTTGTGTGTTCTGAAAATCTACGGAATATATTGGTGGGTATAAAATAGATGAAAACATCGGTGGCCGTAAAATAATATGACAACCTCTGCACCCACCACCACCCCTATTGCTAACAGTCCGACCGGTGGTAGCCCCCCCTCTCCCGACGATTGGTCCTGCAAGGGAGAGAAGAAAAAGAAGGTATGTTCAATTTCTCCGATTTAACGTTCAGTCGAAATTAGCCGTTTTTCGTGTATTTAAATATATATCGATTTGTATATGGGTATGTGTGTGCATGATAATAACATTTAGTTGTATTTGTTTTGTGGCATCATGAAAAATTGAAGTTCACCATTCCGAAGATTTTTAGTTCCAAGAGGCTTTCCAGGGAAAATTCAGATGAAGAGTCAAACCAACCGAATGTATCTCCTTTAGGTATGATTTAATTATGCATTTTGTTATTTGTATATGTAGTTCATAAAATTTCAGCAGGTGCATTATATAGTTGTAGTGCTTATATTTGTGGTGGTTACATTAATGAAACAGATTCTGATCAAGATATTTTTCCGTCAAGGAAGCCTGCTTTTGCTGGAACCTATAGAAGCATGAAGAATCATACTCCAAGTAAAAACTCTGCATGCATGCATACAGAAAGTCCGGTAGTTTCGAAAATTAGCGAAAAGGTTTTCGATTTCGACAATTACCGAAAATTCGATAAAATTTAAAAGTTAATTTTTGGTTCAGAAATATTTCATAATCAAGCCTTTGAAAAGTTCAAATAACATATGCAGCGTAAACTTAAATAAAGTGTTTTTTACTTAAAATAAAGAAAGTGAACTAAAAATAAGAAGTAAATTAAAACTTATAGGTGATTAAACTGTTTGGGAAAAAAACAGAAGTCGTGATACAAAAATTAGTATTCTCAGTGTTATAAGTGCTTTTGGTTTTTTACACAAAATTCGATTCTTTATCGGATCATAAAAACCTACGTTCCGAAGATCTCTTCCTTCTCTTCGGGATCGAACATCAATTGCAACGATTCGATAGACGGCTCATTGGGATAGATCTAAGTAAATGAACAAGACCCCCCCTAGAAACGTATAGGAAGTTTTCTCCTCGTACGGCTCGAGAAAAAATGATTTGGACACCAGAATTGGGAATGCCCGGGCATGCAGTTTAGTGTTTAATATGTAATCCATACATCAAATCTTACATAAGATTATGTTTCCTCATGATTAGACATCACCTTAGATACTATTACGTGTACGGAGTCGTGTCCACGTATATGAGACCCAAAGCTATAAATCTTGTTTATCTGCTTGTGTCTTTTGGTAGCTCACCTAAAAGAAGACTAAAACTACATCTGATTTTCCAGATGCAGATTATTACTCAGAAATAAACAAGTGGATAGGATCGCAAGGAGACTCATTACAAGTCTTGCGATTGACATTTCTACATGTCTCTGTCTAGTTTCGTACTTTCTTAGTCTTTGATTACCTCATTGAGTGTCTCCATCTGCGTGTACTGTATATTTTCAAACCTGCAACTCGAAAAACTAACGATATCTAGAGCTATAAAGTTCTGATTTCTTACCTTGCTCTCAGGAAGGCAGAATAGCGTGGGAATAGAAGGCCTTAACCTTTCGAATTTTGATCAACCAATGACACCGCAAACCATCGTTCAAGATTTTCGGTATGAATTACAGATTTACTATTATTCCAATGCTAAGACTAGGAATATTGTTGTTAAATTAACGATTCTGCTAAAACCTCAAGGAGTTAAGTGGGCTTTACATGATCGTAAATTATCTATAACTTGATGACATTTCAGGGTTTTCGTTGCAACGTGGAACGTAGGAGGAAAGACTCCGGATATTGATCTCCGGCTAGAAGAATTTCTCCAGGTGGAGGGATCCTCTGATATATATGTATTAGGGTATGTTGGTTTACATTTAACACTGGTGTTTGATGGTTTTTAGCTCCAAAATCATGAATTTTATAGGAAAAGCTAAAATCTGTACTCCCTCCATTCCGATAGGATGTATACGTTTACTGTTTGCACGCAACCGAGGCAGTTATAAAAATAGTTTCATAATGTATTTTTAGATTTTCTCTTTTCTGAACAAAAGTTTTAATACAAATTAAGTAATTATACTTGAAAAGAGTCATAAAAAGCGTTGTCCAAAAGTAATGTAGACAATTGGATGGGACAGAGGGAGTATGATTTAGATTAATGCAACAGTTAAAGATATTCGCAGCAGCTTCTTGCCTAATATTTACCAAATTTCAGATTTCAGGAAATTGTTCCCTTGAGCGCAGGAAATGTTCTAGTGGTTGAAGATAATGAGCCAGCAGCAAAATGGCTAGCTCTCATTAGCCATGCACTTAACAAACCATACCATGACTCGGTCTCTTTTGATTCAGGATCTACGTCGAAATCCAACAGTATCAAGGACCCATCGAGGTCTTACTTTTTTCACAAACCTTCTCTCAAAGTACTAAGCAAAAATCTCAGGGCGGATAATACTCTTCTCAAGGCCTGCAATTGCCCTCTGGAATCACCAGCGCCTCAGAAGCGGAGGCCAAGAAATCTATCTGACCCCAGCACTTCCCCTGGTCCAAGTCGACAATCGAGTGCTAGTGACTTGGATTCAGTTGTAGGATTGACTGCTTCGTTTAGTCAGTTGAATTACTGCCTTGTAGCAAGCAAGAAAATGGTAGGCTTATTTTTATCCGTTTGGGTTCGAAGGGACTTAGTGAAACATATTGGCCATCTTAGAGTTGATAGCGTTAGCAGAGGAATAATGGGATATCTAGGTAACAAGGTACGGGCTGCTAGTTTCTTTCAATTTAAAAATTATAAAGATATTCTGTTTTAAGACTTCAGATTTTCAGAGATTTTTTTATATATAAATGTAGATGCCATTATGTTGCAGGGTTGCATATCAATTAGTTTGTCACTACACCGTACAAGCTTTTGCTTCATTTGTAGTCACTTAGCTTCTGGTGAGAAGGAAGGAGATGAGTTGAAGAGAAACAACGATGTTTTTGAAATTCTAAAGAGTGTGCAATTTCCTAGAATTTGCAAAAACACATATCGTCAAATGCCAGAAAAGATTATTGATCATGAGTAAGTTCATCTCAATTTTACGGCCTTTGTAATGCCAGATATTCTAACTTTTGGCTTTTTAATTGACCTGATATGTACTATCCAACATTGCAGCCGATTAATTTGGCTTGGGGACTTGAATTACCGCGTGTCTTTGAGCTATGAAGAAGCGGCGACTCTGTTGGAGGATAATGACTGGGATTCCCTCTTACAAAAAGATCAGGTAGGCTCTTGCAATTTTTATGTTAATTTAGTTTTATTCGATTGTATCAACTCTTTGTTATGATCCTGCACAAGAGAACAGACCCCAAAAGTCACTATTTTAAAATAAATGGACCTCAATGTCATTTTCTGAAAAATGGCCTCAACTGTCGTCTCAAAATGCAACTTTCTGTTGTGTTTTAATTTTCTGAGAAAAACATGATCTTAAGTTGCGTTTTCAGCTGAAAACACGATTTCAAGTTGCGTTTTCAACTGAAACCACAACTTAAAGCTGTGTTTTTGTCCGATATTGTAAGCACGATATGAAGTTGCGTTTTTTAGTGACATTTTGGGGCATTTTTTCAGAAAATGACGACAGAGGTCTTTATCTGCTAAATAGTGACATTTGGGGCCAACACCCCCGAACTATGACTTGGTTGACTGGTTTTTTATTTTGGGAGCATAGTTGAATCTCGAAAGAGAAGCTGGGAGAGTGTTTGAAGGATGGCACGAAGGCAAAATCTTATTCGCCCCCACATACAAGTACACACATAACTCCGATTCCTATGCTGGAGAGACCTGTAAATCAAAGAAAAAACGGCGAACCCCTGCATGGTCTGTTTGTATTCCTGAGATTGTAATGTGCTAAAATCTGAAACATTTCTCAGAGACTTTATCTTAACTTGAAATTTTGTTGCAGGTGTGACAGAATACTATGGCGTGGAAGCGGCATTGAACAATTATCTTATATACGGGGAGAATCAAGATTCTCCGATCACAGGCCAGTTTGTGCAGTATTTTCCGTTGAAGTGGAGATGAAAAACAACAAAGCTGGAAAGTTCAGAAAGGGTAATTCTTGTACGGTTGCCAGAGTTGAAATTGAAGATGGCATACCTCATAGGCGCAGCTTTTATGGATATTAAGTTGGTTTAAACAACTTAAATGGTGTAAAATGTTTTAGGGATTATAGGAGAAGAAATATTAGGGATATATTTTCCTACTGAATTTGTAACTAGTTGTCGTAAACTAATTGTGTATAAGAATGAGAGGATAAAGGTCCTTCAGTTTTTGCTGCATGATACTACAACGTAGAGAAATATTGATTATCAACAAGTATTATTTTCGATCCAGAGATTTTAAACAAATTATTAAAAACGACATAAAAACGAAGACATTCCGAATATATTATGATCATTGTAATCAGATGAAGATTACAAGCAAGTATCAGCATTCAGCACAGCTCGAGAACGTGCATCAGGACAGCTAGAAGCACAGGTTTCGTGGTCGCTTGTTAGAGGTCGTTTGGTCTATGGAGTGGTATCGGGTTGGAGGTTTGGAGTGGTATGAGGTTAAGATATCATTCCTGATATTGATTAAGTGTTGGAATGAATCTATTTAATTAAAAATATAATCATGTTATTGATTAAATTAAATTATTCTATTAAATAAAAAATTATAAATATTTTTATTATCAATAGTAACATTTATTTGTATATATAAATATTTTATTTATTATTATTAATATTTTTTCTAAATATAAGAAAAGAATATTAATACTAATACTCATACCAACATCTCATACTCACCTCTCCACTTGGGTTTTAAAAAGTCATAATATGAGAGTTTGAGGTATAGGTATGAAGATAAAATAAATCCAATCAAACACTGTGTATGGGTTTGACTGCTTTCATACCCATCCAACCAAACCACTCGTTAGTGTGTTTAACTTTAACGGGTTAAATGGCTAATTCATAACTAAGCTAGTTAAAAACTTGCAGTTTGGTCATGTTGTTGAAAAAGCTCTCAGTCAACTAATGAAGTATTTAAAAACTTGCATATCAGTAATCCGCGTGAACTCCGTTAAAAACATTAACGGAAAATAACCATCTTTCAAAAAGATCACTGGAACAAGAAATATAATGCAAAAACATCACCCAAACATAATAAGCATCACCCCCTATAGTTACACTAATAAAGAGAAGCAGTTACACTAATTAGGAGTCCGGATCCTCTGTCCCCTCTTTGTGTCTCCTTCCATGTCCCTTCATTCTTATTGGTCAGTTCTTTACCTAGCACGTGATCTACAGTTTTTATTTATTCTTTCATGGACAGTTTTACATCAGAGCTATTTAACTTTTCAAATTTGTATACGTATAATCTTAATTATTTAAATATCTTTTTCATGTAGTACATAATCAACTAAAAATACTTCTTACATGATATAAATATAATATTATATAATAATTTTATTTTTACAATTTTTATATTAAATTATTATTTTTTTTGAAAACTTTGATATTATTAAATTTAAAGGCAAAAAATACTTTATTTACGTATATATTAATTATTTAAATGTCCTTTTCATATAGTACATAATCAACTAAAAATATTTTTCACATGATATAAATATAATATTATATAGTAATTTAATTTTTATATTTTTTTTATTAAATGATTAATTAAATCTTTGAGAACTTTAATATTATTAAATTTAAAAGAAAAATTGTATTATTTATGACTAAAATTATATTAAAATATTGAGATGTTTTTTTATATAATATCTAATCTACTAAAATTAAATTCTATCTAATAATCGTCGAAATCCAAGTGACGTGATGCTTGAGGAACAGTAGTCATACCTGTGGAGTATTAGGGTTCTTGATAATCAGGATGGAGCTTGTTGCAAAATTAAAACCTCTTAATATGCCAGAGTTGGACTGATATACGTCCTGTAAGTAGTTTATCTGTATTCTGTAACAATATTTTAAATATATATTAATTAAAACAAATAAATTTTTGAAAGAGAAAGATCACGTGAGAGATTAAAAAAATGACCAATGAGAGAGAGGGGACATATAAGAAGACACAGGGAGGGGATAGAGGATCCAGACTCCTCACACTAATTAGGGTAGGTTTAATAAGGTGCAGTTACAAGAATGAGTTAATTTATAAGTAGTAGTTCTAAGGTTATGGAGGAATATCAATCCAAAATTCACAACAATAGAAGTGTTTGAGGGTGGTCTTATGCACCAACCGTTGTAGCCTTATCTGCATATGCCATTGCTTTGCCAATTAAATGTGCTCTAAATTCAAGGTTATGAATTGTGAAGACGACACGAGCTTTACTAAGACCATAGTGCACATAATGCATGATCCTTAAGCAATCACGCAACTGGAGCACAACTGGGTTTATAGATACAACTGAGTAAAAAGGTTTTTTTTGAATCAAGAGGATTTATGTAATTAGGATTGGGTCGGGTCGGGTAAACGAGTATTTTAACGGAGAATGTTAAAATTCAAATGACTTTAACGTGTGTAAGTTTCTGTTAGCATGATCATTTGATTGAAAATTATATGAAGCAAAGTTATGTGTTTGAAAGTTTTTTCAACAACATGACCAAACTGCAAGTTTTTAACCAGCTTAGTTATGTATTAGCTATTTAACCCTAACTTTAACCGGTTCTAAAGGTTTCAATCGTCAGACTCAGAGGGTACCTCTTTATATCACAGTTCATTTTTCAAAGATCATTAAATGATAAAAATTACAAAATTTAAGGAACCTATTCCTAATTATTTTGTACTCCCTCCGTTTCAAAATAGATGTCACTTTAAAAAAAATTACACAGTTTAAGAAAAGTGAATGTTGACAAATTAGTTGCATTAAATAACTATAATATGTGGAATGAGATTGATATAGGAAATATAAATAAGAGATATGTGAAGTAGAATTGATTTTGGAAATATATGATTTTGTATTAAAAGTTGAAGTAGACAACTAATTTGAAACAAAGAAATTTCTTCAAAGTGGATATGTAAATTGAAACGGATGGAGTACTATTTTTTTATTGACACGTGTCTTTTATAGTTTTCGTTATAAATTAGGATACTGCATTGACATCTATGCATGTGAATATGATACACGCATAAAAAGTTGCTAAAGAAATATTATAAATGAATTTGAACTTTGAAGACTCAGCAATAAACAGCTGAGACAACTGCCTTTTGTTTACAATTACACACCACATCAATACAAAAGTCCAAGTTTGCCTCTCAAATGCTATTAGGTAAGATGATTAGTTCATACTTCATAATAAAATATTATATGTATTATATATTATATATATTATAAATGATCATAAAATAATTTTATTTCAGTATCTTAATCATTTTCTAAAGAAAATATTTTATTAGTATAAATTTTGCGGGAATATGAGTTTGCTATTCACTATATATAAAATTATAAATATCAGATTGGAGGGAGATAAGATGGATAGCAACAAATATAAAATAATTAAAATGATTATGTGAAATACATATTATTAAGAGTTTATCCTCTGTTGGCCCAGGTCCTAAGTTCGACTCTGACTCAACTCGAGAATATCTCAAAACAAATATTCAATGAATAGCTATAAGTCATATTACTCAAAAATAATAATAATAATGACGGAAGAAGATACTAAGATTTAGCCAATAAAGAGGTAATTGCATATCGCACCCCCTAATATTCGTTCAAAAACGATATTTTACCCATACTTTGAGAAACTCAACTCGCACCCCCTAACTTTACGTTTCATAAACGATACGCACCCCTTCCGTTAACTCGCCGCAAACACTAACGTTAACGTTAAAAAAGCAAGGGCAACGTAGTCTTTTCACATGCTTTACACTTTTCTACAGCTCGAGACTTGTCTCTACACACTCTTCTTTCCACCCTTTCGTCATCATTGCTCATTATGGACGGAATTTAGCACCAGAATCTAGAGGCGGGTACCAAAACTATGTGGAAACTTTCCCTCCTTCAAGGTCCCATGATGCTTATGGTGACTATCAACGACAGAGGCATGAAGAGTTTGGAAAGACATATAATCGATACTAAATCAGTATATTGGATTTAAGTTAGGTGAGTTGTCTCGTATTTCAAGCTATGGTATTTGGATTGTTCTGGTATTTGTTCACCTTAAGCATCAGGTATGCTGTATTTAAATTATCTCAGTTAGCAGGCAAAATCTATGCCCCATGATATGTTTTTTTAGAGTAGTGTTTAGGAAGAGGCCGAAAATGCATAGGGAAATTTTTGAATGCCATGTGCAATATAAAGATGCATTGCATCATAGCAGTGCTACTGCTTTTAATTAAGCCATTTTATTTTTGTAGTGGTAACTAGCAGAGATTATTTTGTGGGTTTTGTTTTAATTTGGTGTTGGTGATTTGTTTAGTGTTGCTGGTGCTGAAGTTGTTTAGTGTTGTTGCAGATCGTTTAGAGAAATGCATTGCAAGTAGGTTAGGCTGTTTTAAAGTGATATACATGTCACTTTAACGGGAATTTAACGGCAGTTGCAATGTGTTAACGGAAGGGGTGCGTATCGTTTTTGAAACGTAAAGTTAGGAGGTGCGAGTTGAGTTTTCCAAAATATGGGTACAATATTGTTTTTAAACGGAACTTAAGGGGTGCTATAAGCAATTATCTCTAAATTTTATGGGTCGCTAAAAATTACTTCAACAAGAACAACTTTCACAACTTCACCAACTCGGACAAGAAATTCTCACGAGATTTCGACCCTGTATACAAGACTCGCGAACTAATGCAATCAAACAAGATCATATAACCAAACAACACACCAAATCTGATGTCTCATACTTAATCCAATCTCAACTCCAACAACACGAAAACTACTCGGCTTCTAAATTCTTTACAACCCGAAAAATCTATCAACTTTCTTGAGCCTAGACCTTTTTAAATGAAGCAAACTAAACCTGTTCCAAAGCCGAATAGACTTTCACTAAATGGTATGGGAGTAAGACAACGATTGGGGCCAATTGGGTTTTTGAAATTAGTTCACCGAAAAACAAAATAAGGCTTCGGCAGTTCAGCTAGGCACATTTGATCCATCTGTAGAAGCAGTAGCCCATGACAGAGCTGTTTATATATTGTGGGGTGATTTTGCTTGCTTTTTATTTCCCAAATTTTAAGTAATGGGCCAAGAAGGAAGGTTGAACAAAGCCCAATATATCTAAACCCAACTGAAGTTATGATTTTATCCGGAAAGCCCAATAAATATCTAATATGTTTTCTTTGAAACAAAAGGTATTCATCTGGTAACAAAACACCACACAGCATCTACACCGATGATCGAGTCGAACAAACACTAAATTGCAATTGTCTGTTCTCATGAAGAGACGGTTCCCATGAAGAGACAATTAAATAATATTTTG
This sequence comes from Daucus carota subsp. sativus, assembly GCF_001625215.2. Taxonomy (NCBI): domain Eukaryota; kingdom Viridiplantae; phylum Streptophyta; class Magnoliopsida; order Apiales; family Apiaceae; genus Daucus; species Daucus carota. The sequence continues at coordinate 9,188,137 of NC_030381.2, forward strand.
AAGATAATGTATATACAAATACAAGTACCCGTTTCATGTATTCTCGTTGAATTACCGGTACCCTCTATCTTGCCGTGATAGAGCTATCGATTGATCTATCGACCAGAACTGCGATTCCATACGAAAATTCATCATCAAAGCAAGGCCCTCGCTTATAATTAAGAAGCGAAAACAAAACTAACACTAGGGAGAGAAGACAACCTGAAAATACAAGTCAAAATTTGAAATAAAAGCAAATTGAAAGCAAATCGGAATTAAAAAAATAAATCTAATAGTCGAAGCCACAAAATAGACGATTAACTCTCCAATCCGATAAACTTTGCTTGAATCGAATAAAAAAGGGAACTGACATCTCCGATGATTTAAATCTAGAAAAACAAACCAAACGCAACTAAAAGGATAGAAATCGTTCCCCAAAGAGGAAGATTATTAAAGGAAACAAACCAGAAAAAACAAATAAAAGAGCTGGGGGCTTTCCACCAGTGAAAGCCGATGGAAGCCCCTTAGATAATGGAGACAACTACTCAAGGGCAGAGAGAATTTTAGGGTTTGCGATCGAGGTTAAGCATTTTAGAGATATAATATCTAATATTTTTGTTTTGTCGAAGATAAATTATCTATAAATACTAGTCGCGCTTGATACTTATGCTTGTCTGACTTGACCTTAACTCATTTAACTCTTGATCAGCTTATTCATTTAACTTGTTTGAAAGGCCTTATTGCAAGGTACATGTCTAAGCCTATTTGTACAACCGGTGACAACTCAACTTGTGTTTGATGACCTAACAACTTCTAACTCAACCTGGATTAGTCTCTGATAAGTTATGATAGTAGATAGTTTAGCTGGAATCAGATCAAGAAAGTAAAGTGGATACAAGAATCAGAATGTCAGAAGAATTCCAAAATATCCGCTACAAGCCACTGGAAGAAGTTCATTTCATATGATCAAGCCTCGGTGCTAAATAAATTGTGTAGCAGTTCAAGGAGTTTAGAAGGTACGAAGATTCAAGTATTTATTTCATCAGAGATTCCATATGTGTACTAAAATGAAGTTGAACTAGAAGACGAAGATTCGAAGACCCGACCACAGCTCAAATGTTTAATTGATGGAGAATATTCAATTTAGTTAGGCACAGATGAACCAGACAGTACATTTGTGTGTCAGCTATTTATATTGAATATTTAACATCAAAGGAAGGTGGTCGTTCAAACCGAGTGATGATCAAGACGAAGGCTCAAGACATTTGCTTTATGGGATATACACTTTTTTATTAATTCTTTGTTAAATAATTAATCTCTATTAATTTTTTTAGTCGTTAAATTAATTCAATTTGAATTAATTTGATAATTAAGTTTATTAATAAGTTAATTGATTTAGAATTAATTTACAAAAGAAAGCAAAAGAAAGAAGGCTAAAAGGAAGGACAAGGAGACCGCCGCTCAGACCTGTCTAGCTATGGGAAAAAGAATTATCACCAACGCAATGGAGAGTGATATATTCTTAATGCTGGAAACCCGGTTGGAATTGATTTATAATTTTCAAAGCAAAAGGAATCCGGTTCTAGACCCACATGAGACCGAATCTTAGTCCTGTCTGACTATGAGGGAAAAGAATTATCACCAGCACAATGGAAATTGATATAATCTTAAAGTTGGAACCCCGGATGGAATTAAAATATTATTTGCAAGGCAAAAGGAGTCTGGTTCCCGGCCCTCTAGAGACCGAAGCATGGACCGTAAGGATTTATTTATATTAATAAATATTTTAATTAATTAGAAAATTATATTTATAAATGTCTAATAATATTAGATATTTATTTATATAATTTCTGGATTAAATTAAATATTTATTAACTAAAGATTATAAGCTGTGCGGGATTAAAAGCATTTCTAAGGAGCTGGCTAAAGAACGAAAGTTTATAAACTTTCGTTCACTGATGACAGCAGGCGTACATCCGAATTAACAGTGGGCATGACATTCTTAGAGAATGTCATACCGTGTGCCTCTCCATGACATTTCCATATGTCATACCTTATATGGCTTGCATGACTTAAAATGTCATGCCAAGTGTTGCTTGAAGGCCAAGCTCATGAATGTCATGCCATGCTTAGCTTGGAGGACAAGCTCAAAGAAAGTCATTCCTTCTTCCTTTTCAGCATGACTTTGTCTTGTAATGTCATATCTTTCATTGTATAAGTCATACCTAAGCTTTAGAAAGTCATACCTGGCTAGAATGTCATTCTAGCAATGTCATACCTAGTTCAAAGTGCTTGCCTATAAATAGGCCTTCACTTTCTTCATTTCAAAGTGTTCAAAGTATTGTAAAGCTTTCAAGTTGTGCTAAACTTGCTATTCGTTAAATCCACAGTTTTCTGTGCTTTGATCATTCGGTTGTTTTATACCGCTAAGTTAGAATACTTCCTGTCAAATTTATTCTATGAACTAGTGGACTTTAAAACTGAACCATATTAATTTAATAACGACTTTCAAGTTTAAATAACTTTTTACTTGAACCTTGTTTATTTAATTAATTAAAATCTGATTATCCAGTTATATCCAAATCAGATTTATTCCGCGCGAATTTTGTGACGATTGTATTCAACCCCCCCTTCTACAATCGTATCGGGACCTAACAATTGGTATCAGAGCGAGGTTGATAAAATCTACCTTATCAGATCCTATACTCATTCTGAAACTTTCTAAAAATTCCAAATAATTTTTTATTCGAAATAATTTTATTTAAAAAATTATTTCTGACCAAAAATTATTTTTCCTTCAAAAATCCAATCTTTTCCCAAATAATTTTTTATTCCAAATAATTTTATTCCAAAAATTATTTCTGATCGAAAATTATATTTATTTCAAATCTTTTCGCAAATAATTTTTTATTCGAAATAATTTTATTCCAAAAATTATTTCCGCTCAAAAATTATTTTTCTTCCAAATATTTTTCTAAATAATTTTTAATACGAAATAATTTTATTTAAAAAAAAATATTTTTGATCAAAAATTATTTTTCTTTCAAATCTTTTTCCAAATAATTTTTAATTCGAAATAATTTTATTCCAAAAATTATTTTTGATCAAAAAATATTTTTCTTTCAAATCTTTTTCCAAATAATTCTTAATTCGAAATAATTTTATTCCAAAATTTATTTTTGATCAAAAATTATTTTTCTTTCAAATCTTTTTCCAAATAATTTTTAATTCGAAATAATTTTATTCCAAAAATTATTTCTGATAAAAAATTATTTTTCTTTCAAAGTTTTTTTCAAATAATTTTTAATTCGAGATAATTTTATTTCAAAAATTATTTTTGATTGGAAATTATTTTTCTTTTAAAATCCAAATATTTTCCCAAACACTCAAACACTCAAATCTTCTACTATGTCTACCGCAAAAATTAGCAGCATTAAAATTCCACCTTTTGACAAGGCTAATTTTGGTCTATGAACGAGACACATGCTTTTGTTCCTCCGGGCGGCGAATAAAAAATACATAAATATTTTGACGAAGGATCTTTCGCCCCCAATGAATATTATCCTGGAACATACTGAAGATGGAGTTACGATTCCTCACAGAACTTATCTAAAAACTCCGTCTGAGTTTTCTGATGAGGATAATGAGCTGATTCAACTGGACATGAATCTACAGCTCATTCTGATTGATTCTTTGGATCGTGTCATGTACAATAATGTTGTTAATTGTACAAGTGCAAAGCAGATATGAGATACTTTGCAAATAATCAATGAGGGATCTGAGGAAGTCCGGGAAACCAAAAAGGAAATTCTTGTGGCTCAATACGAGCAATTTGGTTCTTATCCCGGAGAAGGGATTTTTGAAGTATTCATCAGATTCAACAATTTGATAAACAATCTGCATCTGAACGGGAAATACTATGACAACAAAGAGGTGAACCTGAAGTTTTTGCTGACGCTCCCTGAGCATCTGGAACATAGGATAACTGCCATCAGAGAGAGCAGAGATCTGTCAGAGATTTCACTAGAAAAACTCTATGGCGTTCTGAAAACCTATGAGTTGGAACAGGTCCAGATGAAACAGAGATACGGATGGGGAAAGACGATCAACACGTCTACATCTATCAGCAATTCTACTGCCCTCGTAATAGAATCACCTGTTGTGAAAGAGCGGAAGATTGTTGTACCTTCTAAATGCACCCAGGAGTATGTGGTTCCTGAAATAGGACATACGTCAACAAATACAGGTGATGAAGAATTCTACTCTATGGAAGAGTTGGATCAGCTTGAGAACGAATCTCTTGCTATGTTTGCCAGGAAGTTTGGCAACATGAGATTCAGGAGGAGTCCCTCATACAAATTTAAATCTTCTGGTAGTAAATTCCAAAAAGGGGGATCTTTGTCCACAACTTCAAAAGGGGCTTACAAGACTGGGATGGTTGATCGAAGCAAGTTTAAATGCTTCAACTGTGATGAACCTGGTCACTTTGCATCGGAGTGCAAGAAGCCCAATCAGTTGGCAAATAAGAAAGAATCTTACGACGAGCTAAAGCATAAGTACGAGGCTCTGCTAAAGAAGCATCATGGTCAAAGCAGCCAAGGGAAGTCCTATGTGGCAAAAGGGAAAAGCTGGGATGACACAGACAGTGATGAGGAGGAAGAGCGGGGGAGTGTTGCTCTAATGGCTTTCATGGAACCTTCTAAACCTCCACATCGCACTGGCGGATTTCCGGTAGATCCTACTTGCCCTAAACTATTTATGCAATTAGGACTTGAACGTGATGATGCTCTTAATAAGCTCAAAGCTCTGACTCTTGAACACAAAGCTTTAAAGCAGGAGGTTCATGAGTTAAAGTTAAAAGAAAAACTAGTGCTCACCCCTAAAATTGAACAACTAACTAGTCAGTTATTGACTCAGACTAATAAAGTCGAAGTGTTAGAGTATAGGGAGAACAAACTGAATGAGCAACTAGCTGAAGAGAAGGTAAGGTGCCTTGATTATAAGGAGTCGACTAATATTGTTAAGAACCTAGTGGACCAACAAGTGATTAAAAGGAAAGTTGGTATAGGTTTCGATTACAACAAGTCGGTAGGTAAGGCTAGTAATATAACTCCTTTTGTTAAGAGTGCTGAAGAGAGGGGTATCCCACATGTTTTAAAGGATGCTCCCAAGCCTTTATTCAAAACCCCTGTCGTAGAACCATTACTTGATATGCCCGTGATTATTCAATATGAAATGAATTTAGAGGATATTGAGAATGAGAGGGAGATTTTGGCATCTGTAGAGCCAATGCAAGTTGAGGGCACATTTAGTTCGCCCAAAGTTGGCATAGGTGCCAATGGTTTAAAGAATAATTTTAACAAGCCTAATAAGTTTGTTAAATGCAGGAATGATAACAATACATGCTCTTCTACTAATAACATTAGAACTTCTGAAAATGTTAATGTAGAAACTGTTAAACCCCCTGTTGTTCTGAATAACATGCCTACTATTCCTTTAGTTGATATGTGCCATAAACCTTGTGGTGTTGATAATTGCATGTTGTGTGCGTTTAATGTAATGTCTGCTTATTTCAAAAGTATGCATGCTAACAAAGAAAACACAACACCTAGAAAGCACATGAATAGTAAGTTTGCAAAAACCAAGACTGCTGGTCCTTCTCCTATCAAGAAGGATACTTATGTTCCTAAGCCTAAACCTAAAGTGTTCAAGGCTGTTTGTAGGAAAGTAAGTACAGTCAAGGTGGATGCTGATGTTATTCGAACAGGATCTATTGTCAAAGCTGACAAAGGTCAATTCTTTAAGTATGCCGGGCCCAACCAAGTTTGGGTTCCGAAGAAGGTTTAATTCGTTTGATATGTGCAGGGAGCCAAACAAGGTTGAAAAGGTTGTATGGATCCTCGATAGTGGATCTTATAGACATATGACCGGTGATAGAGCCCTGATATCAAATGTGATTGAGAGAGCTGGCCCAATTGTCACCTTTGGAGATAACAGCAAAGGTCGTACTACGGGATATGGCAATTTACTTGCTGGAAATGTTATCATAGAAAAAACTTCTTTGGTTGAAGGACTCAAGCACAATCTTCTGTGACAAGGGATTCGAAGTAAACTTTGTCAAGGAGAAGTATTTGATATCTCACACTAAAGATGACCGTCTTGCTCGCTGTGGAGTAAGAAAAGCTAACTTATACGTAGCTGATCTCAATTCATGAACTAATGATGAAGATAATTATTTTTATTCAAAGGCTTCACCTGAAGATAGTTGGCTATGGCATAAGAAGCTGTCTCACCTTAATTTTAAAATTGTAAACTCTTTGGTCAAGAGGGATTTGGTGAGAGGACTGCCTCCTTTGGAATTCACTCAACAAGGACTTTGTGAGGCATGTCAGAAAGGGAAGGCTAAGATAGCATCATACAACGGCATAGACACCAGTAACATTACTGAACCACTGCAACTATTACATATGGATTTATTTGGTCCAGTCAATGTGATGTCTTTATCAAGAAAGAGATATGCCTTGGTGATTGTTGATGACTTCTCTAAGTTCACATGGGTTTTATTCCTACATTCTAAGGATGAAACTCCGCAATTGGTAATTGATCTTATCAAGGAGATCGAGTTGGATTCGAATGATAAACTTTGTGTCAAAGCAATAAGTTCAAATAATGGAACCGAGTTTAAGAATGAAACTCTCAATAGATTTTGCTCCGACAAGGGATAACAAGACAATATTCAGCGCCAAGGACTCCGCAACAGAATGGAGTAGTAGAAAGGAAGAATCGTACCTTGATTGAAGCTGCAAGGTCAATGCTAAGCAAATCAAGGTTGCCCATCTACTTTTGGGCCGAAGCTGTGAATACTGCTTATTATACCCAGAATCGAACTCTGATCAACAAGGAACACATGAAAACTCCTTATGAACGTAAAGAAACCAACGGTCAAGTACTTTCATGTTTTTGAGCTAAATGCTTTGTGCTTAAGGATGGAAATGAACATCATGGCAAGTTTGAACCCAAAGCACTTTAAGCAATTTTTTTTGTTGGTTATTCTCATCGAGCATATAAGGTGTTTATCATTAATCAATTACAAGTCAAGAAAAGTGTCAACGTTACTTCTGATGACACTAAACTCCCAAGTATCCAAATTGTAGATCCATCTGAGTCACTAAAGTTTGATAATTATCCGGACTCAAACTCAGATGATGACGATGAATAACCTGATGCTGCAACTAGTAATGAGACTAACAATGTTGATAATGATCCAGGTAATGGTGGAGAAAACAATGGAAACACTGTGGACTCTATTAATACTGGTGGTGGATCATCTAGTCAACCTTGCAGCAACTCAGGGGGAGATGGTGGATCAACTAGTCAGCCTCAACATCACAATGATAATTCTGGCGAATCATCAAGAATAAATCTTCCAAGAGAGAGGATCTGAAATAGAGATCATCTCTTTGATCTAATTATTGGTGATCCATATGTTGGTGTTCGGACTAGGAGTGCAACTCAAAATAAATGTCTATATTCGGGTTTTCTATCTCTGTAAGAAACGAAGAAAATTGAAGATGCACTAGCTGATCCGGATTGGGTTCTTTTCATGCAAGAAGAACTTAATCAATTCAAGAGACAAGAAGTCTGGGCCCTGGTTCCAAGACCAAAGAACAAGTCTGTTATATTGGAACTAGATGGGTCTACCGTAATAAACTTGATGGTGATGGCATTGTTGTACGAAACAAAGCCATACTGGTTGCTAAAGGTTACTCCCGGGATGAGGGAATTTATTATGATGAAACCTATGCTCCAGTTGCACGTCTTGAGGCCATCAGAATTTTTCTTGCATTTGCTGCACACTCCAACTTCAAAGTTTATGAAATGGATGTGAAAACTGCATTTCTGAATGGAAAGCTTGAGGAGGAAGTTTATCTTGAATAGCCCCTGGCTTTGAAAATCCAGAGTTTGCTGATTTTGTATACTTCTTGTTTAAAGCTTTTTATGGACTCAAGCAGTCACCACGAAGCTGGTATGACACTCTCTCTGAATTTTTACTTGAAAATGGTTTCACTAGAGGTGTCATAGACAAAACTCTCTTTTAAAAATTGCATGAAAATAATATGATATTTGTTCAAGTATATGTTGATGATATTATATTTGGTTCTACTAATGAAAACTTGTGCAAGAGATTTGCTAAGTTGATGCAGAGTAACTACGTGATGAGTATGATAGGTGAACTGTCATTCTTTCTTGGTTTTCAATTAAGTCCGAAAGATGATGGGATCTTCATTTGCCAATCAAAATATGTCAGAGCTCTTCTAGAAGACTCTTCACCGGCAAAGACACCCATGGCCACTCCCACTAAGCTTGACCAGGACAAATCTGGTAAGAAAGTTGATATTTCAAGCTTTAGAGGTATGATTGGCTCACTACTCTATCTCACTGCAAGTAGACTTAATATAATGTTTGCAACATATTTATGTGCAAGGTTCCCGAGTGATCCTAAAGAGTCACATCTTATAGCTGTTGAAAGAATTTTTAGATATCTTAAGGGTACACCTAATTTAGGTATCTGGTACCCTAAGAATACTGGTTTTGACCTAACAGGCTATACAGATTCTGATCATGCAGGATGCAGGATAGACAGGAAAAGCACTTCTAGAAGCTGTCAGTTTCTAGGATGACGGTTGGTTTCCTAGTACAGCAAGAAACAACACTCAGTATCTACCTCGGCAGCCGAACCAGAATATATTGCGGCAGGTAGGTGTTGTGCTCAGATCTTGTGGATTAGGAATCAACTTAATGACTATGGACTTGTATTAAACAAAATTCCTATATTTTGTGATAATACAAGTGCGATAGCCATTTCCAACAATCCTGTACAACATTCTGAAACCAAACACATTGACATAAGGTATCATTTTATTACAGAACATGTCATGAATGGAACTGTGGTGCTACTTTTTGTACCATCAGCTAATCAGATTGCTGAAATCTTCACTAAACCACTTGATAAATCCACTTTCTCAAGATTGGTTTGTAAACTTGGAATGTTAAACATGACATGAGCTCTTGTAAATAGTTTTTATTTTTATTTCAATTTTAATTTGTTGTATGCCTGTACAGTTAGTTTTATTGATATCCATAATGTTTGTGAATGCTAATTATGTTGTGAATATTTCTGTGGTTTGTAAATATTCAAGTAATTGACGGTTGCCATAACTTTGTCGTCCATATCAGGGATAGACACTGGAATTCCTGGTTCTTTAATGAACCAAGTGCCTTCATAGGCATCCGAGGGAAACTTGGACACGTTGCCATCTAAAACGTCCTTGTCTACCCTCCCGGAAGGAACATTTCCGGATCCCCAATGGGATCTTTCACCCTTGTAGGTGAAAGGCAATCTACTCTGGTAGAGGATTCTTCTAAGGATCATGTGCCGTAACAGGTATCTGAGGGAAACATAGGTTTCATGCCATTGAAAGGCCTATTGTCTACCCTCCCAGAATCAAACTCTGGATCCTTTAAAGGATTTACTACTCTTTGAAAGTGGTAGGCAACTTGTGGACTATGACTTGGATTTATCCGATGAGTCTACATGGACTGGGAATTACGAACTCCCATTGCACCACCAATGACCTTCCACGAGGAGGCTAAGGTGATCTTAAATTGCAGGTACATCACACTTTGGAAGCTCAGGATTTGTGTGGAGTGAAACACTTACAGAATTTGTGAGTGAAACCTTTACCCATAAACTGAGAGATATTTTGAGTGTCGAGTGATACACCTGCAGAATGTTTTAGTGAGACACCCATTGCTTACCACATTTAAACCGTATTATCCAAAATTGGTATCTAAAATGTTTTATCTAAGTGGATGCTTACTATGGTTACTTTTCTACTGGATGCACCTTCTACGAAGCCCTGTCTTCTTCATAATAGATTCAGTTATTCAATGTCTTATCTAATCAGTTGGTATCATTATTGATAACAATTGAGGACTCCTCAACTAAGGGGGAGAAATATTGACAGAACTCTGAGGAACTCTGAGGGGGAGAATATTATATGATCCATGATCTTAAGGGGAGAATGTTCTATGCCTCACTTAGGTGGAGAATATTCATGTCCTAATCTATCATCTAAGGAGGAACCTATGAGGGAGAAGATTAAGGGAGAATTACATGTTAGATCTTGAAAGGTGATTGCAAGGCCTCTGAGGAGATTGAAAGGTCTTAACTGATTTAAAGACATTCCAGAAGAAGTAGCTATCTGAAGAAAAATAGAGACTGGTACAATGTTATATGTATTACCAGAAACCATCTACTATGTACATTTTAATGTTTTATGTTTCTCTTATCAATTGGGATTGTTTCCTAATAGGTTGAGTTGGTATTAATGTTTATTTAGTCATAGAAAGTTGTTAGTTGTTGTTAGTTGAGTTATCCTCATCTGAATTTGTGTGTTAGTGTTTAACAAACAAATAGGGGGAGATTGAAAGGCCTTATTGCAAGGTACATGTCTAAGCCTATTTGTACAATTGGTGATAACTCAACTTGTGTTTGATGACCTGACAACTTGTAACTCAACCTGGATTAGTCTCTGATAAGTTATGATAGTAGATAGTTTAGCTGGAATCAGATCAAGAAAGTAAAGTGGATACAAGAATCAGAATGTCAGAAGAATTCCAAAATATCCGCTACAAGCCACTGGAAGAAGTTCATTTCATATGATCAAGCCTCGGTGCTAAATAAATTGTGTAGCAGTTCAAGGAGTTCAGAAGGTACTGATAGGTCCATTATTTTGCACATTTTAGATACCTATTTATTGCTTGTTTTCGTATTTTTATTAGTTAATTGTTTTGTTTTCAGGAATTTTTAGAGAAATCGAGAATTCAAGAGAAAAGGAACAAAAAGGTGCAAGAAGGGAAAAAAGAGGAAGAAAAAGAAGAAGAAGAAGAAAAAAAAGAAAAAGAAAATCAAGACACAAAGACCCTTCTACCCCTAAAACCCTAATCTTGGCCTATATATACATCTTTTTCTCTCATTAGCCACCAAGTTAGTTTACCCTAGTTTTACCTAGTTGTTAGTAGTCTCCTTCATCACTTTCTAGCTTTCTCTTTCAACTTGTAATCTTTCAAATATTGTAAACACTATTCATATATATATATATATAAGTTCAAGTTTAGTTTCTTCTCTTGCATCATTGCTTTGTTGTAATTTATGGCTATGACCAACTTTCCCTTCAACAAGTGGATAAAGTGGCATTTATACCAACCACTTGTGGGTTGAAAGAGCTTTTATTAGTTGTTTTAAGCTTAAATATTTGGTATTTAGATTGAACTCCTTTTAATTCTCAATATTATTAGTGGGTTCAATAATTTAGTTGATATTTTGGTTTGTAGCTTGATGGGGTTTTGTTAGAAACATAGTAGATAAGCTAGTTTTAAAGTTTTATGTGATTTGGGGTTAATTTGGCATGATTTGGTATTGTCCTTGTTCTTGGTTTTAGTAGTTTTGGGGGCTTTTGAGTATAAATTTTAGTTTATGATTTTGCCTTGAGGTTAGTGGGTTTTGGTTAGTTATATTTTATATAGGGTAGATTTAAAGTTTGGTATGATTTGGAGTTGTTTTGGCTTGATTTGAGTCTTGTTTTGTAAAAAAAATGGGTAGTTTAGTGTAGAATTTAGTGTTGAATTTCGTTTAGAGGTTAGTGGGGTTTGATTTCTTATATTTGGAATGACTAGGTTTTCCGGTGAAATTAATTTTCCGGCGAGATTTAAGCTATTCCGGGCATCTCCATAAATTCCGGTGGTTCGGTTTCGTTGGTAATCGCGCGTACTGTGTTCACAGATTGATTTCATTCACGCCTGTTTCTGTCCACCTGCGTGTGTTTAAGTTTTGTTTTTTTATTTTGTTTTATTTTGTTTCTTTTATTCTATAATTTCTTTTTTTTGTTTTATATAGATTTAAATCTGTTTATCTGCTTTAATTTGTTTCCGTTGTTCGCGACTACCGCATGTCTCCTGTTCACTTGACTTCACTCCCAGATTCACTTTACCGTCGTAACCTTTATTTATTAATTTTGATTTTCTTATTAGTTAGTTTATTAGTAATTAGATTATTATTAATTAATACTTTTTTTTTAATTAGAAAGTTTTCTTTTATGAGATTTTAATTGTTAATTTAAATTTAGAATTATAAACTTCTGATTGTTAAGTTAGATTAATAAAAATCATCTCAAAATCTTTTGGTCTAATTTGATTAAGTTAAAAGTTAAGTTTTCGTGAAAATAAATTTAGTCCTTGGAACGAATCTTATATTACTAAAACGGGATCGTGCACTTGCGATTAATTTCAAAATCTTATTTTGAGCACATCAAGTTTTTGGCGCCGCTGCCGGGGACTAAAATTAATTTTCGCGCCTTAATTTTTAATTTTTCGGATTAGTTTTTTTTTAATATTCTCTCACTTCTTTTTGGTTGAATTTTAGGAAATTGGAGGAATATGAGCTAGCTTGGAATAAGTGGAGAATATTCTTGGAGTATTGGAAGCTTGCTTGGGTAACTTGTATCTCTCTCCTATTTCAATTTTTTTATTTAGAAAATCACAAAAAAATCTGAAAATTAAAAAAACACAAACAAATCAAATATTTAAAATCCAAAAATATTAGTTAGAATTACATATGTGTTGCAGCATGCATTTAATCACTTAGGAGCACATCATTTAGATTTTAATTTTTGTTTTTAAATTTTCGTACCTTAAATTGTGGTGATCGCTGGAGGACCCCAAGGTACGTTAATTTCTTTCTTTAGATAAAACACGTTGTGTGGTGCATCATCTAAATAAATCTTAAGGGCAAAACCCATTCATAAGATAAGGGGAGGGATTTCATCACTCTTTCCTTGGCCCACAACAACTAATTTCCTCATTTTGCATTTCCTTAGCCTTTAATAAAATTAAGTTAGACATTAGCCCCTAGGATTTCGCGCTCAATTAGGAAGGTACCTAAAAGACGAGGTAATCTTTAATTATTCCGACTCTTCGGTGTCTAAGGCTAGCGAAAGCTTACCTGGCCGATTAGGGTTTGGTGTCTAAGCGCGGAGATTGGCCTCTTGGCAATGCCTGCTCCAAACTGGCCAACCGGTCTGAATAATAATTGATTTATCGAGTTTTTAGTGGTCCTTACGGTTAGGAGCAAGGTCTAGTCGTTTTATTAGGCAACCATAGAACTAGGATTTTCTTTCAGTTTTACACCCTTTTTTGTGTGTTTTACTTTATCGTACTTACTTGCTACGTGTTTACTATCTTGTTTATGCGAACTATTTGGGTGAGGAACGAATCATCTAGATTAGTAAGACCGATAATCGAGATTCCCTCGTCCTCTTCGGATTCCGAAACCCTAGAAGTTCAAGAACCGATAGTTAACATGGCGTTGTCTCTTAAAGACCGTTGTTATCCGTCCCGTTCCGCTCAACCATCGTGCATCTGAAAGGCATATGTTAAGCCTATTTGTATTTAAGAGGAATCAACTCAACTCTGATAAGAAAGCAATTAAATAGCAAGTACTGTTATCCGGAATCCGTACGAAGAACGTCAAATGATTTATTGAAGATTTTATGTCAGAAGAATTTCAGGATGCTGCTGCAAACCACTGGAAGAAGTTCATTAATATGATCAAGCCTCAGTGTACAAATAATCTTTTGTAGCACGTCCAGAAGATCAGAAGGTATAAAGTTTCAATACTTTATTTATTCAGAAGATTCCATCATTGTGTCTACAAATGAAGAAGAACTAAGAAGACGAAGAATCGACGAACAAGTCACAGCTTAATTGTTTAAATGACAAGGAATATTTAATTGAGCTAGTTACAGATGAACCAGACAGTACATTTGTGTATCAGCTCCTCAGATTAAATATTCTACGTCAAAAGAAAGTGGCCGTTCACTCAAGTCGAAGATCTTAATTGTCTACAGAAGACTGAAGACTCTGAAGAAGAAGAAAATGGATAATTGATTATCTAATTATTTAATCCACTTCTCAAAATAATTATATATGATGTGTAATTTATTTATTAAATTAATTCTATCTCGAATTAATTTAATTTATGAATTTATGCATTTAATATAATTAAGTGGATGTTAATTGGTTAATTAATTAAAGGAATATAAGCAATTGTCTTGTTGGATCAAAAGGAAAGACAATTACTATGATTGTCTTAAGAAATAACAAGGTAAGACAATCAAACAGATTGTCTTACCGTGCCATTTCCTTCCTCCAACACACGGTAAGACAATCCCACAGATTGTCTTACCGTGCCATGCATTTGTCTTACCGTGCAGATGGCAAGACAATCATTCTGATTGTCTTACCGTGTGGCTACCATGACAATCAGGATGATTGTCTTACCGTTTGGAGTGTAAGACAATCCTACAGATTGTCTTACCGTGCCCTGATTGTCTTACCGTGTCCCTGAGATTGTCTTACCGCTTCTGATTGTCTTACTAAGCTATAGACAATGCTTATGATTGTCTTACCTTATGTTTTTCAGCAAGACAAAGTGCCAAATTGTCATAGCAACCACTAGATTGTCTTTGCCACCATTGTCTAATTGCCTATAAATATGGTTCATTCTCATTCATTTGTAAGTGTTCAAAGTGCTTGTAAGCTTTCAAGTTGTGCTAAACTTGCTATTCGTTAAATCCGCAGTTTACTGTGCTTTGATCTCCTAACTGTGCTCAGATACTGTGGATCAGAAACCAACTGAATGATTATGGTATTTTTGTCGACAAAATTCCAATATTTTGTGACAACACAAGTGCCATAGCCATTTCCAACAATCCGGTTCAACATTCCAGAACCAAGCACATAGATATCAGGTATCATTTTATTCGAGAACATGTCATGAATGGTACAGTGGTGTTACATTTCGTACCCACGGCTGATCAAATCGCTGACATCTTCACTAAACCACTTGATGAATCCACTTTCTCTAAGTTGGTTTGTGAGCTAGGGATGTTAAATATGACATGATTCTCTTTGTATATATTTTTAATATGCTTTATATATTTTTATATAATTTTGTGAATTTTCTGTATATTTATAAGTATTTTATTAGATTTTATATGATTGTCTGTATATTATTTGATAAATTATCTGTGTAATTATGCATGTCTATATATTTATCTGTAATTTTCTAAATGCCTGCTTACTCCCCTGTATTATTCTCTAAGCATTTAGATAATTATTTGTATTTATTTTGTATTTTTCAAAATTAATTAAGCATAAATATTTGAATTTAAGTTAATTCATTTTCATGGATTAAAGTTAAGTTCATAGGTATTTATATTTAATTAAAGTTGAATTTTACAAAATATTTGTGTATTATATAATATTGTGCTTAAATTAGATTTTTGATTTAATGTGTAAAATATTTTATCTTTTAAAATAAATCAAAAATCATATTTTTACTAATTTTCTTTAATTTTCTGGATGAAATTCGCGGCAAGACAATCTATTTCATTGTCTTACCGAAATTTTATTCATTTTTTCTTTTATTTCTAATTCCTGACCACGGCAAGACAATTTTACAAATTGTCTTACCGCGTTCCTTCTTATGTACGCTTCAAACGAAACGGCAAGACAATCTCACGGATTGTCTTACCGTCCCATTCAACACTCCACTACCGTTTTTCGGCAAGACAATCTCACTGATTGTCTTACCGAGTTTTGAATCGGCAAGACAATCTGCCAGATTGTCTTACCGAGATTCAAAACGGCAAGACAATCATATATATTGTCTTACCCATCTCCATTTTCATCTTATTCACTCACCATCTCGTTTACACACACTTATACACGCATTTCACTTCGGTTTTTCAAGTTTTGCTCATAAACTTGCGGTTCTTTCGTTTTCAAGTAACGTATAAGTGTGGTTTGTGGTGAAAAGCTTTCGAAACCCTCATTTGTGTATTTGGGGTTTTTCGAAATATTTCGAGTTATTTCGAATTATTGGAGGATTTTGGGGTTTGTTTTATGACATTTGGTGATTTCTCGTTTTTGTGGACTGATTAGGACCTAACAATTTGAAATTTACAACCGTTAAAATTAATTAAATTTTAATTCGGAATTATTTAATATTTTGAATTATTAATTAATTAATTAATCGTTAAATTAATTATTACGTGAAATTTGCGAGACATCTGAGAATTATTATTTTATTTGAAAAATTCTCGCTTAATTCACCTTTTAATTAACAAAATGGTTGGAAAATTCAAAATCATGGAGACTAACTACAACGGATTTCAAGACCCTGAAGCAGTTGCTGCCCGGTTCAGACCCTGGGTCAAATTTCTGAATGAACAATGTCTGGCGAGTACTGCAATCACTGCCTCAGCAGAATTACAAATCCAACCGTTGTATGACTTCTACTCCACGGCTCTAAATACTACTCTTCTGGACAATCATAGAGTTACGGGAGATATAAGAGTAGGTGACGTGAATGGACGCCGGACGATCACAATCTCTGCTGATGATGTGAATCGTGTTTTGGGTTTCCCCCGTGCTAATTTTGTTAATCCTCCTGAAGAACCTGAGTTGATGCAGTTCTTTGAGACTATCCAATATCAAGGGGAAATTCACTTGTCAAAGATGACGAAGGGAAAACTGAAGCCAGAATGGGAGATCTTCTTCGACACGCTTGCTAAGGTGTTCTCTCCCACTGACAGGAGAAATTTTCACAACATATCCAACATACTGCAGGTATTTGGAGTATGTATTGCTTTTAATCGTCAGATTGACTTTGGTACAACTATCCTGAAAGAGATTCTGAGGAAGATGGGACCACTAGGAAGTCGGAACGTGGAAACTAATGATAAAGTTGAATGCTTTTATCCATGATTCCTGATGTTGCTGTTAAATGATAAGATGACTGAAGCCGACAAGAACTTCTACTTCAATGCTGAAAGACTCAATGTCAAACAGACCAGTCTCAAGTTGATCGACAAACTGGCCAAAGGCAATAAGTACAACGGGGTTCCACTTATTGTTACTCCTTTCATGTCGGAAAGCTTTAATGCTCAATGTGTTCCCTACCAAGTGCAAGTTGCTCAACCACAACAACATCAACAACAACAATAGCAAGATCAGCAACTTCAACTTCAACTCCAACAACCACCTCAACCTCAAGTTCAACAACAACAATCACCAGATCAATCCCCTGACCAATCACCAGTTCAATCACCTATCCCCCAACGACAGTTTCCATCATATGAAGATGACCCTCTACCTTTTGACTTCTTCGAAGCTCAACCATCTTCATCTGCACCCACACAACCTACTGCTCAACCACAATACTCTCCACAAACACAATCAACCTCACAACCACTACCATCAGATTCAGCTATCCATCCTGATCTTCAGGAATTCAGAGATAACTTACAGGTAGCTCAGGTACTTACTGACTTTTCATCTAACTTTAATGTTGATATATCTGATTATGGTTGTAACTTTGACTTGTTTTGCCAGCCTGCCAGCAATGAACCTGAAAACACACAGGTTCATAACCCTGCTGATGTTTCTGTTCAACAAACTGTCTCTTCTCCAAACACTTCAACCAACACTACTTCAAAACCTGTTAAGAAGGTTTCCAAAAAGAGGAGTTTGAGTAGTTTAATGGATCAACCCGCAGCTCTGTCTTCTCAAAAGAAACAAAGAGTAGAAGCCTCGGAGACAACTGCAGCCACATCCTTGCCTTCCCAAAAGGGCTTGGACACTGATATGGCAATACAGTCTCTGGATTCATTCTCTCAACAGAATGAAGCCATTGAAGTTGACCGTCCAGCCACGGTATCCTGTACAGAGTCTAGCACTGCTCTAGCACTCACGCTAGTGCAAAATCAACCCAATACACAGGTTACTACACTTTCTGAGAGCACAGTTTTTCAAAATAAAGTTACTATGTATGAAAACTTTGCTGATCACCCTTTCTTTCATGATCAGGAACTGCTTGGCAATGTGCAAGTAGATTTGCCGTCAATGGCTTCCGGAGGATAATTTGTTCCTCCACTACCTTTGAACCCATTTCAGGGAACTTTGGTAGTATACACAGGTACAGCTGGAGCTATGAGTGAATCGAGAGATGAAAGGCAAACACCGAGCGATACACATGCACGTGAGGCTAGTGAAACAGCTTTGAGTGTACGTGAGGTGAGTGCACACACTAACCCAGCTCTGTTCGAGGAACAAATTGCTAAGTTACAAGCTGAACTTGCCCGGATGATTGCGGAGAATGAGAAATTGAAAGGTGCACAACTGGTCACCTTAGAAAAGAAAGCAGAGGAGGAGCCATCCAGTTCTTACAGGGATGAGCTCAAAGCTGATATTCATTGTTTGACTGTCGAAATGCGATCCAATCATGAGCTCTACATGTCTAAATTTGATGAGATCGACAGCAAACTGGATCAACTTCTCAGGAACTCCAAGTCTGATGCTCCAACCTCCGGAGAGGATCCCTCAACTAAGAGGAGAATAGAGACAAGGGAGGAGAAGACAAAGGAAACATCTCCAATCAAAGTAACAAAGGGAACACAAACACCAACACTTCTGATTCTGCACCTGGCAGAGAATCTGAAAAGTCTAAAGGCAAGCAACCCATGCATCAACAGGAAGACAATTATGATGCCTTTCCTAAGGAAATGGATGATGATGTGTTTGATGCCACTTACTGCCAGAATCAAGAAGATGGTGCATTTGATGAAGCATATCTGTTCCAGACAGAAGAAGAAGCTGTAGATCTTGAACATGAAGAGTTGGTGAAAAAGTTCAAGATGGAAAATGAAGCTAGGAAGCGAAAGCTCAGGGACTTTCAGAAGCTCCTAGAAAACAAGCTGATTACAGAAGAGGAAATCAAGAAGGAAAAGCAAAAGATCTATGATGCTGCCTGTGTGCAGAAGAATCTTGATGTGAAGCATATAGTTGGTAAGAGTTGGGACATTGCTCGGAGAATCATCAATGGACCTCAAAGGGAACCCTTCGACGACAAGAAGTTCATGTCTTTGATCTATGATCTAAGGGAGGTAAACCCTGATGAGGATTTATTTATGCATGCCCTATCTCTTGAACTATGGTACATTACAGTTGCTGTCAGGAACTTGCTAGATGAATCGGAGCTTATCATTTACACCAGGAGGAACGTGTAAAGCATAATGTAATGTAAGTGTAATTACGATAACTCAACACAACAAAAGACAGGAAACAATACGTAAGTATAATACAGGAATCTACAGGTTGGAGATTCGATACGAACAGACAAAGACAATCAAGATATTTTAGACGAGCATCCGTCCACTGAAAGAAGTTCATTAACATGTTCAAGCCTCAGTGAAGAATAAAGTTCAATATGTTTCTGCTATCAAGATTGCCTGAAGTTCAAGTATCAAAGACCAGAAGATTTCAGTATATTTAATTTGATTATTAATAATCAAATTTATCGAAGCAACACCTAACCCGGAATGACTGATCAAGGATATTATCAAGCAAAAGAATTCAAGGAATTATTTCAGTTTGAGTCGTTCGTGAACTAGACCAGTGCACAGGACGTCAGGACGTACGGAAGTATTCAGTGGATTCAATCAACGAATTAATTGATCAAGTCAATCGAGCTATTGTTGAAATTAAAATTAAAATATACATATGGATATATATTTATATATGTGGCATTAATTGATAATTTCTTGAATAAGCAATTAATTCAAGTTATTAATAAATCAATTAATAATACATATATATATATAAGTATACATATATATATATTTCTTTTAAAAGTAAAACTTCAAGTCAAATCTCAGTCAACTGTGAGATATCAAGGGGAGAATTTCAAATGGCGCAAGTTTTGTTACTTAGAATTTATTCTAAGTGCTACTACAGTGGAAACCCCTTTGGAGGCGCAACTGTTGACTTAAGTCAACCGACTTATTCTCAGAATATGTTCTAAGTACCAGACAATGGATTGGCCTCTCTAGCGCAAGGTTTGACTAAGTCAAAACCTGCGCTAGATATCTTCACTCTGAGAAGCCAAGGCAATTCTCCACTGTAATGCTCAAGCGCAACATTCAGTCAAGCGCAACATTTGACTTTAGTCAAATGTTGCGCCTCTACTCTTGCCCCTTGGCGCAACTTCACTCCACACTTAGATTCTTCTAAGTACCATACAGGGACTACACTGAAGAGTGTTGGCGCAAGGTTTGACCAAGCGCCAACTTTGACCTTGCATTCTCACAGGCGCAACTTTGTTGTATACATATATACAAGTATATATATGTATATAAAGTTGGCGCCACTCCTTATATACAGTTGGAGTTAGATTTATTTTCATAAATCGAATCCATCCAAGACGAACTCAAGTCGTCCAGGACGAACTCGTTAACCATGGTTAGTTGTTGGAAAGCCTATAAATAGAGCTTAGTGTTTTCATTTGAAAACAACTACACACTTTGTAAGTGCACACACTATACACATTCTCGAGAGTCAAATTAGAATATCGTTTTATCGAGAGTTTGTAATAGAGTGATTGTAGTCTCTGCAGCCGACACTTGTGTTGGAGTTTGTAGCACCCGAGGATTATTTCTAATACAAGAATATTCCCCGACTTGCTGGAGTTATTTATTTACGATTGATTTAACATGGACTGAAACAAAGATTATCCGCAATTAAATTAAATCGAAGAAATTGGTAAGACGTATTCAACCCCCCCATCTACGTCTGATTGGACCTAACAATTGGTATCAGAGCTTAGCTGATCGATATACAGATCTGAGATCCGTAACCAATCTGAAAAGCTAGCTGTCCGTACAATCGTAATTTTATCTGATAACAATGTCGACACACAAGTTAGGAATCAAAGTACCTCCATTTGACAAGGATGACTACAACAACTGGAAGATGAAGATGTTGCTGTACATCGGAGTTGCCAATCCCATGTACATTGGGATTCTGGAAAATGGTCTGTTTTTGCCTATGAAGATCATTCCTGAATCTGTTGAGAATGGTGTTCGTATTCCACAGAAGTCTGTTCCCAAAGAGAAAAGCGAATACACTGAGACAGATAAGGAGTATATTGCACATGACCATAATCTGCAACTCATAATTGTTGAATCAATGACCAAGACTATGACACATCTGATACTAAGTCTGAAAACTTCAAAGCAGATGTGGGACACTATAGAGGCATTGATGGAGGGATCTGAAGAAGTCAGGGAAAACAGATACGATATGCTAATTGCCAGATATGAAGCATTTCAGGCAATACCTGGAGAGAACATTTCTCAAATCTATGAGAGGTTCATGTTGTTGTTGAATGAACTCACCCTGCATGGAAAGACTTATCCACAGAAAGAGATTAACAGAAAGTTCTCATTTGTGATGCCACCCCATCTAGTTGTAAAGACAGAGACCATCCGGGAAAGAAGCGACTTCAGAACTATGACTTTGGAAAAGCTGTTTGGAAAACTGAAGACGTTTGAGATGGAACTTGAATAGAGTAAGATCATATATGGTGGTGGATCAACAGAATCCAAGAGTATGGCCTTACAGAAGACCACTGCACTTATTGCTGATCAACCATACTTTGGTTATCAACAATTAGTGGAATATGGTATCAATGATCACACTGTTGCACAGAGTGATTGTTCATCCATCAAAGCTGATTATCCTTCTACCATTACTGAGATTGTAGAAGCTGAAGTTGATGAAGCTTCTGATGAACCAGAGGATGAGTTCTACACTCAAGAAGAGCTGGAGCAGCTGGAAGATAAGTCAATGGCTTATATGGCTGCAAGGTTCAAGCATATCAAGTTCAGAAAGAACCCCCGGTACAAGAAAGCTTCAGGGAACAAGTTTCAGGGTAAAGGAGGATACTCAGGGTCAGGGTCAAAGAGTACTGGCAGTTTCAAACCAAACATGTATGACAAGAGCAAGGTCAGATGCTACAACTGCAATGACTTAGGGCACTTTGCAACAGAGTGCAGGAAACCCAAAGCGGCTCCTGTCAGAGAAAGAAGCAACTCATATGATAAGAAGAATTCTTATGAGGATCTGAAGAAAGAGAATGAGAAGCTAAAGGCTAAGTTGGAAGCAATGGTGGCCAAGCATAAAGGAAGGGCTTACATTGCTGAGGGAAAAAGCTGGGATGACACAGATTCTGATGATGAACCTGTCCAGAGCAATTATGCATTTGCATTAATGGCTGACACTGTCGAGGAATCTCCATCTCAGGTATCTCCTGAAATTTCTGTTGATGACATGACTACTGCTGATTATAAAAAGACTATAAATGAACTAGGTCAAGAGATGTATAACTTGCACACTAGTTTATTAGCTTCAGAATCAGATAACTGTAGTCTTTCTCTAAAGATAGCTAAACTTGAAGAAAGAGTAGATGAATTAGCTTTAGAGAAACTCATGTACACTAACCTTAAAGATAGAATTGCATATCTAGAGAATAAGGAGAAGTGTAGTGCAGAAATTGAGGAGTCCCTTAGGTCTCAGGTTGATGACTTAGAAACTAAGCTTAGGGCCTATCAGAATTCTGCTTTTCTACAGAAAGAGATCTTGGATAGTCAACGGGTTGATAAGAAGGTTGCTATTGGCCTTGACTATAGTTCTTTGGAAAGTACTAAAAGAAAGAAGAGAAAAGAGAATGAAGGCATATTTGTTTCAGCAGGAACTGAGAATGCTCTTGAAGGAACAAATGTACCTAAAATTCTAAAGAACACCAAGACCCCTATCTTTAGAAAGGCACAAACAGAACCTCTGATAGAAGAAGACCTTGTCATCAAGGAAGAGTTGAAAAATGAGGAAGTTGTTAAGCCTCAAGTAAAACAGGAATCACATGATGTACCTTCTAATTCCCAAGTCAGAGATGACTCAGATAAAACTGGATTAGGAAGTACTAGTTCCAACAAAAAGAAGAACAACAGGAATGGCAAGTTAGATCCTAAGAACACCAATTCTAGGAATTCTTATGCTAGAAAGGTTTGTAATAATTGCAATTCTACTAATCATCTTACTCATGCATGTAAAGTGATTAAAGTAGATAATTCTGTTTCTAGCATGCCTAATACTGTTAACATGAATGCTGTTCATTTGCCATGTGGTAAAGTAGGTTGCATGCTATGTGCTATGAATATGATGTCTGCATGCTTTACCATGTTGAATGCATCTTTTTCTGCACCATCTGTAATGAATATGAATATGCCTGCACCTGCGGTTGCCCCTGAGGCAAAGACTGCTAGTCCTTCTAAGAAGAAGGAAACTCCCAACTCCAAGTCTAAAAGCACTTCTGCTAAGACTAAAAAGGAGAAGAGTCCAGTCACCCCTGAACAAGCACATGCTAAACCAGTTTCTGTTGATAATCCTGTTTCTACTAAACCACCTGGACCCAAGAATGTCTGGGTACCAAAGAAAGTTTAATCCATTTGTGAATGCAGGGCACAGGAAGGAAAAGTAAAGTTGTGTGGGTTCTTGATAGTGGTTGTTCAAGACACATGACTGGAGAAAAGTCCCTGCTCACAGATGTGGTGATGAGAACCGGCCCGATTGTAATCTTTGGAGATGACAGCAAAGGATTTACAACGGGATATGGTAAGCTGAAAGTTGGAAATGTCATCATTGAAGATATCTCTCTGGTAGAAGGACTCAAGCACAACTTACTGAGTATAAGTCAGTTCTGTGACAAAGGATACGATGTAATCTTTCAGAAGGAAGTTTGCTTAATCCAGAACCGGAAGAACAAGGATCTTACACTCCATGGTGTAAGAAAATCAAGTTTGTTTATAGCCGACATAGACTCATCAAGTAAGGGGGAGGTCAAGTGTTTCTACACCAAGGCCTCTGCTGATGATAGTTGGTTATGGCATCGGAAGCTCTCACACTTGAACTTTAAGACTATGAACTCTTTAGTCAAAAGGGAACTTGTGAGAGGATTGCCACAGAAAGAATTCTGTCAAGAAGGACTCTGTGATGCATGTGAAAAGGGGAAGTCAAAGAAAGCATCACACAGGAGCAAAGGCATGACTGATATTGGTTCACCCCTTCAACTGATTCATATGCATCTGTTTGGACCAGTCAACATTCCTTCTATATCAAGGAAAAGATATGCTCTTGTGATCGTCGATGACTACTCAAAATACACATGGGTATTATTCTTACATTCAAAGGATGAAGCAGCACTCGTCATCATTGATCATATCAAGAAGATTGAAAAGGAAGCAAATCTGTCAGTAAGGGCAATCAGATCAGATAATGGAACAGAATTTCGTAATGCTGTTCTTAATGACTTCTGTACTGATAAGGGTATCTCTCGTCAGTATTCAGCTCCAAGGACTCCACAACAAAATGGTGTCGTAGAAAGGAAGAACAGAACCTTGATTGAAGCAGCAAGGACTATGATTAGTCAATCAAGACTTCCAATCTATTTCTGGGCTGAAGCTGTAAGCACTGCTTGCTACACTCAAAATCGTACCCTGATTAACAAGGATTTAGATAAGACTCCTTATGAAGTAATGGCCAACAGAAAACCATCACTGAGTTACTTTCATGTGTTTGGTGCAAAATGCTTTGTGTTAAAAGAAGAGCATTTGGGATAGTTTGATGCCAAAGCTGAAGAAGGCATATTTCTGGGTTATTCTTTAAAGTCTAAGGCCTACAGGGTTTATCTGATCAATGACGATAAGCTGATTGAAAGCATCAATGTAAGATTTGATGATACCAAACTCCCAAGTCTCCAAAAAGAAAATGAATCTGATTCTCTGGAGTTTGAGAATTTAGAAGACATCTATTTAGGAGAAGATCAACCTGAAGCTGATATAAGAGATCCTAATGCCAATGAAGAAAATGCTGATCCTGAACCATCTGGAGGAAGTATTGGCAACAATACAAATGATCATCATGGTCACAGTGGTCAAAGTGGAGGATCATCAAATAGAATCTACATCAGCTCAGGGGGAGTAAGTCAAAGTGGATCCACTAGTCATCACACTCAACACAACTATGATTTTGGTGAATCATCAAGATTGAATCTGCCAAGACAAAGGGTATGGAGTAGAGACCATCCTGTTGAACAAATCATTGGTGATCCAGACACAAGAGTGCATACTAGAAGAGCAACTCAGAATGAATGCAACTTTGCTGGATTCTTGTCTCAGACAGAACCAAAGAAAGTTGAAGAGGCTCTAAGTGATCCAGATTGGGTATCTGCAATGCAGGAAGAACTCAATCAATTCGAAAGGCAGAAAGTTTGGAAGCTGGTGCCAAGACCTAATGGAAAATCTATAGTTGGCACTAGATGGGTTTTTAGAAACAAACTGGATGAAGATGGTATTGTTACGAGGAATAAGGCAAGACTGGTTGCAAAGGGTTATTCACAAGAAAAAGGAATTGATTATGATGAAACCTATGCTCCAGTTGCTAGGCTTGAAGCAATCAGGATGTTCTTAGCATTTGCTGCACACTCCAACTTTAAAGTATATCAAATGGATGTGAAAAGTGCATTCCTGAATGGTGATCTGGAAGAGGAAGTCTATGTTGAACAACCCCCTGGGTTTGAAGACAAAGAATTTGAAGACTTCGTATACTTTCTCTTTAAAGCACTTTATGGCCTGAAGCAAGCCCCTCGAACCTGGTATGACACTCTTTCCAAGTTCTTACTTGAAAATGATTTCACCAGAGGTATCATCGATAAAACTCTTTTCCATAAAAAGCATAAGGATGATATAATTCTTGTACAAGTATATGTCGATGACATTATATTTGGTTCTACTAATGATCTTTTGTGCGAGAGATTTGCTAAGTTAATGCAGAGCAAGTATGAGATGAGCATGATGGGAGAATTGTCCTTCTTCCTAGGACTTCAAGTCATTCAGAAGCCTGACGGTATTTTTATCTGCCAATCTAAATACATCAAGGATCTTCTGAAGAAATATGGAATGGAAGAAGCATCTCCTGCCAAAACCCCTATGCCAACTGCTGTCAAACTTGATCAGGACAAATCTGGTAAGTCAGTTGACATCACGAAGTATCGAGGTATGATTGGCTCTCTCTTATACTTAACTGCTAGTAGACCAGATATCATGTTCGCAACTTGTTTATGTGCTAGATTCCAGGCTAATCCTAAAGAGTCACATCTTATAGCTGTTAAGCGTATTTTTAGGTATCTTAAGGGAATCCCCAATCTAGGGATTTGGTACCCTAAAGATACAGGTTTTAATCTGATTGGCTATACAGATTCTGACTTTGCAGGATGTAAGATTGATAGGAAAAGTACTTCAGGAAGCTGTCAGTTTCTTGGACGAAGGTTGGTGTCATGGTATAGCAAGAAGCAACACTCCGTGTCTACGTCTACAGCGGAAGCTGAATACATAGCTGCTGGAAGTTACTGTGCTCAAATCTTGTGGATGAGGAATCAACTACAAGATTATGGACTCATGTTGGATAAAATTCCGATTCTGTGTGATAACACGAGTGCCATTGCCATTGCCAACAATCCTGTTCAACACTCCAGGACAAAGCATATTGATATCAGGTATCATTTCCTTCGCGAGCATGTCATGAATGGAACAGTAGAGTTACACTTTGTACCTACTGATCAACAAATTGCAGACATCTTCACTAAACCATTAGACGAATCCACTTTCTCTAGACTGGTTGGTGAACTTGGGATGTTAAATATGTCTAATTAATTAGACAAGAAATAACTGCAATTTGCTCGTAAGTTCACAAGTTTTAAAATGTACATATTTTCAGGACTTGTGAATTTACAAAGAGCATCCAGTATTTTACATAATTATCTGATAATTAGTTTTATTTATTTGCCATGATTTATATGATTTGCATGACCTTATGTGATTATGTGATTAATTGCTATGTGGTAGATTTTTAAAATTAATTTTCTTGAATTATTTAAGTGCTTATATTTAACATGAATATCAGTGTTTATTTAATTCATATTTTAATTATATTTGATTAATGGATTTGAAGCAATTCAAATTATTTTAAGTTGACCATTAATTAAATTTTAATTAAATTACTTGCAGCATAATTACTTAAATTTGTCTAACTGAATCTTATTCGGTTAAATCTTATTTAAGTTATTGTGATTTCAGTTTGATATTTTACAAAATTGTTTTATATCGAAACAAATATGTCAAATTATCAAACTCAATTTGTTTTCGAGTCTATATTGAACTGTAGCGCAACCTTTGACTTAGTCAAAAGTTGCGCCACTGTTCATATAGCTGTGCCTATATGAGAAATTCTCTAAAATTTCTCTAAGTCTAGTTGTAATGAGGGGGGCGCAACTTTTGACTCGGTCAAAACTTGCGCCTGTGCGTTGTAGATATGTATATGTGTTTATAGTTCTCAGAAATTACTCTAAGTGTGAGTTTGCGCCTCATACATTCATGTATGGAGGGTAATCTCGTCCTTTCCATACTTGCGCCAGGACTGCTTCCCTATATTCAGTATGGAGGGCAACTTGGTAAATAACCAAGTTGCGCCTCCCCTTCTCCTGACCATATATATGGAACACTTAGGCTTTTTTTTGTTAATTCTAATACACACATATATACACAGTCGAGAAACCTCCATTGCCTCTCTCAATTTCACGGAGTCGAGAGTTCTTAATCGGACAAAACACACCTGAATCCTTGCCCATTTTTGATTTCAAGTCCTGTTTTAGATTCCTTGAGACGAGGGCTTTCATTTGATCCGAACCTTTTTACGATCCGTGATCGTTTTTCGTAAGGGTTTTTCGAACCTCTTGGACTTCTAGGCTAGTTTTGTTCGTGATTTTAGCATCAATAATTTGCAAAACCGATACCATTATTCTTAGAATTTCAAGAAGTACAATATACTTTAATTTCATCGAAATCTGAAATTCTTGAATTTAGGGTTTTACGGAGCGTTATTATTTAATTATTTTCGTGACATAAGTTGAAATTTGTTCGTTATTATTCGTGAAACGAAATTTATAATCATTTTTAATTCTAATTAAAAATGGCTGCAAATTTTGAGATTCCGAAAACAAATTTCACTATTGTTGAAAATAATAATTTAATTACGCAAGCGAATTATCGACGCTGGATTAGATATATGTCAGAATTCTCATTTGCACGGTTTGCTATGACAGAGTCTGTTTATCTTAACAAATCTCTACTTCGAGATTTTCTGTCTTCTGTTTCTGTTGTAAATGAAGGACAGGTATTTGGACTCAAGTGTGTTATTCAGGGACGAACACTGACTGATGATAACTGACAAAAACTCTGAACAATGCACTCCATCTGCCAACTGACAATTTTGAAGCTGTTCCAGACAGGGCTGAAAGGATAAACTTCTTCTTTGTTATTCATGCCAGAGGGAGAATGGTGATCTTCCAGGAAAAATGTACGTCAAGCATTTACCTCGAGAATGGAATTTCTTCTTTAATTCCATCTCTCATGTATTGTGCACCAAAGACTGGAGGGTTCCATGGCATCACACTTTCAATCAAGAAATTGGAATTGCAATAGCACAGAACACAAGAATAAATCTGGGACATCTGATAATGGGAGCTTTTCAGGACTCCTAAGGAAGAACAGGAATGTACTTCTTTATCCTCGGTTCTCCAGATAGTGCTGAACCAGCTACTGACTCCTGCTGAAAGACGGTCACCTAATATAGACAATGTATCTCCTCCTCATTCAACAAGAGTGATCTCTATGCGGAAAACCATCAGAACTACACCAACAATGAGGATGTGGTCTTACAGAGGCAATGCAAGAATTCTTAAACAACCAGAACTTGCCTCCACCACATATCAGAATGTTGCTGATCCAGTAGTTCAGGAAGAGGAGACCCCTGAAGCCAAAGCTGAAGAAGTCACTGAGTCTCTCATCAAGTTAATATCCCTGAGACTCAAACTTCCAAAATGGAAGAAGAAGGATAGTGGAAGATGCACAGACATCCTCAGATGACAATGCTCAATCTGAAGGAGAGGATTCTTTGCAGGACAATTCCACTGATTCTAAAGATGAAGTGGATAGCCCTGTTCAAACCACTGCAGCTGCACCTCAAATGATGTGATGGTGGATATTGATGAACTCTTCACCAACACTTACAATCCACTGCTGCAGTCAGGTATCCCTTCTGACTCTGACAACTTGTCCTTCAGTGCACCTGATTGGGTTCAGAATCTTTGGATCCAATCAGCTTTCACCACCTATCACAAGTGCCAATGAATTTGAAATCCCCCAAATTCATAACCAAGGCTCCACTTCACAAACCCTGAAGCAGAAACACTCAACCCCTCAGCCAACCAATTCTTATTTCTGAGAGAGAGGGAGAAAGTGCCTTAAGTGCACCACATAAGGAGTTGTGTTTCGGAAACTGCAGCTCTACTCCTAGTCAGGAAAGGAGAATAGAACGGAGACAACTGCAGATATGTCTATTTCTTCCACAACCTCAACCAAAAGATACTCCAATGCACAGTGAGGTTGCACAACAATGGAAGAATGGACGGTTGCTAACACTTGGTCGTCCATGTCAGGGACAGACATTGTTGTTTCTGATCCTATTCAGGGTCAAGTGCCTTCACGGGCTTCTGGGGGAAACTTGGATGAATGCCAAATTCACATCCTTGTCTACCCCCCGGGGAGGAACATTCCAAGATCCCTTAAGGGACTCTTCACCTCTCGAAGGTGAACGGCAATCTTTTTCTGAGCCCTTCATATCAGGAAGTGCCAGTTATAGAGGACTGTCACAAAGTCATTCGCCGTCAAAGGCAGTTGTGGGAAACCAGGGTGCTTCGCCTATTCAAGGATCAAATCCTTCGAGCCCTGTGTCTACCCACCCTGAGATTCCAACTCAGGATCCAACCAAGGACTCACACCTTCGAGTAGTTGGCAACTTGTTTCTAATGACTCGATTCATCTGACGAGGAAACTGAGGACGAAGGCTCACGAACCTTCATTGCACCTTCTGTGACCTCTCTAGAAGAGGCTAAGAAGATTTCTCTTGCAGGTACATCCACAGAAGCTGTAACTTCTTTTGAGTGAGAGGGAAACCACTTACAGAACCTGTTATACAGAAACCCTCTGCCCCACTGAGTGTTCTAGCTTTGAGTGAAACGAGAGAACACCTACAGAACGAAACAAGTGAGAACCCAACAGCCCCACCTATAATTGAATCTGCTATTCCAACTGTATCTGTGACAGAATTTGAAGCTCGGAAATTCAAAGTTCAACATCTTGAAGCTGAGAATCTTGTTCTCCGGGAGGAGTTAGGGAAATCAAATCAACAATGGAACAAAGGCTGGCTGCTCTGAAGCTAATTGCTGGCATCTCAACTTTCCAGAGAGGATTACTCAACTGGGGGGAGAGAGCAGCAGAAAAAGCAAAAGGGAAAAGGGTGATCACAGGGGTGTCTGAAGAACTGATTGATTCTGCTCTTAAACATCAATTCAGTTACAGTTCATGATGATACATCTCGAGTTTGTGGATGATAGAATAAATAAGGATGGTTGGTGCTGAGAATGATGATCTGGAAGAAGGAGAAATCCCAGACAATGAAGTCTTGGCTGATGAACTGCATATCACATGACATCTTCCCTACTGAAGAATTGAAAATTGCAAATCCACAAGATATTGCTGATGTTTCTAGGGATTATGCTGAGCAAAGGAAAGCAAGGGAGAAGTTAGAAAATCAAAGACGAATTCGAAGGAAAGGAGACTTGCCAACTTACATAAAGATGGAGCTGAATGGGACAATGATGACGAAGTGAAAGATAGCTTTGACTCCTTCAGGAAAAATTACAAGGATTTACATGATTATCACGAGGTGTTAAATGATATCATTTTACTGTGTCTGTTGCGGTGCTTCCCAGAAGAGGATGGATGGTAAACATTTCATTTGAGCTACAAGAGAAGGCCATGGACCAGCATGTGTCAAGTCAGTTTCTCAGAGATCTATCTTTAAACTGAGCTGTTTTGTGTGTGGTAGAAATAAGATCATCTCAACCGGCAGAAAGCAAATGAAGATTCAAGAGATATGGTGGAAGAAGGGATCACTGATTGGGCGTTGAAATTCATGACAAACCTCAGTTATCAAGTATTTCAAGGTGGTATGATTCAGAGTTTGGACCCTGATGAAGCATGTCAAAATACAATCCCGTATACTGAAATATCTGGAAGCACAAGTCAGGGAGAAGTGCTCAGAACAAGCAAGGGAAGCTACAACTGCTGAACTGAAAGGCTTTATCGTCTGAACTTTGCTGCTCTGAGAGATTTAGACCAATCAGCCATCAATCGTCAACCACCATATCACACTGCCTCCACTCAATCTTGAAATTCCTGAAAACCAAATCTCCTGTTGTCACTTACAATCCTACATCTG